>NC_090655.1:228810691-229116733 GCF_040937935.1 Hyperolius riggenbachi | reverse complement strand
ACTGAGAGACATGCTCCAGTGCTGCTGGCCTAGCAAGTGCTGTATACAGTGATAAACCTAAAGCTGTTCAGTGATTAACCCCTTCACTATCACCACACTATTGTATTGTTAGGTAGCTAGCTTGATTTCATTCAGTGACAGTCAGAGTGTGTGCTGCAGGGCTGCTGCAGGCAGCTGCTATGTGTCTCTGTGTGTGCTGTGCACAGACCAGGCCAGCTGCTGCCTGCTGGCCTGCTAGCCTTAGCTACAGTGTAGGTTAGGTCAGGGAATAGGATTACTGTGTTATTATGTAGTTAGTACTGTAGTACTGCAGTCAGTGCTAATTAGTTGTTAGAGTAGTAGGACTACTGTGTTAGCGTACTACAGAACTGCTGTGCTGCTGAGCAGTGCCAATGTGACAGTTAGTGTGCACTAGTGTCTTCTCCTCTGCTGTCTGACTGTCACTCGGCTCGTGGCACTTTGCATTTGGCTCTTTGCACTTCGCACTCGGCACTTTGCATTTGGCACGTTGCGCTTTGCACTTGGCACATGGCACTTGGCAAGTGCAAAGTGAAAAGTGGCAAGTGTCAAGTGCAAAGTGCCAAATGCAAAGTACCAAGTGCAAAGTGTCAAGTGCACGACCGCTGTCTGGAACCTAGTCCTGATGTTAATTGACAGCTTTTTTGGGGGGGGGGGGGGGGGGGGGGGATTTTAAGTCCCCACATAATCAATGAATGTTTCCCTTTAAAAAAAACATGATACTACATGCCTCATTTACCCTAAAAAACGTTTTAGAAGCAATTGAAAGGCTACTTCCGTTTTTGCGATCCAGATATCCGAATCTGCCCAGATACCCTAGATATTGAGGTCGGATATCCGATTCGGATCAGAAAATTTTAAACTCGGATATCCGATCCCGATATCTGGTATCCGGATCCGAATTCAATCCGGATTTTGAAAAGGGGTATCCGAGCAGCACTGTTGACCAATGACCACAGACTTTACACTATACAACTTCATAGCTCCTAGCTGTCCCTCTTTTGGAGGGACAGTCCCTCTTTGGGAACCCTGTCCCTCTTTCCTCCTCATCTGTCCCTTTTTCAGGACTTTGTCCCTCTTTCTATGTAAATATGTAAAAATATGTAAATGTAAATATATATATTTCTCTACTAAAAAAATGTGTTTTGACTCTAAACTTTATTCCCATCCTTTAAATTGATATATTACTAATTTTAAAATGTTAATATGAAGGAAAATGAAGCAGGATAGAAAGGACCAGTGTGGTTTGAATTATAACAACATATTTTTCTCATGAAATCTTTATGGTATGCGTGACTAGGGGTGTGGTGGGGCGTGATCAGGGGTGTGGCAGTGGTGTGGCTTAAGTGTCCCTCTCATCTCAAAAAGTTGGGAGGTATTAGGTCCAAGTTTTTAGGTATCTGTTTTTTGTTTTGTTTGTTTTTTAATTGGCTTCAGATTCTCTTTAATGACTAACTGTACAAGATTTCTTTGCAAGCTTGAAACATGCCTGAAGAAGAAACTTAAAGTTTCGAAAGCTTGCAAAGAAACCTTAGGTACCACCTAAACAACTTTGG
This sequence comes from Hyperolius riggenbachi, assembly GCF_040937935.1. Classification (NCBI taxonomy): domain Eukaryota; kingdom Metazoa; phylum Chordata; class Amphibia; order Anura; family Hyperoliidae; genus Hyperolius; species Hyperolius riggenbachi. The sequence goes on along the minus strand of NC_090655.1, from coordinate 229,115,159 downwards.
TTGTTATGTGTGACAGACCCAACTCTAACTATAAACGCCTGCTTACGTGAACTACAGAAATGGATGAATGACAACTGGCTGAAACTAAATGCAGACAAAACTGAAGTCCTTCTGATTGGAGGGCAGAGCATGATAACAAAACAACTTAACTTGCAGTCTTCACCACTGGGAATAGGAGGCACGGATCTACGCAGCTCTGATCATGTGCGTAGCCTGGGAGTTCTAATTGATGGGGATTTAAACTTCAGAACTCAAATCTCTGCTGTGGTGAAATCATCCTATTTTCACCTGAAGAACATTGCAAAAATCAAGCACCTCATCCCCCCAGAAGATCTGCCAACCTTAGTCCACGCCTTCATCACATCCCGACTGGACTACTGCAATGCTTTCTACACTGGTCTTCCAAAAAAGGCCTTGTACCGTCTACAGCTGATACAGAATACTGCTGCCAGACTGCTAACCAACCAACCCCATCACTGCCACATAACGCCAGTCCTGCACTCCCTTCACTGGCTACCTATAGAATGGAGGGTCCTATTCAAGATCGGCCTACTGACATTTAAATCCCTGAATAATCTAGGCCCTGGATACATGAAAGATATGTTGCAGCTACGTAGCAATCCCCGCGTTCTCAGATCAACAGGTTCTAATAATCTAGTCATACCCAGAGTCCACCTGGAAACGTTTGGTCCCAGAGCCTTCTGTCATGCTGCCCCTACGTTTTGGAACTCCTTACCTCAACAGATCAGGACAGCTCCATCCCTGGACGTGTTTAAATCCAGACTGAAAACCGACCTGTTCAGTTTGACATTTGCAGAAATATAACTTTTGTTGTGTGAATACTTCATCCTACTAATTACTGAATCTGAGAGAGCCTAAGCGCTTTGAGTCCAATGGGAGAAAAGCGCTATAGAAATGTTATTGTATTGTATTGTATTATTGTATTATGTCTAAGAATACAGCAGAAAAATTAGATTGGAAGCTGCAGTGCAGCTTTTCTCCACAAGGTGGTAATCATGTCACTATTACTAATAACAAATGGAACGCACGGACAACAAGAGGTGAAACGCACACCGGGAGCTCTATGGACTAGTGGCAGGAAGTAGAAAGGAGACATTGTTGGAACTGGCAGAGGCGGTAAAGAGCTATATTTTTTTACATGTTTAAATTACATTCTTGTATATTTACTGAACCAGTAACTCCCTTGTGTTTTCACCCCCCATCGTAGCACTGGCTGCCCTGAAGCATCTTTCATGTAAAGGGTCACTGTAAGATTGGAAACCCCATAATCGGGACACGGTGATTATTCTGTCTCTCTGCTCCCTCTCTTTTTCAATAGCTTGGTACACACATCCAATTTTGATTGGCTAACTTTACCACTTACATATAACATGAGAGCTTACCACGCAATCTGTTCATAGTATTAAAAATCTGTTGGTCCACACACTATATGGAGGTGGTAATATTGGTCAGTCATTTTTAATTCAATTTAAAACATGCACTGGGATGAGCCCATAGCTACTTAGCTTTGCCACTGATTAATGCAACAGAACATTCAGGAAGACTCATATAGAAATGATGCAAAATGCAAATAATAATTATTATAATTATAATAATATAATTCGTAGGAAACCATAGAAGAGGGGCCAATTTTACTATAGATAATGGATAGAACTTTTGCTTTGCAGCGATAGAATGTATATGATTGTAATATGATAGAGCCCTTTTGCATTATCGGATCGCACCACTTTTACAGCATTCAGGAGATTGCATTCAGGAGATCGTGATTAAGGGCTCTTTTATATTGCAAATTGAAATCACAAATGCAGTGCGATTTCGTTTGCAGCACAATATTGCGCTTTGTGATTTTGTTCAGGCTGCGAGCAACGCAGGAAAAATGCTTCTTGCATGATATTTCCAATCACCTAAAATCACAACCGCATTGCATTTGTTTCAAATAGCACCCATGATTTCAAATATTTCTTTGATGGACTTTGTGTTACGCATGCGATCAGAATGTTATGGCAAAATGCAATTACTGTAAAAGATCCCTAACACTGTAATCACTGTAACCCTTTTCCACTGGTTGATATTGGGGTGTCATTATTATTATTATTTAGTATTTATACAGCGCATCTTCCACAGCGCTGTACAGAGTAGATGGTCTTGTCTCCAACTGTCCCTCAGAAAGGCTACTCCCCACCATAGTCATATGTCTATGTATGTATCAAGTATTGTATGTATTGTAGTCTAGGGCCAATTTATAGGGAAGGCAATTAACCTATATGTATGTTTTTGGGAGAAAACCACAATGCCTGATAAAAACCCACGCAGATACGGGGAGAACATACAAACTCCTTGCAGATAGTTTCGAACTGGGGACCCAGCGCTACAAAGCGAGAGTGCTAACCACTACGCCACCATGTCATGTGTACTTATAGTAATTGCCACATGTGTGTGTGTGTGGGGGGGGGGGAGGGGGTGTAGACATGGAAAGGGTTGAAAGAACTCATTTTCTGTGTTGCTCATACTGTAAGGGGTTTGTGCACAGTGTTTTGTGCAGCATTGGGATCATTTATTGGTACTGGGAGGGACAGGTTACCTTTGGATGCTGTATTGCACACCTTTAGAATAAGCTCGATAAACTGGCTGGGTGCATTTTGGTCACTGAGTGGCAGGAAAAGACTTGTCTCCTGAATTATACCCAACTACCTAGTCTAACCTACTACAGCTCTCTGTGTACCTCTAATCTAAGGAGCAGCATGCTGGCTGGTTCTATTGCAGAGAATTATAATAACCACCTTACCAACCTAATTTGCCCTGCACTTAATAACAGGGCTGTGGAGTCGGGGTTGGAGCAATTTTGGGTGCCTGGAGTCGGAGAAAAAATGCACCAATTCCGACTCCTAATGAATTTAAACTGTAATTAAAATAGAAAATATGATAAAATGTTCTATTTCTCAGATAATAGTCATCACAAATAATTTATATATACAGTAATAGCTGTCCTTAGTCCACAAAAATGAAATAAACCAATCAAAATTAGTTACTTGCTTCAATAAAGCAGTCCCCATATTTTTAAAGTCAGATATACATGTCTGATTGTGACTACAGTATATATGATGTGTATTATTATTATTATTGATTTATAAAGCGCCAACATATTCCGTGGCGCTGTACAAAGTAAGAAACAATACATAATAATACAGGCAATGGTGTACACCAATATACAAGATACATAATTAGTGACAAATACAAAGAATGATACAAAATACAAAATATACTGTAGAATTGGTAATGACAGAGATAAAAGTAACATGATGAATAAAATGTATAATGATTTCCAAGACACCAAAGGGGGAGAGAGCCCTGCCCTTGCGAGCTTACAATCTAAAGGACACACAGGAATCTCTTATATTTACTAAATAACATCTATGCTGTAAGAATAAAGCCTGATGTGTAGCCCTGTCACTAATAGAGATGGTCAATGAAATGGAAATAATTCTGCGTTGATGCCGATTTATGCAAATGTATACACTCTCTTTGCTCATGAAATCAAATAATTTGATATGCTGTTAAAATTTGTTTTGGAGACTATGAATTAAAGGGTATCTGAGACAGATGAAAAGAAAAGTTTTATACATACCTGGGGGTTCCTCCAGCCGCCTTCAGGCCAATCAGTCCTTCGCTGTCCTCCTCCACCACCTGGATCTTCTGCTATGAGTCCCGGTAATTCAGCCAGTCAGCGCAGTCCGGCCACGTGCCGCTCCTACAGCCAGGAGCATTCTGCACCTGTGCAATAGTGCTGCGCAGATGTAGTACGCTCCCGTCGGTGGAGTGTGTGCATGTGCACTACGCCAGAGTGGCTCAAGTACCTGGACTCATAGCAGAAGATTAGCCTGAAGGGGGCTGGAGGAAGCCCCAGGTATGTATAATACCTTAATTTCATCTGTCTCAGGTTTACTTTGTTACTCAGTAGTACTATATATGCTCCTGCAGAGTACTTGCCCCTCACTCTTACATGTACCCACAGTCACATTGCCTAGGGCCTGATCCATGTTCAGATTGTGCATGAAGAATGTGTAATAGAGGAAGAATCTCCTCATTCCCCTGCAGAGTACCTGCCCCTCACTCTTACATGTACCCACAGTCACATTGCCTAGGGCCTGATCCATGTTCAGATTGTGCATGAAGAATGTGTAATAGAGGAAGAATCTCCTCATTCCCCTGCAGAGTACCTGCACATCACTCTTACATGTACCCACATTTACATTGCCTAAAGCTTGATAGATGTTCCTTGTTCCAGTCTGTACCTTTTACAAGTAATCTTACCAAGGACTAGTTTTTGTCTATGACTAAAAGTAAAAAATATGTCAGTCTCCATATCCTTCTCACTTCACTTGTCTTTTAAAATTCCTAAGCGTTGGCAGTTAAGAGACGCATTTCAAGTTACATACTTTCAATTAACAAGATTGTAATATGCAAATTAGAGGAGTCGGAGTCGGTGGAATCCTAAACTGAGGAGTCGGAGTCGGTGGATTTTTATACCGACTCCGCAACCGTGCTTAATTATGTTTGCCTTGGATTCCAGGCATCCTTCTTTCAAAGCTGCATATGTATTTTGAACATCGTTGTTTTTATAATTATAATTTCATTTAAATTTACAGACAGCTGTAAACAACAACAACAAAAAAATACTATCGGTAACATCTATAGAATGACAACATGATGGAGAATCAGCTGCTCATGTCACCGGGTAAGAGGAAACTTTAATTTCTTGTAAGGCCGGTTTTACACTGGATGTGTGCGATGCGGAGCTGCGTCACTGGGATTCCCATCGGTCAGCGCATGAGCGTCACACCGCTCACTCGTCATGCACACTGGCTGCGTCACCCATTGACTTGCATTGCTAGATGATCCGTGCGGTAATCACAGTTCATGCAGTAACGTGCAGCAGCCTTTGCTTCAGATCGGATGCTTCCGGTGCATAGCACCGCATAAACTCTGCAAGGTTCCATTGTCTTACATTACACTCACGGCACCTTGCGGTAAGAAAGGGTAGCCCAACGCAGGTTCGCAATGCCAGTGTGCAAGGGGCCTAAAGGAGAAAGCAGTATAGAGGGTCCACCTAGATCCCTCCATCATCTGATAAACACAAACAGGCTGATTCACAAACGAGTGGTAAAGCTACTGCTCACAAGCAGCTCGGGATAAAATTAGCATGCGCTTTGTGCAATCCTGTTACGTGCGCTCCATGTAATTGGCACGCGATATACTGTACTGCGACTACGAAACTTTACTAGCTTGGCCGCTACTACATTAATTAACGTAGTAGCAGCTGCGTTAGTGAAGTATCGGGGTCGCACTACAGCCCATCACGCACCAGTTTCAAGGAGCGCACATAACTTAAGAGCGCACGCTAAGCAACGGGACTGTGTGCACAGAGTTGTATCACTCGCTGCTTGTTTGTGGCAGCTTTACCGCTAGTTTGGGAATCAGCCTGATAGCAACAATGTAGTTGATTCACCAAATTAAGTAGCGCGAGCAACCTCCTGTTGCTTGCGCTAATAAAGCAGCACAACTTAATTGTATTTCTCTGCATGCTACGCACACTAGTGACAGCGTAGCGTGCGTAGCAATGCAGAGGCTGCAGCTTACAAAAGCCCCGTGGTACTTCACTAGCGTGGCTGCTATTATGTTAATTAACATAGTAGAGGCCGCGGTAATGAATTATTGTACTGCACAGCTTTTGTAAGCAGTGGCCGCTGCTTAGTTACACACGAAAATTAAGTGAAGAATCAACCGTAATGTATTCAGTCACTGTTTGTTTTCTACAGATGGATCCAGTGACAGAAAGCCACCAGAGAGATGTACAGGTCCTCTTTATTCCCAAGATTGTCTACAGGAAGATCCCACCATCCCCCACCTTTATCAGGTAGGTGGACGGTTGGTCTCGCGAACCTAAAAATGTCTCCCAAGTTGTGTGTATTTATAGTCTAAAGTTTGTATATATTCACTGTATTACTTCAAATTGTTGGTTTAGGATGAAGAACTGACTTATATAAAAGTTGAGGTTGAAGATGAAGAAAAGCAGTTGTATGTGATGAGTGATCAGCAGTCCATACACAAACATAAAATGGCGAGGGTAATTAAAGAGGATGAGGCGACATATCTGGGGCGTGATCAGCAGACTATAGAGGATGGTACAAGGACAATTAAAGAGGAAGAAAAGATGTTTATGAGGGGTGATCAGCAATCTACAGATCACTGCAATATGTTGAGGACAATTAAAGTGGAAGAAGAAGATAAATATGTGAGGAGTGACCAGCAGTCCAATGAGGAGGGTGACATGAGGGAGACAATTAAAGAGAAAGAAGAAGAGATGTATATGAGGACTGATCAGCAGTCTATAAGGAATGGTGAAATTATGGAGACAGTTAAAGAGGAAGAAGATGAGACATATATGATGGGTGATCAGCAGTCTATGGAGGAGGGTGATATAAGGACAGTTAAAGTGGAAGAAGAAGAAACATATGTGAGCAGTGATCAGCTGTCTATGGAAGGAGGTGAAACAATAGGGACTGTGAATGTACAGGAATCTGCTACAGATATTAGCACAGGTAAGTCATACTGCATATAAGTGTAAGATATACTATACATATATAATATACTATATAATATACTTAAGCTTTATTTTTTTTTTGCAAGAGTTTTTCACTCACCTCTCATCTACCCTCCTCCCTCCCATGTCACCTGTTCCAACTCTCACCCCCTCATCTATCCTTCCACCCTCCACATCACCTCTCCCAACCCTCACCCCCCCCCCCACCCTCATCTATCCTTCCACCCTCCATATTACTTCATCCAACCTTCACCCCGCCCACCTCTCATCTATCCTTCCACCCTCCATATCACCTCTCCCAACTCTCACCCCCGCCTACCCCTCATCTATCCTTCCACCCTCCACATCACCTCTCCCAGCCCTCACCCCCCCCCCTCATCTATCCTTCCACCCTCCATATCACCTCTCCCAACCCTCACCCCCCCCCCCCCATCTATCCTTCCACCCTCCATATCACCTCTCCCAACCCTCACCCCCCCCTCATCTATCCTTCCACCCTCCATATCACCTCTCCCAACCCTCACCCCCCCCCCCTCATCTATCCTTCCACCCTTCATATTACTTCATCCAACCTTCACCCCGCCCACCTCTCATCTATCCTTCCACCCTCCATATCACTTCTCCCAACCCTCACCCCGCCTACCCCTCATCTATCCTTCCACCCTCCACATCACCTCTCCCAACCCTCACCCCCCCCCCCCTCATCTATCCTTCCACCCTCCATATCACCTCTCCCAACCCTCGCCCCCCCCCCACCCCCACCCTCATCTATCCTTCCACCCTCCATATTACTTCATGCAACCTTCACCCCGCCCATCTCTCATTTATCCTTCCACGCTACATATCACCTCTCCCAACCCTCACCCCCCACTCCTCATCTATCCTTCCACCCTCCATATCACCTCTCCCAACTCTCACCCCCGCCTACCCCTCATCTATCCTTCCACCCTCCACATCACCTCTCCCAACACTCACCCCCCCCTCATCTATCCTTCCACCCTCCATATCACCTCTTCCAACCCTCACCCCCCCCCCCCCCCTCATCTATCCTTCCACCCTCCATATCACCTCTCCCAACCCTCACCCCCCCCCCCCCTCATCTATCCTTCCAACCTTCACCCCGCCCACCTCTCATCTATCCTTCCACCCTCCATATCACCTCTCCCAACCCTCACCCCTGCCTACCCCTCACCAATCCTTCCTCCCTCTATATCACCTCGCCCAACCCACACCCACCCCTCATCTATCCTTCCACCCTCCATATCACCTCTCCCAACCCTCACCCACACCCACCCCTCATCTATCCTTCCACCCTACATATCACCTCTCCCAACCCTCACCACCCCCCCTCATCTATCCTTCCACCCTCCATATCACCTCTCCCAACCCTCGTCCCTACCCCACCCCTCATCCTTCCACCCTCTGTATCACCTCTTCCAACCCTCACCCACACCTACCTCTCACCTATCCTTCCTCCCTTCATATCATCTTTTCCAACCCTCACTCCCACCTACCCCTCATCTATCTATCTGTCCTTCCACCCTCTAGATCATCTTTATCAACCCTCATGCCCACCCACCCCTCATCTATCCTTCCACCCTCCATATCACCTCTCCCAACCCTCACCTCTGCCCACCCCTCATCTATCCTTCCACCCTCCATATCACCTCTCCCAACCCTCACCCCCACCCACCCCTCATCTATCCTTCCACCCTCCATATCACCTCTCCCAACCCTCACCTCTGCCCACCCCTCATCTATCCTTCCACCCTACATATCACCTCTCCCAACCTTCACCCCACATACCCCTTATCTATCTTTCCATTCTCCATATCACCTTTCCCAACCCTCAAGCCCACCCACCCCTCATCTATCCTTCCACCTAGGGCTGCACGATTTTAGGGAAAAATTGAAATTGCGATTTTTCACTCAGAAATTGCGATTTCAATTTTTTCACGATTTTTTTTTTCAAAGCAAGCTTTAGTACTAAATTGCACATATATGCAGGTGGGGCCTTCTGTGAGGACGCTGGGCTGGGGGCAGTTAACAATGTGCGGCGTATTGCGGAGTGCTTGAACCGGGCAGCTGTTTTGGTTTTAAACCGCAAAACCGTGCAGCCCTAACACACGCTCTGACACGCTCTGACACACACACAGACAGACACACGCTCTGACACACACACAGACAGACACACGCTCTGACACATACACAGACAGACACACGCTCTGACACACACACACAGACACACGCTCTGACACACACACACACAGACAGGCACACGCCCTGACACACACACAGACACATGCTCTGACACACACACAGACACACACTCTGACACACACACACACACGCTCTGACATACACACAGACAGACACACGCTCTGACACACACAGACGACACACGCTCTGACACGCACACGCCCTGACACACACACAGACACACACACAGACACACGCTCTGACACACACACAGACACACGCTCAGACACATGCTCTGACACACGCTCTGACACACGCTCTGACACACACACTGGCACATGCTCTGACACACACACTGGCACATGCTCTGACACACACACTGGCACACACTGTACACTCATCTCCCCACCCCCACCTCCGTGCAATCACACCGCTGAAAAAAAAGAGTTACTTCATGGGGCAGCCTTTGAAGTTTCCTGAAGGAAGGAGGGGGGAGAGCATCCCACACTCTCTCGGCTGGAGCTGCCTGTTCTCTCCATAGTTATGGAAGTTGTAGAAGGCACACCATCGGCTGTAGTTCGGGTGCTTGATGCTAGGACGTAGGCATGTCCCAATCACAAACAAAAAGTCAAATGTATCAGCACACCGTTTTAAAATGCTTTGCGCTCCTTTTATTGAGCTATGCGTTCCATAAGGATATTGAAGCCGACAATTGTTTCGGGGGCCACGCAGGGTCCCCCTTCATCAAGGAGTATGGTTACACGCCTTGATGAAGGGGGACCCTGCGTGGCCCCCGAAACAATTGTCGGCTTCAATATCCTTATGGAACGCATAGCTCAATAAAAGGAAAGCATTCTAAAACGGTATGCTGATACATTTGACTTTTTGTTCTCTCCATAGAGCTGTTCGCTGTCATCCTTTTCAGGGAGCGAGAAAGCCGTGGATGCAGCAGAAACAGCTCTGCTTGAGCGGCCACACTCTCCCGGCATAAGTTGTGCACAGCGCCCCTCCCCCGTCGCAGGGGCTGTGAGGTCAGCAGATACGCTGTCTATGGGAGATGCAGTGCAGAGTGGGGCAGCATAGAAGCCAGGGATTAGCGGAGGCCGGCGGGAGGTAGCAGAGCGGGGCGGCAGTGCTAGTAGCACAAAAAACCGAAGCCACTGACGATCTCAAGATCGTCTGCATGTGAATCGCGGTTTCGGTTTTAAACCGCAAAACCGTGCAGCCCTACTTCCACCCTCCAAATCCAAATCAGCTTTATTGGCAGGACCAAATACATTTAGCATTGCCAAAGCAAAACAAAGCATTAACATGGGGATGGGGTTATGGGAATAAGGGAAGGATATAGGGGGTTGGGGTATATAGTCCATAGGGGTGTGGAGGATGTAAGAGACAGTATGGGGGGCTGGGACATACAGTCCATAGAGGGGTATTGGGAGTATACAGTCTATGTGGTAGCATGTTCCTCTCAGTTGGTGGCAGGCTGTGAAATATAGGGCAGCTATTTGCACAGTTGTTAACACTTCCCCACTAGGATGTAGAGTTTCCTCTCCTCATCTGTGGAGGGGAAATCCTGGATGTGGGCAGAGAGTCTCTGGAAGTGGACAGTCCTCACAGGTGTGCATTTGCTGCAGTGTAGCAGGAAGTGGGCCTCATCCTCCAAGACCCCCCTGGTCACATTGTCTGCACTATCCATATCACCTCTTACAACCCTCACCCCTGCCCACTCCTCATCTATCCTTCCATCCTACATATCACCTCTCCCAACCCTCACTTCGGCCCACCCCTCATCTATCCTTCCACCCTACATATCATTTCTCCCAACCCTCACCCCAACCCACCCCTCATCTATCCTTCCATCCTCCATATCACCTGTCCCAACCCTCACCTCGGCCCACTCCTCATCTATCCTTCCACCCTACATATCATTTCTCCCAACCCTCACCCCAACCCACCCCTCATCTATCCTTCCACCCTCCATATCACCTCTCCCAACTCTAACCCCTGCCTACCCCTCATATATTTTTCCACCATCCATATCACCTCTTCCAACCCTCACCCCGGCCTACCCCTCATCTATCCTTCCACCCTCCATATCGCCTTTCCCAACCCTCACCCCCACCTAACCCTTATCTATCCCTACACCATCCATATCACCTCTTCCAACCCTCACCCTCATCTATCCTTCCACCCTCCATATCACCTCTCCCAACCCTCACCCCCACCTAACCTTCATCTATCCCTACACCATCCATATCACCTCTTCCAACCCTCACCCTCACCACCCCTCATCTATCCTTCCACCCTCCATATCACCTCTCCCAACCCTCACCCCCACCTAACCTTCATCTATCCCTACACCATCCATATCACCTCTCCCAACCCTCACCCCCACCACCCCTCATCTATCCTCCCACCCTCCATATCACCTCTCCCAACCCTCACCCCCACCACCCCTCATCTATCCTTCCACCCTCCATATCACCTTTCCCAACCTTCACCCCCACCTAACCTTCATCTATCCTTACACCATCCATATCACCTTTTCCAACCCTCACCCCCGCCTACCCCTCATATATCCTTACACCCTCCATATCACCTCTCCCAACCTCTCCCAACCCTCACCCCCACCTAACCTTCATCTATCCCTACACCATCCATATCACCTCTTCCAACCCTCACCCCCGCCTACCCCTCATACATCCTTCCACCCTCCATATCACCTTTCCCAACCCTCACCCCCCACCTAACCTTCATCTATCCCTACACCATCCATATCACCTCTTCCAACCCTCACCCCCGCCTACCCCTCATGTATCCTTCCATCCTCCATATCACCTTTCTCAACCCTCACCCCCACCTAACCTTCATCTATCCCTACACCATCCATATCACCTCTTCCAACCCTCACCCCCACCTACCCCTCATATATCCTTCCACCCTTCATATCACCTTTCCCGACCATTATCTATTTCTCAGCCACTCTCAGAATCAGAATCATATTTATTTCGCCAAGTGCGGTGGTTGACGCACCCGGTATTGTTTGTGGTACACATCGGCATGTAGTATAGTGCAAGTGCATAGTGCAAAGAGAAAATAAAGAGACACGATTGGTTCACACGATGGCCAGGGGCCCCGGACCTCTCTCACTGGCTGGGGCCCCAAGGCCAACACGTGATACTTGAGGGGAGTGCAGGTGGGCCTGGACCTCTCACACCCAGGCTCTGGACCTCTCACATCCAGAAAACCCACCAACACTGCCTCCATACTGAATGCTAAATTCTGCTGACGGAGCCGACGTTACCCACTGAGCGCTTACAATAGGAATGATTCCTATTGAAGTCTATGGAGGCGCCGGCTGTGCCCAAATCTAGCAGCGCTGAAAAGCACTGCTCTGGTACATGCATCCAGCGACATTTGAAATTGGTCAGCAGGTGCTCGTCAGCCAATCAGGATGCACTGTCATACACCCTTTACCTACCATACCACATCTAGCAGCCATTAGCATTCAGGTGGGAGGCTTCAGTTGGACGCCATCGCAAGATTGCGTCGCTAGCAGGACCGCCCCGTGCAGGCATCCCTCCCACAGGGGTCCCTCCCTAACCGCTCACCTGTCCGCCATGTCCTAGAGCTGAATGAAAACGTTTAAAAACACACGATTGGTTCACACGATGGCCAGGGGCCCCGGACCTCTCTCACTGGCCGGGGCCCCAAGGCCAACACGTGATACCTGGAGGGGAGTGCAGGTGGGCCTGGACCTCTCACACCCAGGCTCTGGACCTCTCACATCCAGAAAACCCACCAACACTGCCTCCATACTGAATGCTAAATTCAACACACACAAGCAATAGAACACAGCAGTACATGCATCCAGCGACATTTGAAATTGGTCAGCAGGTGCTCGTCAGCCAATCAGGATGCACTGTCATACACCCTTTACCTGCCATACCACATCTAGCAGCCATTAGCATTCAGGTGGGAGGCTTCAGTTGGACGCCATCGCAAGATTGCGTCGCTAGCAGGACCGCCCCGTGCAGGCATCCCTCCCACAGGGGTCCCTCCCTAACCGCTCACCTGTCCGCCATGTCCTAGAGCTGAATGAAAACGTTTAAAAACACACAATTGGTTCACACGATGGCCAGGGGCCCCGGACCTCTCTCACTGGCCGGGGCCCTAAGGCCAACACGTGATACCTGGAGGGGAGTGCAGGTGGGCCTGGACCTCTCACACCCAGGCTCTGGACCTCTCACATCCAGAAAACCCACCAACACTGCCTCCATACTGAATGCTAAATTCAACACACACAAGCAATAGAACACAGCAGTACATGCATCCAGCTACATTTGAAATTGGTTAGCAGGTGCTCGTCAGCCAATCAGGATGCACTGTCATACACCCTTTACCTGCCATACCACATCTAGCAGCCATTAGCATTCAGGTGGGAGGCTTCAGTTGGACGCCATCGCAAGATTGCGTCGCTAGCAGGACCGCCCCGTGCAGGCATCCCTCCCACAGGGGTCCGAGCACCTGCTGACCAATTTCAAATGTAGCTGGATGCATGTACTGCTGTGTTCTATTGCTTGTGTGTGTTGAATTTAGCATTCAGTATGGAGGCAGTGTTGGTGGGTTTTCTGGATGTGAGAGGTCCAGAGCCTGGGTGTGAGAGGTCCAGGCCCACCTGCACTCCCCTCCAGGAATCACCTGTTGGCCTTGGGGCCCCGGCCAATGAGAGAGGTCCGGGGCCCCTGGCCATCGTGTGAACCAATCGTGTGTTTTTAAACGTTTTCTTTCAGCTCTAGGACATGGCGGACAGGTGAGCGGTTAGGGAGGGACCCCTGTGGGAGGGATGCCTGCACGGGGCGGTCCTGCTAGCGACGCAATCTTGCGATGGCGTCCAACTGAAGCCTCCCACCTGAATGCTAATGGCTGCTAGATGTGGTATGGCAGGTAAAGGGTGTATGACAGTGCATCCTGATTGGCTGACGAGCACCTGCTGACCAATTTCAAATGTAGCTGGATGCATGTACTGCTGTGTTCTATTGCTTGTGTGTGTAAAAAATAAAGAGAGAAAGAAATTTACAAAGAGAAAGTCATTGACCATAGTGGTTCAAAAACAAACCAAAAACAACAAACATGCATGAGCAGACATATAATAAGACTACACAAGCTATTTTGGCCTAGGTGACAGTCATCCTAGGGGGCTTCGCTGTGTGCAGTGCTCGAGTTCAGCTGGAGTTCAGAAGGAGCACTGCTTGAGGGTAGAAGGAGTTCCTGTGCCTGGAGGTTTTGGCGGGTATAGATCTCCTCACCTTCACCCCCATCTTTTTGCCTCCAAACTTATGGTACACTACTTACAGTGGAGGCTGGGCTTACCAACACACACACACCTACAAACCTAGTTATTTGGGATGATCAAAATGGGCAGGAAGACCCAGCCTGCTTTGGCTACATATCCTAGTGCTTGATTAAGCTGTGCTGCTATAGCAGAGTAGCTTAATGTGAGGGAGTGCTCGTTAAAATGAAGGGGTGGCCGCTATGCATGGCTTACATAGCAGCACACGTTTCTATGTAAGGAGCGTGCCTTCCTTAGTTACGGATGTTGCTTACATAGCAACGCACGCAACTTCACTAGCGGCCATTACTATGTTAATTAAAATTATTACTATGGGATTACTATATTAATTCAAATTGTTACTATACTATACAGCTGCTAGCGAAGTATTTTGGTCGCAATACTTACACACGTCACTATTTTAATTAAAATATGTTAATTAAAATAGTTACTATACTATGCAGCTGCTAGTGAAGTATTTTGGTCGCAATACTTACACACGTCACTATGTAAGCAAAGCGTGTAACTAAGGAAGGCAAGCTCCTTGCATAGAAACCCACGCCGCTATGTAAGCCGTGCATAGCGATCGCTCCTTCTTTTTAACGGGCACTCCCTCACATTAAGCTGCTCTGCTCTAACGGCACAGCTTAATGAATCAAGCCCCTAGAGTGCTTTCAGCACCATACGGGATTCTTGGAGTTTTGGGGGGAGGTTGGGGGGCACACTGGGCAGCTGGAGTAAAGGGGCAATCTGTATTTTTTTTTACCTATGAGTGTACCCTGGAATGCTGCCATGGAGAACTAGGCACATCAGTGCTGGTGTGCACCTCTATCTACTCTGCATATAGCACTGTTCATGATACAGGACTGAATAGCAGCAGATTGAATACACTTTTAATATTACTTTTCTTCCAACAGAAGGCCATGATGGCAGCAACACGTTTGGCCCTGTCGGCAAAACTCCCTCAGGCGAGCAGAGTTTTTCATGTTCAGTGTGTGGGAAGGCCTTCAGTCAGAAAGGAATTCTCCATAGACACCAGAGAACTCACACTGGAGAACGTCCCTATTCGTGTTCAGATTGCGATAAGTCCTTCAGTCAGAAAGGAATCCTTCTCAGACACCAGAGAACTCACACAGGTGAGCGACCTTTTTCATGTTCAGAGTGTGGGAAGGCCTTCAGTCAGAAAGGAATCCTTATTAGACACCAGATAACTCACTCGGGTGAGCGACCTTTTTCTTGTTCAGAGTGTGAGAAAGTGTTTTTTCAAAAAGCAGGCCTTATCTATCACCAGAGAAGTCACACAGGCGAGCGGCCTTTTTCATGTCCTGAGTGCGGAAAGGCCTTTCATCAGAAAGGAAGCCTTATTAGACACCAGAGAAGTCACACAGGTGAACGACCTTTTTCATGTTCAGAGTGTGGGAAAGGTTTCTTTGAGAAAGCTGACCTTATTAATCACCAGACAAGTCACACAGGTGAGAGGCCTTTCTTATGTTCAGAGTGTGGGAAGACCTTTCGTCGTAAATCATGTCTTCTCACACATCAGAAAATCCATACAGGGGAGCGCCCTTTCTCATGTTCAGAGTGTGGGAAAAGATTTATTCAGCGAAAAGAACTTTTTATGCACCAGAAAAAGCACACAGGTGAATACCCTTTTTCTTGTTCAGAGTGCGGGAAAGGTTTTACGCAAAAAGGATACTTTCTTAGACACCAAAGAACTCACACAGGAGAGCGTCCTTTCCCTTGTTTAGAGTGTGGGAAATGTTTTACTTACAAAAGAAACCTCCAAGACCACCAGAGAAGACATGCCAATGGGACTCCTTTGTAATGCTCACAGTGATGGAATATTTTTGCTTATAAAGATGACTTTGCTGAACACGGTAAAATGAACACGTGTTAGTTAACATTTTGAACGCTGGAAAAGTATTCTTATTCTAAAACAAGCAAATAAAAAAAAACACTTTACAATTGCCAGAAAACTCACACAGTTGAGTGTCCTTATTATGTCCATTATGGGTTCAAGGTTTTGTTTATAAGCATTCCCTTGTGTACCAGAAAGTTTACTGATGAGTGTTCATTTTCAGGTTCAGCGTGTGGGAAAGGATCAGAGTGTGGGAAAGGATCAGAGTGTGGGAAAGGATCAGAGTGTGGGAAAGACTTTATTTAGAAGCATGCACAATTTGTGAAACAGATATTTCACCCTGAAAAGCTTCCCTTTTCATCTTTACAGGAATGGCTTTACACAGAAATTAAATCTAATTTCACATCAGCAAGAGCTCACCTACTGATATGCGTATGGTGGTGTTTCACATATGAATGACCAATACTAGCTTTTAATGGGTTAGGGTAATTTTCCTTCAGAAAATTCTCAGATACCACTAACATGTTCATGGTCGTATTATTATTATGAATTTGTCTGTCACTAGAAATAAAGCATGTTCCATCCTGGTCCCACTTCAGCATCATAAACATACAAAAAAACCCCACATGGGGCCCACCTGCTATACAGGCCTCACTCACAGGCTCACAGAGGGTCCCACCCACAAACCCACCCTATAGCCCCCACACACAGCATCATCAACACGTCAAAATGCATTTACCCAACCCCACAGATACACTTGCACAGAGCTGACCTGCTGGGGCGCTAAAGAGTAACTCACAGTGACAGGGCCAGTGGCCCTACTGACTTCTTCCTCTGCAGGCCCTCTCTGCAGGTTATTCAGCCTAGCCCTCCTGCCACCTCCGTCATACTATCCGCAGAGTCCCCCACACCTCTGTGTAATGACCTGATAAGGGGGTCTGCTGAACACATGACTTTATCCACTCCATGGTCCGTGCAAAGGAGGCTGTGTTACCAGCTGAGAAACCTAGTGGAAAAGGAGGAGGAGGTCAGTAGTGCTGTTGACTATGGCAACAAGAGTTACACTGCAGCTTCCTAGCAGGTCAGCTCCCCACACATTTATCTGCAGAGTTGTGTGAGTGCATTTGGTGTGTTGGTTTTATTGTTTAATAAATAGTTTAACATTGTTTGGTACTTATCCGTTAGCCGGGCGCATCCGGCAGGTGGCGCTAATTACTATTCCCCCTCCAGGCCGACATGGATAGTAGGGAAAGATGTAACTCTGGTGGAGTTTTGTCGCCACCTAGAGGATGCGCCCGGCTAACGGATAAGTACCCATTGTTTAATACCAGCAGAGGTGCTATTTGGCTTGTTGATTCCCTGGATGTGAATCTGGTCTGAGTTCCGTGGATGTGATGTGCTGGTTAAAGGGATACTTAAACCATTGATAAAAAAAAATCAGTTTTACTCACCTAGGACTTCTACAGGGCTTCTACCAGCTCCCTGCAGCCGTCCCGCAGTCCCTCACGGATCCTCCGGTCCCCCACCGCCAGCTAGTTTTGTGTCGCCGCCAGGCCTAGCCACGCGTAACCTTTGTGTTCCCATCCGCAATAGCGGACTGGAATACAAAGAAGGAGACGCGTAGCCAGGCCTGCGCAGGTGCAGTAAGCCTGTCGGCGAAAACGAAGCTAGCTGGCAGCAGGGGACAGGAGGATCCGATTATGACTGCGAGGGCACGGGACGGCTGCAGGGGGCTGGTAAAGCCCCAGGTGAGTAAAACTGATTTTTTTTTTAATCTACTGTATAGCTTAAGTATTCCTTTAATACTTCTGAGCTTTGAACTGCAGGAATCTATCTATCTATCTATCTATCTATCTATCTATCTATCTATCTATCTATCTATCTATCTATCTATGGATTGTTGGATTGTTCTGTGTCCCATTGAACCTTGACACCTCCTGTCTGCATTGACCTGCTTACAGAATTTGCCATGTACAAAAAGCTCATTGTAGATGTGATTAACGTGGATCGGGGTGACGGAACTGGGATTCCCAGCCAGGAACTGGTTAATAGTGACAATCATAATCGGCTAATTACGTTTACGCAAAATATTCTCTATTACGCCCATACATAACTACTATTTGTAAATTCAATTGATTTCCTGTAATAATTTGTAATAATATTCACATAATTTTCGCTTAATTTTGTGCCGACTTTAGCAGTGAATAGGAAAGCCCCCATACACGCGATTGTCACCAAAATTGCTACATATCAGGGATGATCACATATATGCAAATTGTTCAGAGTTGATGCAAATTTATATGCAAATATATGCAGCTTGAAAATGGACCAATCAATTTAAACCTGGGTGTAAATTGATTGGTACATTTTTAAACTGCATATATTTGCATAAACAAATGGGATAATTTCAAAACAATTTACATCTCATTGATCATGCCTCCTACATATAATAATAATAATCGGAACATTTGTATAGCGCTTTTCTCCTGTCGGACTCAAAGCGCTCAAGAGCTGCAGCCACTGGGACGCGCTCGGGAAGCCACCCTGCAATGTTAGGGAGTCTTGCCTTAAACTCCTTACTGAATAGATACTTGACCTAGCCAGGATTTGAACCCTGGTCTCCCATGTCAAAGGCAGAGCCCTTAACCAGTACTCTATCCAGCCACCACATATGTTAAAACAGACCTGAACTCAGAACTTCCTCTTTGCTCTAAAAGATAAACAACAGCATAATAACCTTAAAAAGGGTTCTGTGGGGGAATTTGTGGATAAAAACCGCCACTTACCTGGGGCTTCTATCTGCCCCATGTAGCAGTAATGTCGCATGCCGTCCTTCTCCGATCCGCTGTTCTCTTTTAAACATTTATTTTTTACAGCTGATTAGTGATGTTGGCGAACAGCTTGCTTCATCTATGGGCAGCCGGGCCGGGTCGCAATGTCCCGCAGTAGTATGCATGGACGTGTCCGCACGCGTTCATTAATACGCATGCCCAGGTCCTATCTAGAAAGTGATCTTCATTCTTCACAGATACTGATGTGAGGAGTAGTTTCCAGGTTGCTGGAACCTCCCCAGCACCAGGTTCAAATGAGGCCTTGGTTTAGTAGTTTATCTCGCTGAAACAGCGCAAGTTAAATCTTATTGCGCTTGTTAATTGAATTAACATGACTTAATGCTAGTGCATGCACGCTACGCGTTCTACTGCCAGTTTAGAATGCACTACTTAGTCATGGCTGATCCTTCCAAATGCCGCGCGATAGTGACGTAGTGCTACCGTGCTACTTTACTTGTGATCGCTACCACATAAATTAACGTAGTGATGAATAAAAATTTCTCCTTACAATATTCAGTTATAGATTATTTAGTCAGTTTGTCCATTGTAAAATCTTTCCTCTCCCTGACTTACCTTCTGAAATGTATCACAGGTAGCGACATCTTTAGATCTGTCAGGTGATGTAAAGCAGCGCCGCTTAATGTGAGGGAGGCCTGGTGGGCTTTAACTGAGGTGATCCCTGCACTTTGGCCCAATAGGCTGCCTGTCAAGTGACAGGCAGACTACTGGGTCAATCAAAGCGCTGGGATCACGTCCATTAAAGCCACTGGACCCCCAGGTACTCAGGGCGGGTTCAGTGGAGCAGCCATTAGTTAGAAGGAGCACACGTAAGTTACCAGGGCACAGTAGCTGCACTACCGCAGTTTAGTGTGCGCAGAGCTTGCGCTACTATCATTAAGCTGCTCTGCTTTAGCAGTGCAGCTTGCTAAATCAACCCCAATGTTCGTTACTGAGCGTTCTATGCACAGAAGGAGATATTGCTTGGCAGTAAAAAAAAAAAAAGCTAGTGGTGTATCTGGAGGCGTACAGGCATGGTCCTGCCATGGTCGCCACAGCATGCACGGGCACCCCCGCAGGCCCGGTCTGCACGTAAGGCACCTTCCTCAGGCGGCAGAAGTCTGAGGAAAGCACCAGGCAGAAACAGGAAGTGAAGAGAGTGCCTGGCCAACTTATACTGGGGGCACCTATACCTGGCTACGTACCTATACTGAGGGTGTTTGTTTGGGGTTTGGGGGCTCACTGAAGATATAACGTGTGATGCAAATTGTCGGGTGCTGTAGGGGTAGGGCGCATCCTTGCAAGCTTGCCTTAGGCAGCAATAAGTCTAGAACCGGCCCTGCACCCCTGTCGCCATTACACCACCACTTGTGCCTCCCTGCTGCCTCTCAATCAGATTGCAGAGAGGCAGAGCAGGGCGCACTCCATCTGCAGGATGCAGACACTTCAATGCAGAAGTGACGTCATTGGTCAATGCATGTGAAGTGTACAAGTCTGGGCGCAGTGGGCGGGTAGCGTGCGCCCTGCTCTGCCTCTCTCCTATCGCCCTGATCTGAGGTCTGTTAGCTGCACCCAGCAAAGCCCCCAGCTCTGCAAAGCAAAGCCCCCAGCATAGCAAAGCCCCCAGCCCTGCAAAGCAAAGCCCCCAGCAAATTTCCTAAAGCCCCCAGCCCAGTATCCAGTAAAGTGCCCAGGCCCCTCCTGCCCAGCATCCAGCAAAGCCCTCAGCTCTTCCCAACAAAGTACCCAGTTTTTTGTTTATCGGGAAGGGCAATTTTATTGTTTGCCATAGGCGGGCGCCATACCCACATATGCCTCTGGAAAAAGTTCTTATTTCCCACAATGCAATAAGGTTCACAGACAGCAAACTGTCAGGACCAAGGTCATGGCATCATGCTGTGGGAGGGGTTTCTCCACAATATCAGCCATACAAACCCCCTTTTCCCAATGATCTATTCAAAAAAGGTAAAGATTTCTTGGGCCTGATTCACAAAGCGGTAATAACCAAGTTATCACGCCTAAAAGACTTTAGGCATGATAACCTTTGCACCACTGAGTTAGCACCGCTTTGTGCTGGTGATCGCGCGCAAAGTCCCGCGTGCAAAGTTTTGCATGCGCAATCGCGCAATTCCGCGCAGGGTTTAATGGGTGCACCGCGTGCAAAACTTTGCGCGCGGGAATTTCGCGCGAGTTTCTTCTTATCATGCCTAAACTGAGTTTAGGCGTGATAAAGGGCTTTTCACTGGCGTGCAAACAGTTTGCACCGCTTTGTGAATCAGGCCCCTTGTGTGAAAGGGGGTATCAGCTACTTACTGCTGGAATTAAATGTAAACCATTGTTAAAGTTTCGCTTTAAATGCTTTCTGAAAACATTTACCTGCCTGTATGTATTTTATGCTCCCTTGACATACCCATTGTAATGCACATTATGTATGTATAGTAGAGCATAAGCCAGTGGTATCACCCTGATAATAATTAGACAATTAATGGTGTCATCCTGATTCAAAACTTCTTGTATTTATATTTACATAACACATATGTAATTATGGGAAAATGCACAAAAATCCATACGCAAATACATTAATAAATGTGAACAAAGCCTTTAATTTATGTACGCAGATTTGGCTTTATTTTACAAATATTGTAATATTGGTAATAGTACTGATTCAGATAGCACTTCTGATACTGACCACAAGATGGTGCTGCGGGTATCAGAAGTCATATTGGAAACTGCAGATCCTATTTTCTTCTTCACAATGAGATGAATGATCTGACACAGTCACAAATCTATAACAAGTGGAATGCACAGATAATAAGAGAAGGATCTATCGAGCAAGGAGGCAAAAAGAAGAGAGGAGAGACATTGCCGGTGTAATGACAGATAGTGCAGCCCAGAAGCAGCCTCACGCATGCTCAGTTGGAACTTTAATATTATTTCCTCGAAATATCTCCGCTTCCGCACCACTCACACTCCGGGAATTTTCAGGGTAGGGATGGGACCCCCGCGATCTACCTCTGCATCAAATTGCAGCCCCCGATACCCGCTGGTTCCTGAGATTGATTACAGCAAACGCTAGAATCAGCAGGGCTCGGGGGCTGCAATTTGACACAGAGGTAGATCGGGGGTCCCCTCCCTACCCTGAAAATGTGGGGAGTGTAGGTGGTGTGGCTGCGGCGATATTTGGGACGTTTAGCGCGGCACAAAAATTAAAAGGGACGCAGGCTCCTACTGCGCATGCGGGGCAGCACTATCTGTCATTACACCTGGACTGGAAACCGTGGTCGACTCGCCATAAAAAACAAACAAAAAAAACCTCTCTGCTCCGCCCACTCCTGTGCAGTCTCCCCTCAGGTCCGCCCAGACTGTATAAGAGGAGAGGAGGCGGCAGCACAGATCAGTTCGTCTCTACACAGCGGAGAAGAAGCAACATTACTATCATGTCTGGCCGAGGAAAGGGCGGGAAGGGACTCTGGAAAGGAGGTGCCAAGCGGCACAGGAAGGTGCTCCGGGATAACATCCAGGGCATCACTAAGCCCGCCATCCGCCGCCTGGCCCGCAGAGGGGGTGTCAAGCGCACCTCCGGCCTCAACTATAAGGAGACCCGCGGAGTGCTGAAGGTTTTCCTGGAGAACGTCATCCGGGACGCCGTCACCTACACCGAGCACGCCAAGAGGAAGACGGTCACTGCCATGGATGTGGTGTACGCCCTCAAGCGCCAGGGCCGCACCCTCTACTAGAGATGCGAAGTTCGGATCTTTTCAATGATCCGGATGGTTCGAATCGATTCTCGGATCATTTTACAAGGGAAGCATTCGGGGGTGAAATGACTAGCAGGACAGGAGAAGGGGAGGGGGGTGGACACACAGAGAGAAGGGGAGAAGATGGACAGAGGGCAGGGAGTGGACAGAGAAGGGAGGAGGGACGAGCAGAGAGCAGAAATGTTTGTTTGCACACAATACCCACATGCTGCAATCATATGCTTTACATATATTTCACCTATATGTTCATCTGTATACTCCCAACTCCCATTCCCCAAAGCATTCCCAGAAGTGAAGTGCAGCTGTTTAGAGCAGTGCATGAGGATCATATTGCCCTGCAATCACAGTGCCTGCCCTGTCCTAGACCAGCATGCTGCCTGTAACGTTACTGAGCTGTGCCAAAGGTTTCCAATGTGTTCACTATGCACAACTGGAACAGACAGCCTATAATGAGCAGCACATTATAGCCAGTATGTGTGCTCTACACATATCTGGCAGTGGCACCGATGTCTCCTCTCTCTCATCTACCTGTCCCTGGGTCCCCTCCCAACAGAGCGATCCATCTCTGCTCTGCTTCCAGGACCCCGCTGCCCGCTGAGAGGGGGGCGTGTCGCTCCTGGCCCCGCCCCCTTTGCAATCCGAATCACTCATTTTGATGATTCGACTCACAAAATAGATTTGGATCGAAGATCCGAATCGTTCATGATCCGGACAACACTACCCTCTACGGCTTCGGAGGCTAATCCGGCTACTTCACTGATTCCAACAACACAAAGGCTCTTCTCAGGGCCGCCCACTCTATCCTTAAAAGTGCTGTCATATCCTGTAAGCTTACACTGAGCAGCCCGCAGGGACGGATCTAGGGGGGGGGGGGGGGGCAGGCAGGTCTCTTGCCCCAGGCGCAGTTTGTTGAATTCTTAAAAAGGCGGCAAAATTTGGATGGGGAATGGCAGTTTAGGAGCCAAAACCTGACCTTTAGGTGCCAAAACCTGACCTTGCCCCAGGCGCAACTTGGTCTAGATCCGTCCCTGGCAGCCCGTTCATTTACTGATCACCCGCTGCTTCTGCTGGTAACGTTGCGCTGTCTCTGGGGAGTGGTGACGTCACACGGGCAGATCATTGCAGGTCAGGAAACACGATGATAACGGCCCCTGACAGATTGGGGAAGTTGATTAAAATGTAAGAAAATATACTTTTGTATTTGAAAGGACCGCTGTACGCCCCCTATAGGGCAGGTCTGCTGACGAAATGGCCTACCCGTCGAATTTATCTACATGCATAACTGGAGCACCCACTCTGACATCCAGGATGGGGCCGGAGATGCTGGGAAAACAGGTTGGGTTGGGAAGGGAGGCGATAAATTGACGGCGGAAACTGTTTCTCGGAGGGGTTTATAGGAGCGTGGTGCAATAGTGAGCGATTGATTCCGGGTATAGTTATTCAGTGGGGTTTGGTAAAATGGTGGGAAAGACCATTATATACGCGCAAAACATTTGAAAATGAGCTAAACACAGATTTAATTTCTTTTGTTCATAAAAGTGCCCAAAATGTAATAAAGATTCCTCCCCCCCCCCCCCCCCCCCCAATGGCACAAGTGGTGCTGAATGTGTACATCTTACTGCATACAAACTTTGGGCTCTATTCTCAAAGACTTCCCGCATGCGGTAAAGTACATGCGGGAAGTTTGCGACCAAAATACCGTCAAGTTGAAATTCTCAAAATGTTCCACATGTTTTTTCCGCATGCGGAAAAAGTGCAGTAAAAGTGCGGGATTCATACGGAAAAATTTCCGCAAAAGTCGGTATTTTCCGCAATAAAAAGTCAATTCTCAAAAATGTTCAGGCGCATCATTTCGTCGTTATTTACCGGTTTTTTAATACCTACAAATAGTAGGTGATATATTCCGCATCCCATTGAGTGTGGAGGCTTAAAGGGACACTTAAGTCAAACAAAAAAAAATGAGTTTTACTCACCTGGGGCTTCCAATAGCCCCCTGCAGCTGTCCGGTGCCCTCGCTGTCTCCCTCCGATCCTCCTGGCCCCGCCGGCAGCCACTTCCTGTTTCGGTGACAGGAGCTGACAGGCTGGGGACGCGAGTGATTCTTCGTGTTCCTGGCCACAATAGCGCCATCTATGCTGCTATAGCATATATCATATACCATATAGCAGCATAGAGGGTGCTCATGTGTCTGGGAACGCGAAGAATCACTCGCGTCCCCAGCCTGTCAGCTCCTGTCACCGAAACAGGAAGTGGCTGCCGGCGGGGCCAGGAGGATCAGAGGGAGACGGCAAGGGTACCGGACAGTTGCAGGGGGCTCTTGGAAGCCCTAGGTGAGTAAAACTCATTTTTTTTGTTTGACTTAAGTGTCCCTTTAAGGGCTGTGCTTGGTGGACTTTAATTTTTTTTTTTTAAACACTTTTTCATGCGACCTTTTTACCGCATGATTCCCGCATGAATAATGGCTGTTTCCGCATCTTTTTTCCAGCATGCGGAAAATATTAGTTAATGTGGAAAAAATGTGGAGTTTACCGCTGGCGCAAATATAGCGGTAAAATTTTGCGCAAAATTTGGCTCTTTGTGAATAGAGCCCAATGTGATGCTGCGGAGAGCTATACCAAGGGGGCAATATGACCAGTTTTTGAGACGCCATTTCATTCCGGTCAATCGTGTGAAGTGAGACAAATTCCCTTTGTACCGTTTCCTCATATAGACGCAGAATACCGGGCTACGCAAATCACTGCCTCTATTCTAGGTAAAAAAAAACAGGTCATTATTACATCGGCACATATCCCTCCAGCTGGGGTGTGAGTGGCTCTGAGAAGAGACCTGTTTGCGGTGGAGGGGTCCTGTGTTGGTCCCCTGCACCACAGCGGTGTCCGGGGCGACCCGATAATCCTCTCCCCAGGGCTGATTGCTCATTGAAGTTTGAGCACAGAAGAGATACAAAAGGCCTCGTTCAGACTATACACGCTGTCGTGCGCATTTTGGCAGCGTGTATAGTGTGCGACGCCGCAAGAACGGTAGAAGGGCATAGACAGCCCTTAGGCCCCATTCACACTTGCGTTTTGCCTTGCAAACGGACCGGATCCTGACCGTACGGTTCCGATCAGGATCCGGTCCGTTTGCATCAGGCATGCATCAGGCTGCCATCAGGATCCGTGGGCAAAAAATAGCGAAATTAAATAAAAAAATGTTGGGGTCAGCAGAAGGTGCACCTGTAGAATCAGGTTCCTCCGCTGTAGGCCTCACCTCCACCTCCGACATTCTGCCAAAACAGCTCCAGCACGTCTGTCACTGCTGCTCCACTCCAGACATGCTTGGCCCATGTGTCCCCATCCGAAATGGCCGCTTGGATACGCATAGGAAGTGGGGTAGAATGTCAGGTTTTTGTAGGCAGTGTGTTCTGTGCCTTCCGTTCCCCATTGGTTTCTGTGTGCCTGATGGTGCTGTCAGGCTCCGGTCAGGATGCGTGGGCCGGAGATCCGGACCCAAAAAATAGCGCATGTTGGAAAAGAGTCCGGAGTCCGGATCCGGTCCGGCTCCGGTACGTACGGAACAGACGCGTGTGAACGTCCGCATAGACATTACATTGCTATGCGGAACGTACGTTCCGTTTGTACAGTATGCGTTCCGGATCCGATCCGGAAAATCCTGATAGCGAACGCTAAAGTGAACCGAGCCTATAGCTGCTCATGAAAGCTGAAAAACATGACCTTTTATGGAAATGAGAAATGCTTTCAAAGATAAATGTAATGTATAAATCACTGAATATGCTGCATTCTGTGGAATACATAAAAGTTGCATCTCATTGATCATCCCTATAAACGATTCCCATAGCGTATGAATGTAGGATTTATAGGAGCTGCAGATCGTGACCAATTCATTCTGGGAATCGCTAAAATGGCGGGAAGACCGTTAAATAAGCGCAAAATTTAACAATACAAACATTTCATTAAAACGCCGAAAAGAATTGTACTTTGGATTCCCTCACCCGTTTTAAAAGTGACGCTACACACATTACTGGAGTAAGTTACCGCTCCAGAAGAAAACACAGATTTCTTTCCTAGTAAGGGAGGGGGGAGAAGGTATGAAAGCCCCAGGAGTGTATTTAGTGCATATCAGCTCTGTATAGACAGTGTGGGTGGCTCTGAAAAGAGCCTTTGGGTTCTGTGGAATATCTTTCGCTGCAGGGAATTACTTGCTCTTGGCAGCCTTGTGGCTCTCGGTCTTTTTGGGCAGCAGCACGGCCTGGATGTTGGGCAGGACGCCCCCCTGGGCGATGGTCACCCCACCCAGCAGCTTGTTGAGCTCCTCGTCGTTGCGCACGGCCAGCTGCAGGTGGCGGTGGATGATGCGGGTCTTCTTGTTGTCCCTAGGCGGCGTTACCAGCCAGCTCCAGAATCTCAGCGGTCAGATACTCCAGCACTGCGGCCAGATAAACCGGAGCTCCGGCCCCCACCCGCTCCGCATAGTTGCCCTTCCTCAGCAGCCGGTGAACACGGCCGACTGGAAACTGCAGCCCGGCCCGGGAGGAGCGAGTCTTGGCCTTGGCACGAGCCTTACCACCTTGTTTGCCTCTTCCGGACATGATGACTTCAGGAACTCAGATAACTCTCCAAACTCGAGAATAACCAAACCCGCCCCTCCTCCTGCCCTATATACTCTGCTGTCCGGCCCACGCTGTCACCTGATTGGCTGCTGTCCGATTCAGCCAATGGAATGCAGGTCCAGCAATTCACCAATCAGCAAACTCTGGGCGTCCCACTGCGCTGGAGCCGCCAATGGGATTATCCTCGGGTTCTCAGTATTGTGTTTTGCACACGGCGCGTCTCCAGCCAGTGAGAGGGAAGGAAATCATCAGCCAGTGACGCTGCCCAATAGTATAGAGAAAAGAGCTGCAGCCTGATTAGCATAGGCCGCCTATATAAGGAGGGGAGGTGGCGCTGCTCCTCATTGTGTCTCCGCACTCTGCAGCGTTACTGAGAATCTGCAGCCATGCCTGAACCAGCCTAGTCCGCTCCGGCGCCCAAGAAGGGCTCTAAGAAAGCGGTGAGCAAGAGCCAGAAGAAGGACGGTAAGAAGCGCAGGAAGACCAGGAAGGAGAGCTACGCCATCTACGTGTACAAGGTGCTGAAGCAGGTGCACCCCGACACCGGCATCTCCTCCAAGGCCATGAGCATCATGAACTCCTTCGTCAATGACATCTTCGAGCGCATCGCCGGGGAAGCTTCCCGCCTGGCTCATTACAACAAGCGCTCCACCATCACCTCCCGGGAGATCCAGACCGCCGTCCGCCTGCTGCTGCCGGGAGAGCTGGCCAAGCACGCCGTGTCTGAGGGCACCAAGACCGTCACCAAGTACACCAGCGCCAAGTAATCTCCCCGATACCGATCATAACCCAAAGGCTCTTTTCAGAGCCACACACTAATTCATTACAGAGCTCTAAACGTGTTTGATACATGTGAGGTCAGTTACTTCTTCTGGAGGCAATAATATGAACACACAGTAGATGTAACTGGCTGATGGGGGAACTGGGAGTTCAGTTGAAGTTTGCAGTGATTGATTCGATTTCAGCTGCTGCTTTTACAGGAACAGAAACGTGAACAATAAATATCTTTTTTTACCCTTGGAAGTGGCGCAGAGTGTTTCCTAGAATGAAATGAACGATACATTTCACGGCGATTGCGTTTACAAGATACACGGTGGGGTTATATGAGATACATTGTGCAGGGTCCATCACACCAGCCCCCTGCTTTACTGCACCCGATATACAGTAGGAGAAGGTTAGGGTATATTTACATAAAGAGCGCCAAGTATTGTCCGCTCACTGTGCCCACTACCCAGCAGCGCCCCATACCGAGCATAACTTAACGGCTCTTCTAAAAGCCACCAACTAATTTGCTAGGAGCTGTTATATGCCATCATCCTGTTCTATTCTGAGAGGGGCAGAATCACGACGACAGGGTGAGGTGAGAAGTTTGGAGTGGCTGTCTGGCTGAATAGATTTCAGCTGCTGCTTTTACAGGAACAGAAAAGTGGACAATAAATATCATCAGGATAGTGATGGAGACCCCGTACATTAGACATGTTATCCCCTGATAATGATGGAGACAGCGGAGATCAGGGGAGCAGGAACTGGAGCTGGTCACATCAGAGCGGGATTTCCCGGCCACTGTCGCCACTCAGAAGCCCCCCGTGACTGTAATGGAGGAGGGGAGACCCTTGCCAGCCAGGCGGCCGCACACAGGGGGCGCACCGCTACTTTCCGGGGGGAATAAACCCACTTTTCTCCCGGCGAGGAAACACAAGCAGAGAGCCGAGGAGTGCCAGCTGTGTGGAGAGGCGGGGCGGCTGAGAGTCCGGATCCCACCAATAGGAACACGGGACGAGTTACTGTCAGCAGCCAATGGCAGCGCAGCCGGAGAGAGTATATAAGCGCTCACTGGCGGCCACTTGCAGTGTTAAGGGGCCCATACACTCAGCCGATTTTCTGGCCGATCGATTGATCGTTTGAAAATCAGTTGGCCAATCGACCGATCGATGGCCGATTTCAATCGATTTCGATGGATTTCCATCGACCAGGCAGGATGGAAAATTTAGGTCGATCTGATGAGATTGCTTATCAGTTTGCATTGGCCTTAATGGAAATCTGATGGCAAAAAAATGCCATCAGATCGAATTTCAATAGATTTCAAACTGAAATGTATTGGAATTCTTTCCTGGTAAAAAATGTTCTAAAAACGCATCAGATAGATCATCAGATGCATTTCTTATCTATCTGCTGCCAATCTGACGAGTGTATGGGCACCTTTACACTTTGTAATATAACTAGGAAGATGGCAGAAATCGCCCCAGCAGCTGCTCCTCCCGCAGCGGAGCCCGCCGCCAAGAAGAAGCAGATTAAGAAGGCGGCAGCCGGAGGAGGAGCCAAGAAAGCCAGCAAGAAGCCTTCCGGCCCCGCCGTGTCCGAGCTCATCCTCAAGGCCGTGTCCGCCTCCAAAGAGCGCAGCGGGGTCTCCCTGGCCGCCCTGAAGAAGGCTCTGGCTGCCGGAGGCTACGATGTGGAGAAGAATAACAGCCGCCTCAAGCTGGCCATCAAGGGCTTGCTGACAAAGGGCAGCCTCGTCCATGTCAAAGGCACAGGTGCCTCCGGATCCTTCAAGGTCAGCAAGAAGGAGGCAGCCGGCAAAGAGCACAAGAAGCCGGCGGCGGCCAAGAAGAAGCCAGCGGCTGCCGCCAAGCCTAAGAAGCCGGCTACTGCCAGGAAGCCCAAAGCCGCCAAGTCCCCGAAGAAGCCTAAGAAAGCCCCCAGCGCCGCCAAGAAGAGCCCCGCTAAGAAGGCGGCCAAGAAACCGGCGGCAGCTGCTGCCAAGAAGCCCAAAGCTGCCGCTAAACCCAAGAAAGCCGCCAAGAGCCCCGCTAAGAAGGCAGCCAAGCCTAAGGCCGCCAAAAGCCCGGCAAAGAAGGTAGCAAAGCCCAAGAAGGCCGCTCCTAAGAAGAAATAAGCCGCAGCCTGTCTCTCTTATTAACCAAAAGGCTCTTTTCAGAGCCACCCACGTTTTCCCTGAAGGGCTGCGATGCTTTGCTTGTGTCACTAGATAGATAATGAAGCAGTAGATCGTACAATTAGTCCCGCAACTCTTGCACAGGACTGGCAACTGTAATTCAGTCAGCTCAGGATGTTAAACCAATGTCTGCTTCCATGAAAGCAGGAAGTAGACATTGCAGGATTTCCCTATACAGTATATATTATGCTGTAGCTCATCTTTTAGGGCAGATAAATATCTTGGATCAACGACAGATCTGACCTGCTGTATTCCATGTGCAATACATACTTGGTAAGACGTAATGCAGCAATTGCCTTTCCTGGTTGCAATCTATATGTTCATATCATGTAGAGAGAAGACTGTAGTTTCTATACATCTCCTAAGCTCCGCTACTGAATTATCCCCTGAAAATAAGGAATGATCGGAAGATTGCAGCATTCATATGTAGAACAGCTCTGTATGGAGAATGTGGAGGTGGCTCTGAAAAGAGCCTTTGTGTTGTGGGTGAGAATGTGTGACGCGCTTATGCCCTCTCGCCGCGGATCCTGCGGGCCAGCTGGATGTCTTTGGGCATGATGGTGACCCTCTTGGCGTGGATGGCGCACAGGTTGGTGTCCTCGAAGAGCCCCACCAGATAAGCCTCGCTGGCCTCCTGCAGAGCCATGACGGCCGAGCTCTGGAAGCGCAGGTCGGTCTTGAAGTCCTGGGCGATCTCCCGCACCAGGCGCTGGATGGGCAGCTTGCGGATCAGCAGCTCGGTGGATTTCTGGTAGCGGCGGATCTCTCGGAGAGCCACTGTACCGGGCCGGTAGCGGTGAGGCTTCTTCACTCCTCCGGTGGCCGGGGCGCTCTTCCGGGAGGCTTTGGTGGCCAGCTGCTTGCGGGGAGCTTTCCCTCCGGTGGACTTGCGGGCGGTCTGCTTGGTTCTGGCCATCACTCAGGCAGCAGAGATTCTCCTTACAGTAAAGAAATATGAATGAGGTCCGTGGCCGGGAAGCGCCTTTATATACACCCCGTGCCTCTTTATCTACCTCACGCCCCGCCCTCTGCACGCTCTCATATTTAAATGTACCACCAAAATAAGGCTTTGTTTCATCATCAGCCGGCCCGCCAATTTCCTGTAAAAAGTAACCGGTCTTTTCATGTACAGACAGTCGCCTACTTACAAAGGACTCCGAGATACAACGTTGTCTTATGTACAAAACATACAATACTAGATCTTTGCAATCACATATTTTTGTTTGTTAAATGCGACCGCGTAGTTAAAACTACTTTAGAAGCACAATCAAAACAGCAAAAAATGTTTACTTTTGGACAACTGGATCTGGGCATGCAGTAATATAAACAATATAGATGCATTGCACCTTGATTTTAACATGGGACTCAACTTTACAATTTCCCAGAAAGAACTGGTTTATAAGTGTAAGGCCTCCTTTCCACGAACTGTTTCTAGGCAGTGAAATGCCTCTCAAACTCTCACAACTGCTCACTGCTGCCTGGTGGCAACTGCTTGCTGAGCACACAGCTCAACAGTTCGTGGAAAAGAAGCCTCAGGATCGCCTGTACTATGGATAATGTAATACTGCGCTGTTGATGGCATTTCCTGTATTAGGAATAGAGATGTCGCGAACCTCCGATTTTCGGTTCGCGAACTCCCGCGGAAGGTTCGGTTCGCAGAAAAGTTCGCGAACCGCAATAGACTTCAATGGGGAGGCGAACTTTGAAAAATAGAAAATTCAAGTTTGCGATCGCGCAAACACGAAAATTTGCGTCAAAATGGCCGTGCTAACAGTTAGCACTCTTTTGTGAATCAAGCCCAATAAATAATTTCACCCTGATAACATTTCGCCAATCAATGGTGTTATCCTGATTCAAAACTTCTTGTATGTATATTTACATAACACATATGTATTACGTGCCAGAGGGAAAATGCACACAAATCCATATGCAAATACATTAACCTCCCTGGCGGTAAGCCCGAGCTGAGCTCGGGCTATGCCGCGCAGGGGGAGATCTCAGCCCTTGGTGGGGCGATTTTCATTTTGTAAATTGCTGTGCGCGCAGCCAGCACTTTGCTAGCCGCGCGCACAGCTTGATCGCCGCCGCTCTGCGGCGATCGGCCGCACGCAGCGGCTGAAGAGGGCCCCCCCCCCCCCGCCAGAGCCCTGCGCTGCCCGGATCAATGAGTTCCGGGCAGCGCTATGGGCTGGATCGTGTGTCCCTGACGTCAGGACGTCGGCTGACGTCCATGACGTCATCCCGATCGTCGCCATGGCGACAGGAGAAGCCAAACAGGGGAACGCGTTGTATACGCGTTCCCCTGTTTGCTATTGTTGCCGGCGGCGATCGGACTAGAGGGCCACATGCGCCCTCTAGTGGTGTTTCATGTAGCTACCACTCTGGTAGCTTTACATGAAACTTTAAAAAAAAAATAAAAAAAAATTGGAATTCTGCAATTTTTGCAGAAAAAATTAACCGCCAAGGAGGTTAATAAATGTGAACAAAGCCTTTAATTTATGTACGCAGATTTGGCTTTCTCTTAAATTGGTAATAAATGCGGCAGCCAGACTGATACATTCTTCTCACCGCATCGCCTCTACAACTCCGCTCTGTAAAGCACTACACTGGCTCCCCATCAGCTTTACGATAAATTTCAAAATCCTGTGCTTGGCCTACAAATCAGTGCACAAGACTTGCCCGACCTACATCTCTGCTCTGGTCCACGGGCACATACCAGCCCGCCCCCTCCGATCCTTCAATGACCTGCGCCTAGTCGCACCTCGCATAACTCAGTCACACGCACGATTGCAGGACTTCACCAGGGCTGCCCCTACTCTCTGGAACTCTCTCCCACCAGCCGTCAGACTCGCCCCCACCTTTAATACCTTCAAAGAAGCTCTCAAGACTCACCTCTTCACGCTCGCATACCCCCCTACACCAGCATCATAATATGTTCTGTTAGACCCCTCTCAAAAGACTCACCTATTGTCTTTGCCCCACCCTTTAGATTGTAAGCCTCTGGCAGGGCCCTCCTCCCTAATGTATCCAGCTTGATTATGCAATCTTACTCACAACCACCCTTCTTGTAGACTCGAACAGTCTCTATCTTGACCTATGACACTGTATTATCAAATCATTTGCATGATCTTGTTTTGTTGTGAGTTTCCGTATGTTTTACCTGTATGTTAACCCATTTATCTATTGTGCAGCGCTGCGTAATATGTTGTTGCTTTATAAATACAATAAATAATAATAATAATAATTGTAGTGTTAGTAATAGTACTGATTTAGATAGCACTTCTGATACTGACCACAAGATGGTGCTGCGTGTAACAGGAGTCATATTGGAAACTGCAGATCCTATATTCTTCTTCACAATGAGATAAATGATCTGACCTCACAGTCACAAATATATAACAAGTGGAACGCACAAATAATAAGAGGATGATCTATTCAGCAGGGTGGCGGCAGGAAGAATAAGGGAGAGACATCGCCGGGGAGTGGAAACCGTGGTCGCCATTAAAAAAAAAAAAAAAAAACCCTCTCTCTGCTCCGCCCACTCCTGTGCAGTCTCCCCTCAGGTCCGCTCAGACTGTATAAGAGGAGAGGAGGCGGCAGCACAGATCAGTTCGTCTCTATAGCGGAGAGGAAGCAGCATTAGAAGAATGTCTGGCCGAGGAAAAGGCGGGAAGGGACTCGGGAAAGGAGGCGCCAAACGGCACAGGAAGGTGCTCCGGGATAACATCCAGGGCATCACTAAGCCCGCCATCCGCCGCCTTGCCCGCAGAGGGGGTGTCAAGCGCATCTCTGGCCTCATCTATGAGGAGACCCGCGGAGTGCTGAAGGTTTTCCTGGAGAACGTCATCCGGGACGCCGTCACCTACACCGAGCACGCCAAGAGGAAGACTGTCACCGCCATGGATGTGGTGTACGCCCTCAAGCGCCAGGGGCGCACCCTCTACGGCTTCGGGGGCTAATCCCGCTGCTTCACTGATTCCAACTACAACACAAAGGTCCTTCTCAGGGCCACCCACTCTATCCATAGAAGTGCTGTCATATCCTGGAAGCTTGCTGAGCAGTCAGCGTTGCTAGAAAAGCTGGTAATGTTGCATCTATCGCTGCTTCCAATGGAAGTAGCGGAGGGCTGAGCAAGTGGTTTCCCGTAAATATTTACACTGAGCAGCCCGTTCATTTTACTGATCACCCGCTGCTTCTGCTGGTAACGTTGCGCTGTGTCTGGGGAGTGGTGACGTAACACGGGCAGGTCATTGCAGTGGAGGAAACTCGTTGATAGCGGCCGCTGGGAAGCTGTATGGGGCGTACAGCTTCCAGAGAGGAGCTCAGCGTTCCTTTCAAACACAAAAGTATCCTGTCCTACATTTTCATCAACATCCCCAATTTTTCAGCGGCCGCTATCAACGTGTCTCCTCCACTGCAATGATCTGCCCGCTTGACGTCACAACTATAGGGCAGGTCTGCTGACGAAATGGCCTACCCGTCGAATTTATCTACATGCATAACTGGAGCACCGACTCTGACATCCGAGATGGGGCCGGAGATGGTGGGATAACGGGTTGGGAAGCGATAAATTGACGGCGGAGACCGTTTCTCGGAGGGGTTTATAGGAGCGTGGTGCAATAGTGACCGATTAATTCCGGGTATAGTTATTCAATGGGGTTTGCTAAAATGGCGGGAAAGACCGTTATATACGCGCGAAACATTTGAAAATGAGCTAAACAGATTTTCTTTTGTTCATAAAAGTGCCCAAAATGTAATGAAGATTCCCTCACATCTGAGTCCCCCCAAATGACAAGTGCTGAATGTGCGCATCTTGCTGCATACAAACAATTTGCTGCTGCGGAGAGCTTTACAAAGGGGGCAATATGACCGGATGTTAAGTCATTTCATTCCGGTCAATCGAGTGAAGTGGGACAGATTCCCCTTGTACGGTTTCCTCATAGACGCAGAATACCGGGCTACGCAAATCACGGCCTCTATTGTAGATAAAAATCCAGAAAGGTAAAGAAAAAAAAAAAAGGTCACTATTACATCGGCACATATCCCTCCAGCTAGGGGGTGTGAGTGGCTCTAAGCGAAAGCTGCTCGTGAAAGCTGGGAAATAAGCAATGCTTTTAAAGATAAATGTCATGTATTTACATCACTGAATATGCTGCATTCTGTGGAATACATTGAAAAGTTGCATCTAACCGATCATCCCCATAAACGATTCCCGTAGGGTATGAATGTAAGATTTATAGAAGCTGCTGCAGATCGTGAGATTCATTCTGGGAATCGCTAAAATGGCGGGAAGGCCGTTAAATAAGCGCAAAATTGTACAATACAAACATTTCATAAAACCGCCTAAAAGAATTATACTTTGGATTCCCTCACCCGTTCTAAAAGTGACGCTACACACATTACTGGAGTAAGTTACCGCTCCAGAAGAAAACAAAACAGATTTCGCTTTCCTAGTAAGGGAGAAGGTATGAAAGCCCCAGGAGTGTATTTCGTGCATATCAGCTCTGTATAGACAGTGTGGGTGGCTCTGAAAAGAGCCTTTGTGGTTCTGTACTGTGTCTCTTGGCTGCTGCAGGAATTACTTGCTCTTGGCGGCCTTGTGGCTCTCGGTCTTCTTGGGCAGCAGCACGGCCTGGATGTTGGGCAGGACGCCCCCCTGGGCGATGGTCACCCCACCCAGCAGCTTGTTCAGCTCCTCGTCGTTGCGCACGGCCAGCTGCAGGTGGCGGGGGATGATGCGGGTCTTCTTGTTGTCCCGGGCGGCGTTGCCAGCCAGCTCCAGGATCTCAGCAGTCAGATACTCCAGCACTGCGGCCAGATAGACCGGAGCTCCGGCCCCCACCCGCTCCGCATAGTTGCCCTTCCTCAGCAGACGGTGAACACGGCCGACTGGGAACTGCAGCCCGGCCCGGGAGGAGCGAGTCTTGGCCTTGGCACGAGCCTTGCCGCCTTGTTTGCCTCTTCCAGACATGATGATTTCGCAGGATTAGCAGTGATAGACTATAACGCAGGAATAGCCGCCTTCACCCCTCCTCCTGCCATATATACTCTGCTGTCCGGCCCGCGCTGTCACCTGATTGGCTGCTCTCCGATTCAGCCAATGGAATGCAAGACCTGCAACTCACCAATCAGCAAACTCTGGGCGTTCCTCTACGCTGAAGCCGCCAATGGGATTTTCTTCGGGTTCTCAGTAATGTGTTTTGCACACGGCGCGTCTCCAGCCAGTGAGAGGGAAGGAAATCATTAGCCAGTGACGCTGCCCAATAGTGTAGAGAGAAGCGCTGCAGCCTGATTAGCATAGGCCGCCTATATAAGGAGGGGAGGCGGCGCTGCTCCTCATTGTGTTTCCGCACTCTGCAGAGTTACTGAGAAGCCGCTGCAATGCCTGAACCAGCCAAGTCCGCCCCGGCGCCCAAGAAGGGCTCTAAGAAAGCGGTGAGCAAGACTCAGAAGAAGGACGGCAAGAAGCGCAGGAAGACCAGGAAGGAGAGCTACGCCATCTACGTGTACAAGGTGCTGAAGCAGGTGCACCCCGACACCGGCATCTCCTCCAAGGCCATGAGCATCATGAACTCCTTCGTCAATGACATCTTTGAGCGCATCGCCGGGGAAGCTTCCCGCCTGGCTCATTACAACAAGCGCTCCACCATCACCTCCCGGGAGATCCAGACCGCCGTCCGCCTGCTGCTGCCGGGAGAGCTGGCCAAGCACGCCGTGTCCGAGGGCACCAAGGCCGTCACCAAGTACACCAGCGCCAAGTAATCTTTCCGATACCGATCATAACCCAAAGGCTCTTCTAAGAGCCACCCACACATTCATTACAGAGTTGTTTTAAGCCATCCATCCCATGTGTGTAATATCAGCGCTACGGATTATTTAGGTGGTTTTAAATCCAAAACATCAGTGCGGCGTTATTACTGATCCCCGTTTAACTATAAATTAGGGTGATCCTGATATTTGACACTTCTGTGCGGCAGAATAAAGCATTATCGTGCGCTCTACACGCGTCTGTTACATGTAAGGGATCAGTGAGTTAATGTCTTATGGGTTCAATAATATGACCACAGTATATAATGTAAATGACTGATGTCGGTGGGAGTTGAAGTTTGCAGTGATTGACAAGATTTCAGCTGCTTTTACAGAAACGTGAACAATAATCTTCTTTATTACACTTGGAAGTGGCACAGAGCGTTTCCCAGAATAAAGTGAACCATAAATTGTAATAAAGTACACCGGCGCCAAGCAACCTCCCCGATACCAATTATAACCCAAAGGCTCAGCCACCCACCAATTCATTGCGGAGCTGTTCTATGCAATCACTTATGAGTGTTCTATGATTGTGCGGCTGCGATAAACCGCCAGGTTACAGAATTATCGGGTACGATCACCTCTACTGGTGTATATGAAAGGGATCAGTTACAGTCTCAAGAGGCATTGATATGGACACAGGAGGACGCAAGTCGGGGGAGAAGGTGGCAGATGAAGTTTGGAGTGGTTGTCTGGCTCAATAGATTTCAGCTGCTGATTTTACAGGAACAGTAGAGTGAACAATAAATATCTTTAGGACACTGAGGGTGACTCCGCTACACTTGGATGTTGCGCAGAGTTTCTCACAATAAAGTGAACCATAACAAGTGACGTGTCAACCAAATCAAGTCGAAAAGAAATGTGAGAAGCCAAAAAAACAATTTCAATATTATTCTAGTATTTATTACAATTTGCCACGCCGCCTTCCCCTCCCCCGATTTTTCTCTGAATCGATTCAAAATTCTTCAAACAAGGGGCAGGGTGATCTGTAAATAGGATAGGAATTAATGCGTGAGGAGTGATCTTCCTTGCCTATTCCTAATACAGGAAATACCATCAACAGCGCAGTATTACATTATCCATAGTACAGGCGATCCTGAGGCTTCTTTTCCACGAACTGTTGAGCTGTGTGCTCAGCAAGCAGTTGCCAGGCAGCAGTGAGCAGTTGTGAGAGTTTGAGAGCCATTTCACTGCCTAGAAACAGTTCGTGGAAAGGAGGCCTTACACTTATAAACCAGTTCTTTCTGGGAAATTGAAAGTTGAGTCCCATGGTAAAATCAAGGTGCAATGCATCTATATTGTTTACTTTTGGACAACTCTGGATCTGGGCATGCAGTAATATAAACATTTTTTGCTGTTTTGATTGTGCTTCTAAAGTAGTTTTAACTACGTAGTTTATACTATACGGTCGCATTTAACAAACCAAAATATGTGATTGAAAAGATATAGTATTGTATGTTTTGTACATAAGACAACGTTGTATCTCGGAGTCCTTTGTAAGTAGGCGACTGTCTGTACATGAAAAGACCGGTTACTTTTTACAGGATATTGGCGGGCCGGCTGATGATGAAACAAAGCCTTATTTTGGCGGTACATTTGAATGTGAGAGCGTGCAGAGGGCGGGGCGTGAGGTAGCCAATGATAAAGAGGCACGGGGTGTATATAAAGGCGCTTCCCGGCTACGGACCTCATTCATATTTCTTTACTGTAAGGAGAATCTCTGCTGCCTGAGCGATGGCCAGAACCAAGCAGACCGCCCGCAAGTCCACCGGAGGGAAAGCTCCCCGCAAGCAGCTGGCCACCAAAGCCGCCCGGAAGAGCGCCCCGGCCACCGGAGGAGTGAAGAAGCCTCACCGCTACCGGCCCGGTACAGTGGCTCTCCGAGAGATCCGCCGCTACCAGAAATCCACCGAGCTGCTGATCCGCAAGCTGCCCTTCCAGCGCCTGGTGCGGGAGATCGCCCAGGACTTCAAGACCGACCTGCGCTTCCAGAGCTCGGCCGTCATGGCTCTGCAGGAGGCCAGCGAGGCTTATCTGGTGGGGCTCTTCGAGGACACCAACCTGTGCGCCATCCACGCCAAGAGGGTCACCATCATGCCCAAAGACATCCAGCTGGCCCGCAGGATCCGCGGCGAGAGGGCATAAGCGCGTCACACATTCTCGCCCACAACACAAAGGCTCTTTTCAGAGCCACCTCCACATTCTCCATACAGAGCTGTTCTACATATGAATGCTGCAATCTTCCGATCATTCCTTATTTTCAGGGGATAATTCAGTAGCGGAGCTTAGGAGATGTATAGAAACTACAGTCTTCTCTCTCCATGATATGAACATATAGATTGTAACCAGGAAAGGCAATTGCTGCATTACGTCTTACCAAGTATGTATTGCACATGGAATATAGCAAGTCAGATCTGTAGTCCAAGAAATTCATCTGCCATAAAAGATGAACTACAGCATAATATATATACTGTATAGGGGAATCCTGCAATGTTTACTTCCTGCTTTCACGGAAGCATACATTGGTTTAACATCCTGAGCTGACTGAATTACAGTTGCCAGTCCTGTGCAAGAGTTGCGGGACTAATTGTACGATCTACTGCTTCATTATCTATCCAGTGACACAAGCAAAGCACCACAGCCCTTCAGGGAAAATGTGGGTGGCTCTGAAAAGAGCCTTTGGGTTAATAAGAGAGACAGGCTGCGGCTTATTTCTTCTTAGGAGCGGCCTTCTTGGGCTTTGCTGCCTTCTTTGCCGGGCTTTTGGCGGCCTTAGGCTTGGCTGCCTTCTTAGCGGGGCTCTTGGCGGCTTTCTTGGGTTTAGCGGCAGCTTTGGGCTTCTTGGCAGCAGCTGCCGCCGGTTTCTTGGCCGCCTTCTTAGCGGGGCTCTTCTTGGCGGCGCTGGGGGCTTTCTTAGGCTTCTTCGGGGACTTGGCGGCTTTGGGCTTCCTGGCAGTAGCCGGCTTCTTAGGCTTGGCGGCAGCCGCTGGCTTCTTCTTGGCCGCCGCCGGCTTCTTGTGCTCTTTGCCGGCTGCCTCCTTCTTGCTGACCTTGAAGGATCCGGAGGCGCCGGTGCCTTTGACATGGACGAGGCTGCCCTTTGTCAGCAAGCCCTTGATGGCCAGCTTGAGGCGGCTGTTATTCTTCTCCACATCGTAGCCTCCGACAGCCAGAGCCTTCTTCAGGGCGGCCAGGGAGACCCCGCTGCGCTCTTTGGAGGCGGACACGGCCTTGAGGATGAGCTCGGACACGGCGGGGCCGGAAGGCTTCTTGCTGGCTTT
Source organism: Hyperolius riggenbachi (assembly GCF_040937935.1). Taxonomy (NCBI): domain Eukaryota; kingdom Metazoa; phylum Chordata; class Amphibia; order Anura; family Hyperoliidae; genus Hyperolius; species Hyperolius riggenbachi. Next base: position 229,074,909 of record NC_090655.1, on the reverse strand, counting down.
CTTGGCTCCTCCTCCGGCTGCCGCCTTCTTAGTCTGCTTCTTCTTGGCGGCGGGCTCCGCTGCGGGAGGGGCGGCTGCTGGGGTTGTCTCTGCCATTTTCCTAGTTATATTACAATGTGACTGCCAGTGAGCGCTTATATACCCTCCCCGGCTGCGCTGCCATTGGCTGCTGATAGTAACTCGTCCCGTCTTCCTATTGGTGGGATCCGGACTCTGAGCTGCCCGCCTCTTCACACAGCTGTCACTCCTCGGCTCTCTGCTTGTGTTTCCTCGCCGGGAGAAAAGTGGGTTTATTCCCCCCGGAAAGTAGCGGTGCGCCCCCTGTGTGCGGCCGCCCGGCTGGCAGGGGTCTCCCCTCCTCCATTACAGTCACGGGGGACTTCTGAGCGGCGAAAGTGGCCGGGAAATCCCGCTCTAATGTGACCAGCTCCGCTTCCTGCTCCCCGGATCTCCGCTGTCTCCATCATTATCAGGGGGTAACATGTCTAATATACGGGGTCTCCCGTCACTGCCCTCGCAATATGAGCGAGATGATCCCCGCCACACAATATACGGGGTTGGGGGGCTACTGACCCCTGGAGGGGTATATTATCCTGGGAAATGTCCCGGATGCTAGCACAGGCTGAGCTTTCCTCTGCTGTCTGCCATTGTGACGAGCCTCTCACACAGGAGCTGTCCAACGTTTATTAACCTGTTTTATGAGCGTTGGAAATTCCCATCAATATCACATTAGTGCTGTACAGAGAAAAAGATTCTCTTTTGTGTTTTTAAATGTGATTTCCACCATAGTTATAGTCATTTCCAACCAGGGGCGTAATTAGAAATAACTAGGCCCCATAGCAAACATTTTTTATGGGGGTATATGTCCCTAGTATATGTAGGCAGGGGTATATGTGCCCAGTATATGTAGCCAGAGGTATATATGTCCCCAGTATATGTAGCCAGGGGTACATGTGCCCAGTATATGTAGCCAGTGGTATATGTGCCCAGTATATGTAGCCAGAGGTATATATGCCCAGTGCATACATTTGAAATCGGCGCCGGTAGACTTGGGCGCAGGATACAGCGGTATATAGCTGATCCTGCTTCTGCACAAGTCCGGGCCGATTTAATTACTATTCCCCCTCCAGGCCGACATGGATAGTGGGGGAATGAAATAATTCGGCTTCCAGTGATTGCTGGAGGCCGAATTATTATGTTTTTAAGCAACTTCGGCTCTGTCTTCTGACGGAGCCGACGTTACTCACTGAGCGCTTCAATAGGAATGATTCTGAAAAGCACTGCTCCAATGCGCAGTATATGTAGCCAGGGGTATATGTGCCCAGTATATGTAGTCAGGGGTATATGTACCCAGTATATGTAGTCAGGGGTATATGTCCCCAGTATATGTAGCCAGAGGTATATGTCCCCAGTATATGTAGGCAGGAGTATATCTTCCCAGTATATGTAGCCAGAGGTATCTATGTCCCCAGTATATGTAGGCAGGGGTATATGTTCTCAGTATATGTAACCAGAGGTATATGTCCCCAGTATATATAGCCAGGGGTATATGTGCCATTGTGCCCAGTATATGTAGCTAGAGGTATATATGCCCAGTATATGTAGCCAGGGGTATATGTGCCCAGTATATGTAGTCAGGGGTATATGTCCCCAGTATATGTAGCCAGAGGTATATGTCCCCAGTATATGTAGGCAGGGATATATGTGCCCAGCATATGTAGCCAGAGGTATATATGCCCAGTATATGTAGCCAGAGGTATATATGCCCAGTATATGTAGCCAGGGGTATATGTAGCCAGAGATATGTCCCCAGTATATGTAGGCAGGGGTATATGTGCCCAGTATATGTAGCCAGAGGAATATATGCCAGTATATGTCCCCAGTATATGTAGGCAGGAGTATATGTCCCCAGTATATGTAGCCAGAGGTATATGTCCCCAGTATATGTAGGCAGGAGTATATGTTCCCAGTATATGTAGCCAGAGGTATCTATGTCCCCAGTATATGTAGGCAGGGGTATATGTTCTCAGTATATGTAGCCAGAGGTATATGTCCCCAGTATATATAGCCAGGGGTATATGTGCCATTGTGCCCAGTATATGTAGCTAGAGGTATATATGCCCAGTATATGTAGCCAGGGGTATATGTGCCCAGTATATGTAGTCAGGGGTATATGTGCCCAGTATATGTAGTCAGGGGTATATGTCCCCAGTATATGTAGCCAGAGGTATATGTCCCCAGTATATGTAGGCAGGGGTATATGTGCCCAGCATATGTAGCCAGAGGTATATATGCCCAGTATATGTAGCCAGGGGTATATGTAGCCAGAGATATGTCCCCAGTATATGTAGGCAGGGGTATATGTGCCCAGTATATGTAGCCAGAGGAATATATGCCCAGTATATGTAGCCAGGGGTATATATGCCCAGTATATGTAGTCAGGGGTAAATATGCCCAGTATATGTAGCCAGAGATATGTTCCCAGTATATGCATGCAGGGGTATATGTCCCCATTATATGTAGCCAGAGACATGTCCCCAGTATATGTAGGCAGGGGTATATGTGCCCAGTAAATGTAGTCAGGGGTATATGTGCCCAGTATATGTAGCCAGGGGTACATGTGCCCAGTATATGTAGCCAGGGGTACATGTGCCCAGTATATGTAGCCCAAGGTATATATGTCCCCAGTATATGTAGCCAGAGGTATATGTCCCCAGTATATGTAGGCAGGGGTATATGTGCCCAGTATATGTAGCCAGAGGTATATATGTCCCCAGTATATGTAGCCAGGGGGTATGTGTCCCCAGTATATGTAGCCAGAGGTATATGTGCCCAGTATATATAGCCAGAGATATATATGCCCAGTATATGTAGCCAGAGGTATATATGCCCAGTATATGTAGCCAGAGGTATATGTGCCCAGTATATGTAGGCAGGGGTATATATGCCCAGTATATGTAGCCAGAGATTTGTCCCCAGTATATGTAGGCAGGAGTATATGTGCCCAGTATATGTAGCCAGAGATATATATGCCCAGTATATGTAGCCAGGGGTATATGTGCCCAGTATATGTAGTAAGGGGTATATATGCCCAGTATATGTAGTCAGGGGTATATGTGCCCAGTATATGTAGTCAGAGGTATATATGTCCCCAGTATATGTAGCCAGGGGGTATGTGTCCCCAGTATATGTAGCCAGAGGTATATGTGCCCAGTATATGTAGTCAGGGGTATATGTGCCCAGTATATGTAGTCAGGGGTATATGTGCCCAGTATATGTAGCCCGAGGTACATATGTCCCCAGTATATGTAGCCAGAGGTATATATGTCCCCAGTATATGTAGCCAGAGGTATATGTCCCCAGTATATGTAGGCAGGGGTATATGTGCCCAGTATATGTAGCCAGAGGTATATATGTCCCCAGTATATTTTGCCAGGGGTATATGTGCCCAGTATATGTAGCCAGTGGTATATGTGCCCAGTATATGTAGCCAGAGGTATATATGCCCAGTATATGTAGCCAGAGGTATATGTCCCCATTTAATTTTTTGCATTTAATTTTTTGGCCAGCACTATGACGCTGTGCTGCTACTACTACCACCAGTATGTTGCCATGGTCCTTCTGTGCTGCTGAATTGACCACCCGCATTGTCCTTCTCCTCCTGACTCGCTCGCTTCCACCAATGTACTCTGTCTGCGTTCACACTGCCCGGGTCACCGGGTGCATTTAATTTTTTGGCCAGCACTATGACGCTGTGCTACTACTACTACCACCAGTATGTTGCCATGGTCCTTCTGTTCTGTGCTGCTGAACTGACCGCTCGCATTGTCCTCCTCCTCCTGACACACACTCGCTTCCACCAATGTACTCTGTCTGCGTTCACACTGCCCGGGTCACCGGGTGCATTTAATTTTTTGGCCAGCACTATGACGCTGTGCTGCTACTACTACTACCAGTATGTTGCCGTGGTCCTTCTGTGCTGCTGAACTGACCGCCCGCATAGTCCTTCTCCTGACTCAGTCGCTACCACCACTGCACTCTGCGTTCACACTGCCCGTGTCCACTGACAACTCTGCTGCGATGTCATTGCTAATTGCTGCAAAAAACAAAACAAAAAAAAATTACAAAAACCTCTCTGGGGCCTTTTTGGCGTCAGCCACTCATCCTCCTCCAGCGGTACCTTCGCCGCCAAGTGCCATTGGAACTCACCTTCACCTCGCCTTCACTGCTTAACGCGTATATCCCTTTTTAAAACCACTTATTACCAATTAATAGCCCCATTTAAAGTGTTGATTTCACTTTAAAATCCATTTTCTCTAGAAAAAAAAAATTGGGGGGAATTTTTTATGTTGAAGTTATGTTGCCCCTTATCACCTCGATAATCCATGCAATTTGGGGGATTGTAGCATGTATGGGGGCTTTGTTATTAACGTTAAAAGAAAATCCGCCTCAGGGCGGAAATCCACGCGTGATTACACCATTCACGGCAGAAAATCTGCGTGGTTGCGTGGACGCGGACGAAAATCCGCATGCGGCGGGGCCGAATGCGGATTTTTTTTTGCAACCACGCGGATAGCCGAATTCGTGGATGAGGCACATCCGAGCATCCCTGGTGGGTAGTGTGCACCCTGCTCTGCCTCTTTTCAATCTCCCTGATCTGAGGTCTGTAAGTAGCACCCAGCAAAGCCCCCAGCTCTGCAAAGCAAAGCCCCCAGTATAGCAAAGACCCCAACACCCAGAAAATCGCCTAAAGCCCCCATCCCAGTATCCAGCAAAGTGCCCAGACCCCTCCTGCCCAGCATCCAGCTAAGCCCCCAGCTCTTCCCAACAAAGTACCCAGTTTTTTTTGTTTTTTGTCTGTTTGTTTCACGGGGAAGGGCAATTTTATTGTTTGCCAATACCCACATATGCCTCTGGAAAAAGCGCTTATTTCCCACAATGGCTATCATTCATAAAGCATTTCCGCATGCGGAAATGCTTAAAACAGCTGACTTTACCGCACTCGTAGCAAAATCTGCATTCTTAAAGGCTACTTCCGCATGAAAACCTGACATTACCGAGCACAGCGATAAATCACCGCCTTGTGTGGTGATTATTGTAAAAAATGTAGCAAAATGTGAATTCATAAAGATCACCGCAAGCGGTGTGAGGTCAGGAAGTACCGCTCCCTCTGATGTGGCGATAACAATGTTAAGTGAATGGAGACACAGACCTCCCAGGCAGCTGCAGTAGAGCGGAACACGGAGAAATGTATCAACTCCGCAGCTTCCTGTGCTTCCGCAAGCCTACCGCTAGCCTAGTTCGGGGAATCTCCGCACTGCTACTGCTACCCCAACTGGATACATTTTTATGAATGCGCAGCCAGAAGTCTAAAACACAGACAGCGGTGTTTTCCCGCACAGATTCTCTTTACCGACCGACAACAGGTTTAAGAATGATAGCCAATGTCATAAGGTTCACAGACAGCAAACTGTCAGGACCAAGGTCATGGCATCACGCTGTGGGAGGGGTTTCTCCACAATATCAGCCATACAAACCCCCTTTTCCCAATGATCTATTCAAAAAAAGGTAAAGCTTTCTTGTGTGAAAGGGGGAATCAGCAACTTACCGCTGGAATTCAGTTCTAACCTTTGTTAAAGTTTCGCTTTAAATGCTTTCTGAAAACATTTACCTGCCTGTATGTATTTTATGCTCCCGTGACATACCGACATTGTAATGCACATTATGTGTTTACAGTAGAGCATAAGCCATTGGGCTTAATTCACAAAAGAATGCTAACTGTTAGCACGTCCATTTTCACGTGAATTTTCGTGTTTGCGCGATCGCAAATTTTCGTGCGCAATTAAACGGTTTCACGCGCAAAATTCGCACCAAAGTTTGCGATCGCGCAAACACGAAAATTCACGTCAAAACGACCTCTTTTGTGAATCAAGCCCAATAAATTATTTCACCCTGATAACATTTCGCCAATCAATGGTGTCATCCTGATTCAAAACTTCTTGAATGTATATTTACATAACACATATGTATTACGTGCCAGAGGGAAAATGCACACAAATCCATATGCAAATACATTAATAAATGTGAACAAAGCCTTTAATTTATGTACGCAAATTTGGCTTTCTCTTTCAAATATTGTAGTGTTAGTAATAGTACTGATTTAGATAGCACTTCTGATACTGACCACAAGATGGTGCTGCGTGTAACAGGAGTCATATTGGAAACTGCAGATCCTATATTCTTCTTCACAACGAGATGAATGATCTGACCTCACAGTCACAAATATATAACAAGTGGGAACGCACAAATAATAAGCGGATGATCTATTCAGCAGGGTGGCGGCAGGAAGAAAAAGGGAGAGACATTGCCGGGAGTGGAAACCGTGGTCGCCATAAAAAAAAAAAGAAAACAAAAAAAAAACACCTCTCTCTGCTCCGCCCACTCCTGTGCAGTCCCCCCTCAGGTCCGCTCAGACTGTATAAGAGGAGAGGAGGCGGCAGTACTGATCAGTTCATCTCTACAGCGGGGAAGAAGCGATATAGTAATCATGTCTGGTCGTGGAAAGGGCGGGAAGGGACTCGGGAAAGGAGGCGCCAAGCGGCACAGGAAGGTGCTCCGGGATAACATCCAGGGCATCACTAAGCCCGCCATCCGCCGCCTGGCCCGCAGAGGGGGTGTCAAGCGCATCTCCGGCCTCATCTATGAGGAGACCCGCGGAGTGCTGAAGGTTTTCCTGGAGAACGTCATCCGGGACGCCGTCACCTACACCGAGCACGCCAAGAGGAAGACGGTCACCGCCATGGATGTGGTGTACGCCCTCAAGCGCCAGGGACGCACCCTCTACGGCTTCGGGGGTTAATCCGGCTGCTTTACTGATTCCAACTACAACACAAAGGCCCTTCTCAGGGCCACCCACTCTATCCATAGAAGTGCTGTCATATCCTGGAAGCTTGCTGAGCAGTCAACGTTGCTAGAAAACCTGGTAATGTTGCATCTATCGCTGCTTCCAATGGAAGTAGCGGAGGGCTGAGCAAGTGGTTTCCCGTAATTATTTACACTGAGCAGCCCGTTCATTTTACTGATCACCCGCTGCTTCTGCTGGTAACGTTGCGCTGTGTCTGGGGAGTGGTGACGTAACACGGGCAGGTCATTGCAGTGGAGGAAACACGTTGATAACGGCCGCTGGGAAGCTGTATGGGGCGTACAGCTTCCAGAAAGGAGCTCAGCGTTCCTTTCAAACACAAAAGTATCCTGTCCTACATTTTCATCAACATCCCCAATTTTTCAGCGGCCGCTATCAACGTGTTTCCTCCACTGCAATGATCTGCCCGTTTGACGTCACCACTATAGGGCAGGTCTGCTGACGAAATAGCCTACCCGTCGAATTTATCTACATGCATAACTGGAGCACCGACTCTGATATCCGAGATGGGGCCGGAGATGGTGGGATAACGGGTTGGGTTGGGAAGCGATAAATTGACGGCGGACACGGTTTCTCGGAGCGTGGTGCAATAGTGACCGATTAATTCCGGGTATAGTTATTCAGTGGGGTTTGCTAAAATGGCGGGAAAGACCGTTATATACGCGCGAAACATTTGAAAATGAGCTAAACGGATTTTCTTTTGTTCATAAAAGTGCCCAAAACGTAATGAAGATTCCCTCACATCTGAGTCCCCCAAATGACAAGTGCTGAATGTGCGCATCTTGCTGCATACAAACAATGTGCTGCTGCGGAGAGCTTTACAAAGAGGGAAATATGACCGGATGTTAATTCATTTCATTCCGGTCAATCGAGTGAAGTGGGACAGATTCCCCTTGTACGGTTTCCTCATAGACGCAGAATACCGGGCTACGCAAATCACTGCCTCTATTGTAGATACAAATCCAGAAAGGTAAAGAAAAAAGGTCACTATTACATCGTCACATATCCCTCCAGCTAGGGGGTGTGAGTGGCTCTAAGCGAAAGCTGCTCGTGAAAGCTGGGAAATAAGCAATGCTTTCAAAAATAAATGTCATGTATTTACATCACTGAATATGCTGCATTCTGTGGAATACATTGAAAAGTTGCATCTAACCGATCATCCCTATAAACGATTCCCGTAGGGTATGAATGTAAGATTTATAGAAGCTGCTGCAGAACGTGAGATTCATTCTGGGAATCGCTAAAATGGCGGGAAGGCCGTTAAATAAGCGCAAAATTGTACAATACAGACATTTCATAAAACCGCCTAAAAGAATTATACTTTGGATTCCCTCACCCGTTCTAAAAGTGACGCTACACACATTACTGGAGTAAGTTACCGCTCCAGAAGAAAACAAAACAGATTTCGCTTTCCTAGTAAGGGAGGGGGGAGAAGGTATGAAAGCCCCAGGAGTGTATTTAGTGCATATCAGCTCTGTATAGACAGTGTGGGTGGCTCTGAAAAGAGCCTTTGGGTTCTGTGGAATATCTTTCGCTGCAGGGAGTTACTTGCTCTTGGCGGCCTTGTGGCTCTCGGTCTTCTTGGGCAGCAGCACGGCCTGGATGTTGGGCAGGACGCCCCCCTGGGCGATGGTCACCCCACCCAGCAGCTTGTTGAGCTCCTCGTCGTTGCGCACGGCCAGCTGCAGGTGGCGGGGGATAATGCGGGTCTTCTTGTTGTCCCGGGCGGCGTTGCCAGCCAGCTCCAGGATCTCAGCGGTCAGATACTCTAGCACTGCGGCCAGATAGACCGGAGCTCCGGCCCCCACCCGCTCCGCATAGTTGCCCTTCCTCAGCAGACGGTGAACACGACCGACTGGGAACTGCAGCCCGGCCCGGGAGGAGCGAGTCTTGGCCTTGGCACGAGCCTTGCCGCCTTGTTTGCCTCTTCCGGACATGATGACTTCAGAAATTCAGATAACTCTCCAAACTCGAGAATAACCAAACCCGCCCCTCCTCCTGCCATATATACTCTGCTGTCCGGCCCACGCTGTCACCTGATTGGCTGCTGTCCGATTCAGCCAATGGAATGCAGGTCCAGCATTTCACCAATCAGCAAACTCTGGGCGTTCCTCTGCGCTGAAGCCGCCAATGGGATTATGGTCGAGTTCTCAGTAATGTGTTTTGCACACGGCGCGTCTCCAGCCAGTGAGAGGGAAGGAAATCATCAGCTAGTGACGCTGCCCAATAGTGTAGAGAGAAGCACTGCAGCCTGATTAGCATAGGCCGCCTATATAAGGAGGGGAGGCGGCGCTGCTCCTCATCGTGTCTCCGCACTCTGCAGCGTTACTGATAATCAGCATGGCTCCTGAACCAACCAAGTCCGCCCCGGCGCCCAAGAAGGGCTCTAAGAAAGCGGTGAGCAAGACCCAGAAGAAGGACGGCAAGAAGCGCAGGAAGACCAGGAAGGAGAGCTACGCCATCTACGTGTACAAGGTGCTGAAGCAGGTGCACCCCGACACCGGCATCTCCTCCAAGGCCATGAGCATCATGAACTCCTTCGTCAATGACATCTTCGAGCGCATCGCCGGGGAAGCTTCCCGCCTGGCTCATTACAACAAGCGCCACACCATCACCTCCCGGGAGATCCAGACCGCCGTCCGCCTGCTGCTGCCGGGAGAGCTGGCCAAGCACGCCGTGTCCGAGGGCACCAAGGCCGTCACCAAGTACACCAGCGCCAAGTAATCTCTCCGCATTGTGCCCAGCAGCACCCTGTACCGAGCATAACCCAAAGGCTCTTCTAAGAGCCACCCACACATTCATTACAGAGTTGTTTTAAGCCATCCATCCCATGTGTGTAATATCAGCGCTACGGATTATTTAGGTGGTTTTAAATCCATAATATCAGTTCGGCGTTATTACTGATCCCCGTTTAACTATAAATTAGGGTGATCCTGATATTTGACACTTCCGTGCAGCAGAATAAAGCATTATCGTGCGCTCCTACACGCGTCTGTTACATGTAAGGGATCAGTGAGTTAATGTCTTATGGGTGCAATAATATGAACACAGTATATAATGTAAATGACTGATGTCGGTGGGAGTTGAAGTTTGCAGTGATTGACAAGATTTCAGCTGCTTTTACAGAAACGTGACCAATAATCTTCTTTATTACACTTGGAAGTGGCACAGAGCGTTTCCCAGAATTAAAGTGAACCATAAATTGTAATAAAGTACACCGGCGCCAAGCAACCTCCCCGATACCAATCATAACCCAAAGGCTCAGCCACCCACCAATTCATTGCGGAGCTGTTCTATGCAATCACTTATGAGTGTTCTATGATTTAGTGTAATCCCGGTCTGATTCGTCTTGATTTGTGCGGCTGCGATAAACAGCCAGGTTACAGAATTATCGGGTACGCTCACCTCTACTGGTATATATGAAAGGGATCAGTTACAGTTACAGTCTCAAGAGGCATTGATATGGACACAGGAGGACGCAAGTCGGGGGAGAAGGTGGCAGATGAAGTTTGGAGTGGTTGTCTGGCTCAATAGATTTCAGCTGCTGATTTTACAGGAACAGTAAAGTGAACAATAAATATCTTTAGGACACTGAGGGTGACTCCGCTACACTTGGATGTTGCGCAGAGTTTCTCACAATAAAGTGAACCATAACAAGTGATGTGTCAACCAAATCAAGTCGAAAAGAAATGTGAGAAGCAAAAAAAAAACTTTCAATATTATTCTAGTATTTATTACAATTTGCCACGCCGCCTTCCCCTCCCCCGAATCTATTTTATGAGTCGATCATCCGAATCATCAAAATGAACGATTCGGATCGCAAAAGGGGCGGGGCCAGGAGCAACACGCCCCCTCTCAGCGGGCAGCGGGGTCCTGGAAGCAGGGATCGCTCTGTTGGATGGGAGCCAGCCTTGCAGGGAGACAGGTAGATGAGAGAGAGAGGGGACATGGGTGCCACTGCCAGATATGTGTAGAGCACACATACTGGCTATAACGTGCTGCCCATTATAGGCTGGCTGTTCCGTAGTGCTGCACAGTGATCACATTGGAAGCTTTTGGCTCAGCACAGCTCAGTAACTTTGCAGACAGTGTGATTGAAAGGCAATATAATCCTCCTGCACTCGGCACTAAACAGCTGCACTTATCTTCTGGGAATGCTTTCTTTCACTGTGCGACCTTTTCTTTCAAAGTGTACAGATGAACATATAGGTGAAATATATGACATAAAGCATATGATTGCAGCATGTGGGTATTACGTGCAAACATTTCTGCTCTCTGCCCGTCCCTCCTCCCTTCTCTGTCCACTCCCTGCCCTCTGTCCATCTTCTCCCCTTCTCTGTGTGTCCACTCCCTCTCCGTCTCCTGTCCACAGACCTGTCCTGCTGTTCATTTCACCCCCGAATGCTTCCTGTAGTAAAATGATCCGAGATTCGGATCAAAGATCCGGATCTCTTCAATGATCCGATTCGAATCATCCGGATCATTGAAAAGATCCGAACTTCCCATCTCTACTGGTCTGACTCGTCTTGATTTGTGCGACTGCGATAAACCGCCACGTTACAGAATTATCGGGTACGCTCACCTCTACTGGTGTATATGAAAGGGATCAGTTACAGTTACAGTCTCAAGAGGCATTGATATGGACACAGGAGGACGCAAGTCGGGGGAGAAGGTGGCAGATGAAGTTTGGAGTGGTTGTCTGGCTCAATAGATTTCAGCTGCTGATTTTACAGGAACAGTAAAGTGAACAATAAATATCTTAAGGACACTGAGGGTGACTCCGCTACACTTGGATGTTGCGCAGAGTTTCTCACAATAAAGTGAACCATAACAAGTGACGTGTCAACCAAATCAAGTCGAAAAGAAATGTGAGAAGCCAAAAAAAACCTTTCAATATAATTCTAGTATTTATTACAATTTGCCACGCCGCCTTCCCCTCCTCCGATTTTTCTCTGAATCGATTCAAAATTCTTCAAACAAGGGGCAGGGTGATCTGTAAATAGGATAGGAATTGATGCGTGAGGAGTGATCTTCCTTGCCTATTCCTAATACAGGAAATACCATCAACAGTGAGCGCAGTATTACATTATCCATAGTACAGGCGATCCTGAGGCTTCTTTTCCACGAACTGTTGAGCTGTGTGCTCAGCAAGCAGTTGCCAGGCAGCAGTGAGCAGTTGTGAGAGTTTGAGAGGCATTTCACTGCCTAGAAACAGTTCGTGGAAAGGAGGCCTTACACTTATAAACCAGTTCTTTCTGGGAAATTGAAAGTTGAGTCCCATGGTAAAATCAAGGTGCAATGCATCTATATTGTTTACTTTTGGACAACTCTGGATCTGGGCATGCAGTAATATAAACATTTTTTGCTGTTTTGATTGTGCTTCTAAAGTAGTTTTAACTATGTAGTTTATACTATACGGTCAACAGTAATTTTAAGTGTGGAGTCGCACTTGCTTGGCTTCCATCAATTTCAGATGGTCAGGTGTGCAGATCCAATAGTCCCGGACACCATGGGACTCAAACTGTAGCAAATGAAGAGAAAGATCCGCACCACCTTCAGAAAAGCTTAGTCTGTTTTATTGGAAAAAAACATACAAATTTAAAAAGAACTTTGCGGCAGGACAGTCCACTGTTTCGGGCTCCTGCCCATCTTCATGCTGCCTAGTTCTAGGCAGCATGAAGATGGGCAGGAGCCCGAAACAGTGGACTGTCCTGCCGCAAAGTTCTTTTTAAATTTGTATGTTTTTTTCCAATAAAACAGACTAAGCTTTTCTGAAGGTGGTGCGGATCTTTCGTTTATACTATACGGTCGCATTTAACAAACAAAAATATGTGATTGCAAAGATATAGTATTGTATGTTTTGTACATAAGACAACGTTGTATCTCGGAGTCCTTTGTAAGTAGGCGACTGTCTGTACATGAAAAGACCGGTTACTTTTAACAGGAAATTGGCGGGCCGGCTGATGATGAAACAAAGCCTTATTTTGGCGGTACATTTGAATGTGAGAGCGTGCAGAGGGCGGGGCGTGAGGTAGCCAATGATAAAGAGGCACAGGGTGTATATAAAGGCGCTTCCCGGCTACGGACCTCATTCATATTTCTTTACTGTAAGGAGAACCTCTGCTGCCTGAGCGATGGCCAGAACCAAGCAGACCGCCCGCAAGTCCACCGGAGGGAAAGCTCCCCGCAAGCAGCTGGCCACCAAAGCCGCCCGGAAGAGCGCCCCGGCCACCGGAGGAGTGAAGAAGCCTCACCGCTACCGGCCCGGTACAGTGGCTCTCCGAGAGATCCGCCGCTACCAGAAATCCACCGAGCTGCTGATCCGCAAGCTGCCCTTCCAGCGCCTGGTGCGGGAGATCGCCCAGGACTTCAAGACCGACCTGCGCTTCCAGAGCTCGGCCGTCATGGCTCTGCAGGAGGCCAGCGAGGCTTATCTGGTGGGGCTCTTCGAGGACACCAACCTGTGCGCCATCCACGCCAAGAGGGTCACCATCATGCCCAAAGACATCCAGCTGGCCCGCAGGATCCGCGGCGAGAGGGCATAAGCGCGTCACACATTCTCACCCACAACACAAAGGCTCTTTTCAGAGCCACCTCCACATTCTCCATACAGAGCTGTTCTACATATGAATGCTGCAATCTTCCGATCATGCCTTATTTTCAGGGGATAAATCAGTAGCGGAGCTTAGGAGATGTATAGAAACTACAGTCTTCTCTCTCCATGATATGAACATATAGATTGTAACCAGGAAAGGCAATTGCTGCATTACGTCTTACCAAGTATGTATTGCACATGGAATACAGCAGGTCAGATCTGTAGTTAATCCAAGAAATTCATCTGCCATAAAAGATGAGCTACAGCATAATCTATATACTGTATAGGGAAATCCTGCAATCTTTACTTCCTGCTTTCATGGAAGCAGACATTGGTTTAACATCCTGAGCTGACTGAATTACAGTTGCCAGTCCTGTGCAAGAGTTGCGGGACTAATTGTACGATCTACTGCTTCATTATCTATCCAGTGACACAAGCAAAGCATCGCAGCCCTTCAGGGAAAGTGTGGGTGGCTCTGAAAAGAGCCTTTGGGTTAATAGACAGGCGAGCCTTTGGGTTAATAAGAGACAGGCTGCGGCTTATTTCTTCTTAGGAGCGGCCTTCTTGGGCTTAGCCGCCTTCTTTGCCGGGCTCTTGGCGGCCTTAAGCTTGGCTGCCTTCTTAGCGGGGCTCTTGGCGGCTTTCTTGGGTTTAGCGGCAGCTTTGGGCTTCTTGGCAGCAGCTGCTGCCGGTTTCTTGGCCGCCTTCTTAGCGGGGCTTTTCTTGGCGGCGCTGGGGGCTTTCTTAGGCTTCTTCGGGGACTTGGCGGCTTTGGGCTTCCTGGCAGTAGCCGGCTTCTTAGGCTTTGCGGCAGCCGCTGGCTTCTTCTTGGCCTGTGCCGGCTTCTTGTGCTCTTTGCCGGCTGCCTCCTTCTTGCTGACCTTGAAGGATCCGGAGGCGCCGGTGCCTTTGACATGGACGAGGCTGCCCTTAGTCAGCAAGCCCTTGATGGCCAGCTTGAGGCGGCTGTTATTCTTCTCCACATCGTAGCCTCCGGCAGCCAGAGCCTTCTTCAGGGCGGCCAGGGAGACCCCGCTGCGCTCTTTGGAGGCGGACACGGCCTTGAGGATGAGTTCGGACACGGCGGGGCCGGAAGGCTTCTTGCTGGCTTTCTTAGCTCCTCCTCCGGCTGCCGCCTTCTTAGTCTGCTTCTTCTTGGCGGCGGGCTCCGCTGCGGGAGGAGCAGCTGCTGGGGCGGTCTCTGCCATCTTCCTAGTTATATTACAAAGTGTAACTGCAAGTGACCGCCAGTGAGCGCTTATATACCCTCCCCGGCTGCGCTGCCATTGGCTGCTGACAGTAGCGCGTCCCGTCTTCCTATTGGTGGGATCCGGACTCTGAGCTGCCCGCCTCTTCACACAGCTGTCACTCCTCGGCTCTCTGCTTGTGTTTCCTTACCGGGAGAAAAGTGGGTTTATTCCCCCCGGAAAGTAGCCGTGCGCCCCCTGTGTGCGGCCGCCCGGCTGGCAGGGGTCTTCCCTCCTCCATTACAGTCACGGGGGGCTTCTGAGCGGCGACAGTGGCCGGGAAATCCCGCTCTAATGTGACCAGCTCCGCTTCCTGCTCCCCCGATCTCCGCTGTCTCCATCATCAGGGGGTAATATACGGGGTCTCCCGTCACTGCCCCCGCAATATGAAGGAGGGGATCCCCGCCACATAATATACGGGGCTGGGGGGCTACTGACCCCTGGAGGGGTATATTATCCTGAGAAATGTCCCGAATGCTAGCACAGGCTGAGCTCTCCTCTGCTGTCTGCCATTGTGATGAGCCTCTCACACAGGAGCTTTCCAACGTTTATTAACCTGTATTATGAGCGTTGGAAATTCCCATCAATATCACATTAGTGACCTACAGAGAAAAATATTCTCTTTTGTGTTTTTAAATGTGATTTCCATAGTTATGGTCATTTCCAACTAGGGGCGTAGCTAGAAATGACTAGGCCCCATAGCAAAAAAAAATTATGGGGGTATATGTCCCTAGTATATGTAGGCAGGGGTATATGTGCCCAGTATATGTAGCCAGAGGTATATATGTCCCCAGTATATGTAGCCAGGGGTATATGTGCCCAGTATGGAGTGCAGTTGGCTGATGGTGTAATGGTTAAGGGCTCTGCCTCTGACACAGGAGACCAGGGTTCGAATCTCGGCTCTGCCTGTTCAGTAAGCCAGCACTAATTCAGTAGGAGACCTTTGGCAAGTCTCCCTTACACTGCTACTGCCAATAGAGCGCGCCCTAGTGGCTGCTGCTCTGCTCTGGCGCTTTGAGTCCACAAGGAGAAAAGCGCAATGTAAATGTTATTTGTCTTGTCTTGTCTATATGTATCCAGTGGTATATTAGCCCAGTATAAGTAGCCAGAGGTATATATGCCCAGTATATGTAGCCAGGGGTATATGTGCCCAGTATATGTAGTCAGGGGTATATGTACCCAGTATATGTAATCAGGGGTATATGTCCCCAGTATATGTAGCCAGAGGTATATGTCCCCAGTATATGTAGGCAGGGGTATATGTTCCCAGTATATGTAGCCAGAGGTATCTATGTCCCCAGTATATGTAGGCAGGGGTATATGTTCCCAGTATATGTAGCCAGAGGTATATGTTCCCAGTATATGTAGCCAGGGGTATATGTCCCCAGTATTTCCCTATGCCTATGTCATCACACAGATGGGTAGATGCCCCGCCCACTCTACCCCATAGGACATTGAAATTTATAAATGATCTGCATAGCCCCCCCCCCCCCCCCCGTCTTTTGTCCTCGGAAACTCACCTCAGGGACGACGGTCTGCAAGCTAGCTACTTTTTAGCTACATCTTTTTTCATTAACATTTTAATACCTCTCCCTATCTGCTGTATTCAGCATTTCTGCCGGTGGCCTCGGCTGGCAGTCCCCCGACAGGCTATAATATAGCTGGGGTAGAGACTGTAATTTGCTGGTTTAACAGGCAGGGCCAGTATACTATCAGGCTAAAAGTCTGTGTTTCAGTGCCCAAAAAGGAAACTGTCCGCTATGTATAGACGCTAAGTAGCGTCTCATGGTGGCCGTGGAATATTTCTCACCTGTTTTCTCTGTCTCCTCCGTTATGCGCTCCAGTGGCCGGCGGCTGCGCTCCAGCGGGACTTCCGCATGACACACTTCCGCCGGAAGTGACGTTGCGGAGCTCGACGGCCGTCGATTGGCCACAACACGGAATGCTGAGTTGGAGGCGGACCTGGGTTATTTAAACCTGCCGCTCAGCGCGCTATGCGCTGGCGGATGGTCGGCGTGCTCCGCATCTGCATCCTCCAACCACCGGCACAGCATACGGAGAGGCTCACGATGGCGGCCCCGGTCGATACCAATGCTCAGCAAATGGCAGGTACATACTAATGCTGGATTATCCGCACCAACCAACAGTGTTGTTGAAATCATTTTGTTGTATATCTCTACACTCTGTTTTTTTTTTTCTCTCTCTCTCTTCCTCTCATCCTGACTGGATCCTTTTTCATTCTTTTCAGCTGCATTAGCTGGACCCTCTGATTCTACGGCAAATGTAGCAAACCAGCCCCGGGCTAAAAGGTAAGGGGAGGTCAAACAGGTAGGTTCTTGCCCACAACACTGAGTGCTGGACTGAACACTATTTTTTCTTTTTCTTTGTCAGTCCGAAGAAACAGCATAAAAAGAAGAAATCACGATCTAGGTCAAGATCGCTAAGACGAAGTCCTCAGTATTACTATTACAGAGAAAGAAGTCGTTCGCCTCACAGGCAAAGATCGATTTCGCCAAGTAGGAGAAGAAAGGGCTGTTGGGCCTGCAACAGGGATGTAATGCCTGGCAAGACCGTGTGTGAGCGATGTTTCTCAGAGATGTCCTCGGAGCCTCAACAATCACCAGTAGACGTATCAGAACTAATTAAAGTGGCGGTCCAAGATTCCATGAGGGAATATTTTGCATCCCTACCCTCTCAACCGCCCACCTCAGCGGAAACCCAGCCACAACCAATCCCTGGAGAAGGGGACCTGAGTACTGCAGGATTTGACTTTACGCTAGTGGAACCTTACGTATGCGCTGTGAGGGAAGCCATACAGTGGGAGGACGACGACTCAGAAAATGCAAACACTAGGAAACAGAAAGAGTACTACACACACTTTAGGAAAAAAGTTACACCATTCCCCTGTATGCAGGAAATTTCTGAAATTATTGATGAAGAGTGGGAGAAGATTGAAAAAAAGCCCCCCTTACAGAACCGCATCTCCAAGCTATACCCTATGAAGGAAGACAAGTCGATACGATTAGACAATCCCCCAGTAGTAGATGCCTCTGTAATTAGACTGGCAAAACCTACTACTCTGCCCAGAGAGAACGCAGCCTCATATAAGGACGCCCTCGACAGAAGAATAGACACAGAGTTGAAGAAAATTTATACAACCTCAGGAGGGGCGACTAAGCCTGTGGTAGCCCTCACGTCTATCGCTAAAGCTATCAAAGTATGGACTCTGAACGTAGAAGAGGCTGTACGTAATGACGCAGAAAAGGAATCAATAATTTCGTCACTGGACGACTTAAAACTTATTTCCGATTTTATAGGAGAAGCGGCGGTGGATATAATTAGAAGCACATCCAGATCGATGGTATACTCGGTGGTGGCCAAACATGCTCTCTGGTTGAGAGCATGGTCGGCAGATCCTTCCTCCCGTGCTGACTGGTGTAAGATACCATACGATGGAAGATTACTATTTGGAGCAGAAATGGACTCGGCTATACAGCGAGTCACGGGAGGCAGAAAAAGCCTACTTTTCAACAGAATAAATTCCAACAGGCCAAGTATAGAAACCCGCGTTCATACCGACCAGGTCGAGAATATCGACGCAACTGGCAGAGTTCGCAAACGACTTTCCAAAGGTCGACTAAGCAGAAGACCACACCTTCAGGCCAGACACAACAAAAATCCTTTTGAGGGTGTCTCCGCCCAGATTTGCCCAGTAGGAGGGAGATTATGCCAGTTTGGACAAATTTGGGCGGACAACATTACCAATCCTTGGGTGTTGAGGACAATCAACCAAGGTCACAAATGGAAATTTGTGGGAAGACCACCAGGAAACTACTTTATCCCTACACGTATCCCAGTATCACAGGAAAAGAAATTGGTGCTAACTCAATACATCGAGTCCCTTATACTCAAGAAAGCGATAACACCTGTTCCAACTGCGCTAAGAGGAGAGGGCTTTTACTCCCCACTATTTCTTGTCCAGAAAAAAATCGGGCGACTGGCGACCAGTTCTGGACCTAAGGAGATTAAACAAACGAATACTACTAAAAAAATTCAAGATGAAAACGCTACAGTCAATTGCAAGATCAATCATGATCTCAGATTGGATGATATGTGTAGACTTGGAAAACGCCTATTTACACGTCCCCATACATCAGAACTTCCAGAAATTCTTAAGATTCGCTGTAGGACCGCTCCACTACCAATTTACATGCCTCCCATTCGGGATATGTACCGCCCCACGAACTTTTACCAAAATTCTTCTGGCACTAGTAGCAGTTCTGAGACTGAAGGGGCTTCATCTTTTTCAGTACCTAGACGACTTGCTACTTCTGGCCCAAGATCGAAAAATACTGTTACAACACAAACAGATCTTGTTGGACACCCTTCAACACTTTGGCTGGAAACTAAATTTAGGAAAGAGTCAACTGCAGCCGACTCAGGAAATGATTTTTCTTGGAGCACTAATCAAAACACAAGAAAACAGAATAATGCTACCAGAAGAAAAGAGATTGACGCTAATATCGAAAGTCCAACGAGTACTGAACGAGCGACAATTGACAGCGAGAGACTGTCTGAGCATGATTGGCTACCTGACATCAACTATACCGATGATCAGATGGGCACAGTGGAACATCCGAAGCTTCCAGTGGGGTTTTCTCAAACAGTGGGACAAGAAACGTATGGAACAGACAATTCAGATCACGACCCCTATGAAACAGGGACTGAGATGGTGGAATGTCCAGAGCAACCTGACGAGAGGTCATATGATACAACCGGGCTCTTACACCATAATTACTACCGATGCCAGTCTGAAGGGTTGGGGGGCGCACTGTCTAACACAGTCAGCCCAAGGGGTGTGGCCCACACCTCAGAATCACACTCCTGCCAACATCCTAGAGTTAAGGGCGGCGCTTCACGGATTGCAGAGTTTTCGAAAGCTGATACACAACAGGCCTGTACTAACCACCCTGGCGTTCTATTAAGATCGCCAGGGCGGCTGCATGAGGGTTTTTTGTAAATAAAAAAAAAACTATTTCATGCAGCCAACTCCGGCGGCCAAAATTAACACGGAAGGCCGCAATGAGCAGCCTTCCGTGTTTGGCTTCTCCTGTCGCCATGGCGACGAGCGGAGTGACGTCATGGACGTCAGCCGACGTCCTGACGTCCGCCGCCTCCGATCCAGCCCTTAGCGCTGGCCGGAACTATTTGTTCCGGCTGCGCAGGGCTCAGGCGGCTGGGGGGACCCTCTTTCGCCGCTGCTCGCGGCGGATCGCCGCAGAGCGGCGGCGATCGGGCAGCACACGCGGCTGGCAAAGTGCCGGCTGCGTGTGCTGCACTTTATTTCATCAAAATCGGCCCAGCAGTCACAAGGCCGCCAAGAGCAAGTAACTCCCTGCAGCGAAAGATATTCCACAGAACCCAAAGGCTCTTTTCAGAGCCACCCACACTGTCTATACAGAGCTGATATGCACGAAATACATTCCTGGGGTTTTCATACCTTCTCCCCTCTCCCTTACTAGGAAAGCGAAATCTGTTTTGTTTTCTTCTGGAGCGGTAACTTACTCCAGTAATGTGTGTAGCGTCACTTTTAGAACGGGTGAGGGAATCCAAAGTATAATTCTTTTAGGCGGTTTTATAAAATGTTTGTATTGTCAAATTTTGCGCTTATTTAACGGCTATCCCGCCATTTTAGCGATTCCCAGAATGAATCTCACGATCTGCAGCAGCTTCTATAAATCTTACATTCATACCCTACGGGAATCGTTTATAGGGATGATCGGTTAGATGCAACTTTTCAATGTATTCTACAGAATGCAGCATATTCAGTGATGTAGATACATGACATTTATCTTTGAAAGCATTGCTTATTTCCCAGCTTTCACGAGCAGCTTTCGCTTAGAGCCACTCACACCCCCTAGCTGGAGGGATATGTGCCGATGTAATAGTGACCTTTTTTCTTTACCTTTCTGGATTTGTATCTACAATAGAGGCAGTGATTTGCGTAGCCCGGTATTCTGCGTCTATGAGGAAACCGTACAAGGGGAATCTGTCCCACTTCACTCGATTGACCGGAATGAAATGACTTAACATCCGGTCATATTGCCCCCTTTGTAAAGCTCTCCGCAGCAGCAAATTGTTTGTATGCAGCAAGATGCGCACATTCAGCACTTTTGTTATTTGGGGGGACTCAGATGTGAGGGAATCTTAATTACATTTTGGGCACTTTTATGAACAAAAGAAAATCTGTTTAGCTCATTTTCAAATGTTTCGCGCGTATATAACGGTCTTTCCCGCCATTTTAGCAAACCCCATTGAATAACTGTACCCGGAATTAATCGGTCACTATTGCACCACGCTCCTATAAACCCCTCCGAAAAACAGTCTCCGCCGTCAATTTATCGCTTCCCAACCCGTTATCCCACCATCTCCGGCCCCATCTCGGATGTCAGAGTCGGTGCTCCAGTTATGCATGTAGATAAATTCGACGGGTAGGCTATTTCGCCAGCAGACCTGCCCTAGTGGTGACGTCAAACGGGCAGATCATTGCAGTGGAGGAAACACGTTGATAGCGGCCGCTGAAAGATTGGGGATGTTGATGAAAATGTAGGACAGGATCAGTGGCGGACACAGGCAGCAGTGGGCCCCTGTGCAAAATATCAATTGTGGGCCCCCCTGACCTGCGGCGCGCGAAGCGCGCCGCGCCCAAAAATGGGTGCAGCTATAACCTGCGGTGCGCGAAGCGCGCCGCGGCAAAAAATGGGCGTGGATAGAACCTGCGGCGCGTAGCGCCGCGGCAAAAAATGGGCGTGGCAATGAACGGATAAGGGCGGAGCTAACTGTAATTTAAAGTGATCCCGGGGTGAGAGTGATATGGAGGCTGCCATATTTATTTCCTTTTAAACAATACTAGTTGCCTGGCGGCCCTGCTGATCTATTTGGCTGCAGTAATAAACTGAATTACACCAGCAACAAGCATGCAGCTTAATCTTCTCAGTTCTGACAATATTGTCAGAAACCCCTGACCTGCTGCATGCTTGTTCAGGGTCTATGGTTGAAAGA
The DNA here is from genome assembly GCF_040937935.1 of Hyperolius riggenbachi. NCBI lineage: Eukaryota > Metazoa > Chordata > Amphibia > Anura > Hyperoliidae > Hyperolius > Hyperolius riggenbachi. The sequence goes on along the minus strand of NC_090655.1, from coordinate 229,053,083 downwards.
ATAAGAGGCAGAGGACCAGAACGGCAACCAGGCAACTGGTATTGCTTAAAAGGAGAGAAATATGGCAGCCTCAATATTATTCTCACCTCAGGTTCCCATGAAAAGTGCAACGCAAAGACAGTGGGCCCAAGTTTTGGTGACCCTTTCCCCAGAAAATTCACATAATTGTGCAGGTTTTCTCAAGAAAATACACATAATGTGAGCAGATTTGCCCAGAAAATACATTCAATCATGTCGGCAGATTTGCCCAGAAAATACGTGCAATGATGTCGGCAGATATGCCCAGAAAATACGTGCAATGATGTCGGCAGATATGCCCAGAAAATACGTGCAATGATGTCGGCAGATATGCCCAGAAAATACGTGCAATCATGTCGGCAGATATGCCCAGAAAATACGTGCAATCATGTCGGCAGATATGCCCAGAAAATACGTGCAATCATGTCGGCAGATATGCCCAGAAAATACGTGCAATCATGTCGGCAGATATGCCCAGAAAATACGTGCAATCATGTCGGCAGATATGCCCAGAAAATACGTGCAATCATGTCGGCAGATATGCCCAGAAAATACCTGCAATCATGTCGGCAGATATGCCCAGAAAATACCTGCAATCATGTCGGCAGATATGCCCAGAAAATACCTGCAATCATGTCGGCAGATATGCCCAGAAAATACGTGCAATCATGTCGGCAGATTTGCCCAGAAAACACATGCAATCATGTAGCAAATTTGCCCAGAACATACATGCAATCATGTGGCAGACCTGCCCAGAACATACACGCAATCATGTGGCAGACCTGCCCAGAACATACACGCAATCATGTGGCAGACCTGCCCAGAACATACACCTGCTAAAATAAATAATAAAAAAAAAACATTTACTCACCTGCAGCAGCAGACCTCCTGTCCCAGCCTCCATCCGGCGCGCAGCTCCCATGGGTGGTTGGGTGGATAGGTAGCCTGGTGGGTAGGTAGGCAGCCGGGTGGGTAGGTAGGTAGCCCTTAGCCGGGTGGGTAAGTAGCCTGGTGGGTGGCTGGGTAGCCGGGTGGGTAGCCTGGTGGGTGGCTGGGTAGGCGGGTGGGTAGGTAGCCTGGTGGGTGGGTAGGTGGGTGGTTAGGTAGCTGGGTGGGTGGGTAGGTAGCCTGGTGGGTTGGTAGGTAGCCGGGTGGGTAGGTAGGTAGGTAGCCTGGTGGGTAGGTAGGTAGCCGGGTGGGTGTGTAGGTAGCCGGGTGGGTGGTTAGGTAGCCGGGTGGGTAGGTAGCCGGGTGGGTGGGTAGGTAGCCGGGTGGGTAGGTAGGTATCCGGGTGGGTAGGTAGCCGGGTGGGTGGGTAGGTAGCCGGGTGGGTAGGTAGCCAGGTAGATAGCCGGCAGGGTGGTTAGGTAGCCGGGTGGGTAGGTAGCCAGGTAGATAGCCGGCAGGGTGGTTAGGTAGCCGGGTGGGTAGCTAGGTAGCCGGGTGGGTAGGTAGCCGGGTGGGTAGGTAGCCAGGTAGATAGCCGGCAGGGTGGTTAGGTAGCCGGGTGGGTAGGTAGCCGGGTGGGTGGGTAGGTAGCCGGGTGGGTAGGTAGGTATCCGGGTGGGTAGGTAGCCGGGTGGGTGGGTAGGTAGCCGGGTGGGTAGGTAGCCAGCAGGGTGGGTAGGTAGCCGGGTGGGTAGGTAGCCAGGTAGATAGCCGGCAGGGTGGTTAGGTAGCCGGGTGGGTAGCTAGGTAGCCGGGTGGGTAGGTAGCCGGCAGGGTGGTTAGGTAGCCGGGTGGGTAGCTAGGTAGCCGGGTGGGTAGGTAGCCAGGTAGATAGCCGGCAGGGTGGTTAGGTAGCCGGGTGGGTAGCTAGGTAGCCGGGTGGGTAGGTAGCCAGGTAGATAGCCGGCAGGGTGGTCAGGTAGCCGGGTGGGTAGCTAGGTAGCCGGGTGGGTAGGTAGCCAGGTAGGTAGCCGGCAGGGTGGTTAGGTAGCCGGGTGGGTAGCTAGGTAGCCGGGTGGGTGGGTAGGTAGCCTGGTTAGGTAGCCGGGTAGGTAGCCGGGTGGATGGTTAGGTAGCGGGGTAGGTAGCCGGGTGGGTGGGTAAGGTAGCCGGGTGGGTAGCTATCCGGGTGGGGGGCCCGACTCCTATCCTCCCTCACTCACCTCGGGGCCCCCCTCCCGGTATGCGCTGCAGCCGGCGGGAGAGCAGAAAATACAGGAAGTCTCCGGCCGGGGCTGCAGCAGACGCTAGAGGCAGCTGCTGCTTAGTTTCCGATATGTCTCCAAAGCTGGAGACCAAGCGGCAGCTGCCGCCCCGGCCGGAGACTTCTTGTATTTTCCGCTCTCCCGCCGCATGAGGGGGGGGGGGGGGCGAGGTGAGGGGGGAGGACAGGAGTTGGGCCCCCCAGGTTAAAAAAAAAAATAAATAAAAAAAAAAAAAAAAAAAAAAAAAAAAAACCTGCAATACTTAATGGGCCCCTGAAGCAGCAGAACTTCAGGGGCCCTCGTGCGGCGGCACGGCCTGCACGGCCGTATGTCCGCCACTGGACAGGATACTTTTGTGTTTGAAAGGAACGCTGAGCTCCTTTCTGGAAGCTGTACGCCCCATACAGCTTCCCAGCGGCCGTTATCAACGTGTTTCCTCCACTGCAATGACCTGCCCGTGTTACGTCACCACTCCCCAGACACAGCGCAACGTTACCAGCAGAAGCAGCGGGTGATCAGTAAAATGAACTGGCTGCTCAGTGTAAATAATTACGGGAAACCATTTGCTCAGCCCTCCGCTACTTCCATTGGAAGCAGCGATAGATGGAACATTACCAGCTTTTCTAGCAACGCTGACTGCTCAGCAAGCTTCCAGGATATGACAGCACTTCTATGGATAGAGTGGGTGGCCCTGAGAAGGGCCTTTGTGTTGTAGTTGGAATCAGTGAAGCAGCGGGATTAGCCCCCGAAGCCGTAGAGGGTGCGTCCCTGGCGCTTGAGGGCGTACACCACATCCATGGCGGTGACCGTCTTCCTCTTGGCGTGCTCGGTGTAGGTGACGGCGTCCCGGATGACGTTCTCCAGGAAAACCTTCAGCACTCCGCGGGTCTCCTCATAGATGAGGCCGGAGATGCGCTTGACACCCCCTGGATGTTATCCCGGAGCACCTTCCTGTGCCGCTTGGCACCTCCTTTCCCGAGTCCCTTCCCGCCCTTTCCTCAGCCAGACATGATAACAATACTACTTCTTCTCCGCTGTAGAGATTAGTGATGGGTCGTTCGCGAACGAGCCGGCTCTTTGAAGTGAATCAGAGGAGCCGATGCTCACTCTTGAGAAGAGCCGATGCCTCAGCCGCCCCTTTTAGCTCTGCTTTGCTCCGTAATAAAGGGCGCTGAGGCATTCTGGGAGATGTAGTCCTCCTCTTGCAGCTTGTAGGAGTGTTTGGGGCGGAGCAGAGCAGTAGCAGGAGGGATTGCCTCAGTCAGAGAAGTAGTCTGGAGTTCGCATGGAGACGGGGGCGGGGCTTTTAATCCAATTCTGAGTGGTGTCTAGTGATATTTAATTAAGAGCCGATTCAGAGCCGTAAGAGCCGGCTCTTTAATGGGAGCCGATTCAGAAGAGCCGATTCTCTGAGAAGAGCCGGAATTCCCATCACTAGTAGAGATGAACTGATTAGTACTGCTGCCTCCTCTCCTCTTATACAGTCTGAGGGGGACTGCACAGGAGTGGGCGGAGCAGAGAGAGGTTTTTTTTTTTTCTTTTTTTTTATGGCGACCACGGTTTCCACTCCCGGCAATGTCTCTCCCTTATTCTTCCTGCCGCCACCCTGCTGAATAGATCATCCTCTTATTATTTGTGCGTTCCCACTTGTTATATATTTGTGACTGTGAGGTCAGATCATTCATCTCATTGTGAAGAAGAGTATAGGATCTGCAGTTTCCAATATGACTCCTGTTACACGCAGCACCATCTTGTGGTCAGTATCAGAAGTGCTATCTAAATCAGTACTATTACTAACACTACAATATTTGAAAGAGAAAGCCAAATCTGCGTACATAAATTAAAGGCTTTGTTCACATTTATTAATGTATTTGCATATGGATTTGTGTGCATTTTCCCTCTGGCACGTAATACATATGTGTTATGTAAATATACATTCAAGAAGTTTTGAATCAGGATAACACCATTGATTGGCGAAATGTTATCAGGGTGAAATAATTTATTGGGCTTGATTCACAAGAGTGCTGTTAGCACGGCCGTTTTGACGTGAATTTTCGTGTTTGCGCGATCGCAAACTTTCGTGCGCAAACTTGAATTTTAGCGGTGAAAATAAGAATTTTGCGCGACAATTTGCTTTTGCGTGTGAAACCGTTTAATTGCGCACGAAAATTCGCGATTCCGCAAACACGAAAATTCACGTGAAAATGGACGTGCTAACAGTTAGCATTATTTTGTGAATTAAGCCCAATGGCTTATGCTCTACTGTAAACACATAATGTGCATTACAATGTCGGTATGTCACGGGAGCATAAAATACATACAGGCAGGTAAATGTTTTCAGAAAGCATTTAAAGCGAAACTTTAACAAAGGTTTGAACTGAATTCCAGCGGTAAGTTGCTGATACCCCCTTTCACACAAGAAAGCTTTACCTTTTTTTGAATAGATCATTGGGAAAAGGGGGTTTGTATGGCTGATATTGTGGAGAAACCCCTCCCACAGCGTGATGCCATGACCTTGGTCCTGACAGTTTGCTGTCTGTGAACCTTATGACATTGGCTATCATTCTTAAACCTGTTGTCGGTAAAGAGAATCTGTGCGGGAAAACACCGCTGTCTGTGTTTTAGACTTCTGGCTGCGCATTCATAAAAATGTATCCAGTTGGGGTAGCAGTAGCAGTGCGGAGATTCCCCGAACTAGGCTAGCGGTAGGCTTGCGGAAGCACAGGAAGCTGCGGAGTTGATACATTTCTCCGTGTTCCGCTCTACTGCAGCTGCCTGGGAGGTCTGTGTCTCCATTCACTTAACATTGTTAATTCACATTTTGCTAAATTTTTTACAATAATCACCACACAAGGCGGTGATTTATCGCTGTGCTCGGTAATGTCAGGTTTTCATGCGGAAGTAGCCTTTATGAATGCAGATTTTGCTACGAGTGCGGTAAAGTCAGCTGTTTTAAGCATTTCCGCATGCGGAAATGCTTTATGAATGATAGCCATTGTGGGAAATAAGCGCTTTTTCCAGAGGCATATGTGGGTATTGGCAAACAATAAAATTGCCCTTCCCCGTGAAACAAACAGACAAAAAACAAAAAAAGACTGGGTACTTTGTTGGGAAGAGCTGGGGGCTTAGCTGAATGCTGGGCAGGAGGGGCCTGGGCACTTTGCTGGATACTGGGATGGGGGCTTTAGGCGATTTTCTGGGTGTTGGGTGTGACGGATATTGCGAAAGTCGTGCGCGCAAACGCCAGCGATTTTCGCAATAGTCGTGCGCAGTCCCTGTCAGTCTTGGGTAAATGCACAATAGATGTCAATTTCCCTCTCTCTTACTGAGAACAGCAACCTTCCCCCCACATCCTGTTCAGGTCAGGAAAGAATTCACACGTGGCCAGACCACCTGGACAGCAGACATTTAGTACATAGCTCATCTTTCCCCAAAAGGAAACCCAGCTCAAACTGGTTGAGATTCAAAATTTCCCTCCAAGCGTATAGCTTCACACAAAGGGAACGTTAACTTATTAATAATTCAAAATAGGTTTGGCACAGCAAGACCAAAATTACATTTCCTGATACCTAGGAAACAGGTCTATAATTCACATGAATTATCATTCTCTAGCTATCAGGAATCAATTGAGAAACCGCTTTATCCGGCATGCGTAGAGCAAATTCGTTAGACTAGGCGTGTATAGTCTCATTTAATACAGAGTCGCATGCTGCTTATGAATATGGTCTCGGATCTGCGATGCACCCATCTGGGGCGGAATTACACAAATTATTAATAATTGGTACATTCCTTGCTCCAAGTCTGTGGGTGGTAACCTGACTTGCCAGGAGGTAACCCTGCCTCAAACACACCTACTTTCCAGGTAGTGACCGCCCCAAAACTCTGGTCAGTAAAAAGCGTTTGCAAGGAACTCCACCCAGTTCTTCAATTTACATCGACTAGGGAAGTCCAGACATGTGCTCACGGAAGAACCGGGCGCATGTTGTGTACAAAGGACTTTTAAGCTGAATGCCTACGTTTAAACTGGACTATTTTCTTCATGCTTCAAATGGACTGCTCAGCTAACTAAGTAAGAACTTTCTGTTTTATTCCTTTTATTTTTAAGCTCTGTGTTTTATATGTTAATAGGTGTATATAACTGTATGTAATGCATTTGTGTTATTAAACGTTTAAAAATCGTTTAGCGGTTATGACCTGTTGCTGAACATACACAATCGTACCTATTCTCCTGAACTCGCTACCCTGTGTTTAATAGAAGTATACATTTATAACCCGTATGCGAGAACCCGGCCCAGACATAACGATCTGGCCCAGATTCTTGTATACTGCTAGGGGTTACTAAAGTGTTCTCGAAGTCCTAGTAAAATTACAGTAGCGGGCTGTGTAACTCGCTTGGTGGCAGATCTTTGAATTGTATATGTGTGTGGAGTGATTCGGTTGGTATCAGAACGCTCCCTTCGCGAGTCAGTTCATCAAATTGCGAATGCGGGTTACCCTTCGTGATGAACAAATGACCGTGTAAGAGGATTTCTGACGCTGATCGATTTACCCCACCCGCAGACCGGCTCGCGGTCTGTGACATTGGGGTCTTTGCTATGCTGGGGGCTTTGCTTTGCAGAGCTGGGGGCTTTGCTGGGTGCTACTTACAGACCTCAGATCAGGGAGATTGGAGAGAGGCAGAGCAGGGTGCACACTACCCAGGGCCGGGCCGAGGCATAGGCTGGAGAGGCTCCAGCCTCAGGGCGCAGTGTAGGAGGGGGCGCACAATTCATTCAGCTGTCATTCCTAATTGTGTATGAAGCAGAAAGAAATAAGAAAAGGGGATACATAACCGTGACTGCAAGCCAGATAACTAGATATTAAGGTGTTGAGTAGAGTTGGGCCGAACCTCCGATTTTAGGTTCGCGAACCGGGTTCGCGAACTTCCGCGGAAGGTTCGGTTCGCGTTAAAGTTCGCGAACCGCAATAGACTTCAATGGGGATGCGAACTTTGAAAAAAAAAAAAAATTATGCTGGCCACAAAAGTGATGGAAAAGATGTTTCAAGGGGTCTAACACCTGGAGGGGGGCATGGCGGAGTGGGATACACGCCAAAAGTCCCCGGGAAAAATCTGGATTTGACGAAAAGCAGCGTTTTAAGGGCAGAAATCACATTGAATGCTAAATGACAGGCCTAAAGTGCTTTAAAACATCTTGCATGTGTATACATCAATCAGGTAGTGTAATTAAGGTACTGCTTCACACTGACACACCAAACTCCACTGAACAGAACAGGTATGCAGTGGCGGGTTCACTAAACAGGTATACAGTGGCGGGTCCACTGAACAGAACAGGTATGCAGTGGCGGGTTCACTGAACAGGTATGCAGTGGCAGGATCACTGAACAGGTATGCAGTGGTGGTGGGTGGGTTCACAGAACAAGTATGCAGTGGCAGGATCACTGAACAGGTATGCAGTGGTGGGTGGGTTCACAGAACAGGTATGCAGTGGCAGCAGGATCACTGAACAGGTATGCAGTGGTGGGTGGGTTCACAGAACAGGTATGCAGTGGTGGGTTCACAGAACAGGTATGCAGTGGCAGGATCACTGAACAGGTATGCAGTGGTGGTGGGTGGGTTCACAGAACACCTCTGTCCACTCCCTGCCCTCTGTCCATCTTCTCCCCTTCTCTGTGTGCCCACCCCCCTCTCCTTCTCCTGTCCACAGACCTGTCCTGCTGTTCATTTCACCCCCGAATGCTTCCGGCAGTAAAATGATCCGAGATTCGGATCAAAGATCCGGATCTCTTCAATGATCCGATTCGAATCATCCGGATCATTGAGAAGATCCGATCTTCCCATCTCTAGAGTCTTGGCCTTGGCACGAGCCTTGCCGCCCTGTTTGCCTCTTCCGGACATGTTAATTAGCAGTTATAGATTGTAACACAGAAATAGCCGCCTTCACCACTCCTCCTGCCATATATACTCTGCTGCCCGCCCCGCGCTGTCCCCTGATTGGCTGCTCTCCGATTCAGCCAATGGAATGCAAGACCTGCAATTCACCAATCAGCAAACTCTGGGCGTTCCTCTACGCTGAAGCCGCCAATGGGATTTTCTTCGGGTTCTCAGTAATGTGTTTTGCACACGGCGCGTCTCCAGCCAGTGAGAGGGAAGGAAATCATCTGCCAGTGACGCTGCCCAATAGTATAGAGAAAAGAGCTGCAGCCTGATTAGCATAGGCCGCCTATATAAGGAGGGGAGGCGGCGCTGCTCCTCATTGTGTCTCCGCACTCTGCAGAGTTACTGAGAATCCGCAGCAATGCCTGAACCAGCCAAGTCCGCCCCGGCGCCCAAGAAGGGCTCTAAGAAAGCGGTGAGCAAGACTCAGAAGAAGGACGGCAAGAAGCGCAGGAAGACCAGGAAGGAGAGTAGTGTTGGGCGAACAGTGTTCGCCACTGTTCGGGTTCTGCAGAACATCACCCTGTTCGGGTGATGTTCGAGTTCGGCCGAACACCTGACGGTGCTCGGCCAAACCGTTCGGCCATATGGCCGAACTAAGAGCGCATGGCCGAACGTTCCCCGAACGTTCGGCTAGCGCTGTGATTGGCCGAACGGGTCACGTGGTTCGGACCCGAACGCGCTCTGATTGGCCGAACTGTCACGTGGTTCGGGTAAATAAATACCCGAACCACGTCATATCTCCGCCATTTGTCTGTGGGTTTAGCTTTGGGTAGGCAGGCAGGGTAGTTCGCGCTCCAGCCACGCTAGCCAGGGTCCCCCCCAGTCATTGTGTGTCGCTGCTGGGAACAGTAGTACACCGCTCGTTCAGCCACACTATATAGCATTCTGTGTACTGTTCTGTGTCTGCTGGGAACAGTAGTACACCGCTCGTTCAGCCACACTATATAGCATTCTGTGTACTGTTCTGTGTCTGCTGGGAACAGTAATACACCGCTCGTTCAGCCACACTATATAGCATTCTGTGTACTGTTCTGTGTCTGCTGGGAACAGTGGTACACCGCTCGTTCAGCCACACTATATAGCATTCTGTGTACTGTTCTGTGTCTGCTGGGAACAGTAGTACACCGCTCGTTCAGCCACACTATATAGCATTCTGTGTACTGTTCTGTGTCTGCTGGGAACAGTAATACACCGCTCGTTCAGCCACACTATATAGCATTCTGTGTACTGTTCTGTGTCTGCTGGGAACAGTGGTACACCGCTCGTTCAGCCACACTATATAGCATTCTGTGTACTGTTCTGTGTCTGCTGGGAACAGTAGTACACCGCTCGTTCAGCCACACTATATAGCATTCTGTGTACTGTTCTGTGTCTGCTGGGAACAGTAGTACACCGCTCGTTCAGCCACACTATATAGCATTCTGTGTACTGTTCTGTGTCTGCTGGGAACAGTAGTACACCGCTCGTTCAGCCACACTATATAGCATTCTGTGTACTGTTCTGTGTCTGCTGGGAATAGTGGTACACCGCTCGTTCAGCCACACTATATAGCATTCTGTGTACTGTTCTGTGTCTGCTGGGAACAGTAGTACACCGCTCGTTCAGCCACACTATATAGCATTCTGTGTACTGTTCTGTGTCTGCTGGGAACAGTAGTACACCGCTCGTTCAGCCACACTATATAGCATTCTGTGTACTGTTCTGTGTCTGCTGGGAATAGTGGTACACCGCTCGTTCAGCCACACTATATAGCATTCTGTGTACTGTTCTGTGTCTGCTGGGAATAGTGGTACACCGCTCACCCGTCACTGTATAGCATTGTGCTCTGTGTCGCTGCTGGGAATAGTGGTACTGTATAGCATTTCTGTACTGCCACTGTACTGCTGCCAGTCAGCGTGTACTGTAAGGATAAGTGAAATGAGGAAGAAATCCGGTGAAAGAGGGAGGGGCAAGGGAAGAGGTGTTTCCCCTGACGGTTCACGTACAGGCCACAGGGGAGCACCCAAGAAAACCCACTCAATACCGCCCATGTTGTCCAGGACAACAACCCTCACAAATCCAAAAGAACAGGACCAGATAATTACTTGGATGACCTCTCAAGCGTCCAGCAGTGGGTTAAGCAGCACCAGCACATCACGCACGAGGTCCGAGTCCTCAGCCAGTTACAAGGAGCCAGTGGGCACAAAGCTGACACAACCGGCAGCGACACCACGCACACAACTGCCAGATAACCAGTCCGATGAATTACCTCAGGACACAATGGGGTATTCGCAGGAGCTATTCCCAGCCCAACAAACTTCCACCTTTCAAAGGTCAATGGAGGAACAGCCAGAAATGTTGTGCCTGGATTCACAACCGTTAACTGTGGGAAATGCACCGCGCACTGAAATACAAGGCGAGTCCGAAGAGGACTCGGAAACCCAAATCCCAGAGCAATTTGGGCAGGAGGGGTTGCAATTGCAGGAGGTCGGCCGACAAGATCTGGAAGACGACGTTGGAGTGTGCTGCGCAGAGGTTGTTGTGGGGAGCTCTACTCCACGGCGGTGGCCCACAATGACATATGACGAGTTTGAGGAGATGGAAGAGGAGGGTATGGACAATGTGGACAGAGACCCAGATTTTGTTTGTGAACGAGAACATCGCCGTCGTAGCAGCAGCACAGATGAGTCTGTTGAAGAACACACTGCTGCACGAGTTCGCCTTGTGCCACAAGGTAGGCGGCGCGCAATTTCAGGCACCACAAGCGTGGAAGTTCAAGTGAGAGGCAAAAGAGGAGCAAACAGAAATCGCCAGCAAGGAGGCAGGTGCTCCAAAGTCTGGGCTTTCTTTGAAGACTGCACTGAGGATGTTACCATGGCGATTTGCAAGGTGTGCAAGACCCGCCTGAGCAGGGGGAAAAATATTAACAACCTCTCCACCACCAGCATGAGCCGTCACATGCTATCCAAACATCCCACTCTTTGGGCAAACGCGTCAGGACAGGGTACCAGAAACAACACTGCCTCCCTTGGGTTCACCAGACCCGCCTCAGCAGCAGCAGTAGCCCAGCCATTGCGTGGTTCACAACATTCACAAACATCAGACGACGCTGACACTGTCACTTTCCGGAGTAGTGCTCTTGAGGTCTCCCAGTGTTCATCAAACACAACAACCAACAGCCCTTCCGTGTGCAGCGCTACGGTTCAGTTGTCTGTGTCGGAGATGTTTGAGCGCAAGAGGAAATTGCCAGCAAATGACCCCCGGGCCGTGGCAGTAACAGCCAGCATAGCCAAGCTTCTGGCCTGCGAAATGCTGCCATATCGATTGGTGGAGACAAACAGCTTCAAGGGCATGATGTCAGTGGCCATCCCACGTTACGTGGTTCCCAGCCGCTACCACTTTGCACGCTCTGCAGTGCCTGAGTTGCATGAGCACGTGGTCAGCAAAATAACCCGAAGCTTGAAGAATGCCGTTGCCTGCAAGGTTCACCTCACCACTGACACCTGGACGAGTGCGTTCGGCCAGGGTCGATACATCTCCCTTACCGCGCACTGGGTGAACCTTGTGGAGCCTGGCAGCGATTCCTCACCTGCTACGGCACGGGTGTTGCCCACGCCACAAACAGCTGCACCGCCGTCCCTCCCACTGGATAACAACAGCAGCACCTACCTCTCTGACTCCTTCTCCTCCAACGCATCTCAAAGCTGTACCTCATCCGGAAACGCTAACCCAGCAGCAGTAGGATCGTGGAAGCAGTGCAGCACAGCTGTTGGCATGCGTCAGCAAGCGTTGCTGAAGCTAATCTGCCTTGGGGATAAGCAGCACACAGGGGAGGAAATTTGGAGGGGAATAAAGGAACAGACGGATTTGTGGCTGGCACCGCTGGACCTGAAACCGGGCATGGTTGTGTGTGATAATGGGAGTAATCTCATTCGCGCTTTAAGGTTGGCTAAGCTGACACACATCCCTTGCCTGGCGCACGTGATGAACCTAGTAGTTCAGCGGTTCCTGAGGACATACCCAGGCGTGCCCGATCTGCTGTTGAAGGTGCGTCGAGTGTCCAAACATTGTAGAAATTCCAGTACTGCTTCGGGGGCACTCGCCAAGATGCAGGAGCGCTTCAATCTCCCCCACCATCGCTTGCTGTGTGATGTCCCTACGCGCTGGAATTCTACGCTGCACATGCTAGCCCGCTTTTGCGAGCAGAAGAGTGCAGTGGTCCAGTACATGACGGCGCAGTACCGAGGCGCATCCGGCCAGCTGCCAAGCTTCTGTGGATCCGATTGGGCCAACATGTTGGACCTCTGCCAAGTCCTCCAAAATTTTGAGCAATCCACGTTGCTTGTGAGCAGTGACAACTCTTCAGTCAGCATTACCATACCACTGCTGTGTTTACTGAAGAGGTCGATGTTAAAAATCAAGGAAACAGCTGTCATGATGCAACTGGGGGAATCTGAAGGAGAAAACGATCAGCGTGATGGTACCAACATCAGGCCATCCGCCTCAGGGAACGCTGGCCCCAGCAGCTATGACGAAGAAGAGGAGGAGGAACAGCTGGAGTTGGAGCAGGAATTTCATGCCACCACTGACGAGGGCCAGAGCGGTGCACGTTGGACTTCCACAATTCAACGCGAATGGTCAGCAGAAGCAGACCAGGAGGAAGGTGACGACTATGATGCATCACAACAACTATCACAACGCTCACAAGAGGATGATGAGGATTCTGGTAGGACTCTGGCACACATGGCTCAATTCATGCTAGACTGCATTGAACGTGACCCACGCATTGTGCGCATTCTGGACAACACCAATTACTGGGTTTATACCCTTCTGGATCCACGGTACAAACACAATGTTCCAAAACTGCTTGAAGAAAGAGTCAGACAGGTCAAAATGGAAGAATACCAGCAGGCCCTTGTGGAGACTTTAGAGAGGAGATTGACATCCTCCCCCTCCTCTAGCCAGTTGTACGCAGACAGACTGACTTCCGCAAACCCAGGACGACCAGGAGGGCAGCAAACAACGCAAGCCGCAGCTAGTACCCAAAAGGGAATGGTATCGGCAGTGTCCTTGGAGTGGGAAAATTTTCTGACACCCATGCAGCCGCAGCCCACTGAACAGCAAGCGTGCAGATCCACCTCCAACACCGATCGCCTGGAGAAGATGGTCAAGGACTACATGTCAGATGGCGTAGCTGTGTCGAACCATCCATCTGCACCCTTCAACTATTGGGTATCGAAGCTAGACACCTGGCACGAACTGGCAATGTACGCAATAGAGGTGCTGGCTTGCCCGGCAGCCAGCGTTATGTCGGAACGCTGTTTCAGTGCTGCCGGAGGCATCGTCACAGATCGGCGTATCCGCCTCTCTACAGAAAATGCAGACCGTCTGACTCAAATTAAAATGAATCAATCCTGGATTGGAAATGACTACGCAACACTCCAGGACCCCAACCAAGTAACATGACCAATGAACATCTGGGATGGTGTTGCGTTTCCGGGCCCTGTTTATTGAACCTCTCATCTGTATTACATTTATGACTGCATGGCGGCAAAAAGCATTGCTGCTATATCCGCACGCTTTTTGTCCACATGCAAGGCCTGGGTTGTTGTGTCTCACAAAGCGTGGCCTTCTCCTCCTGCGCCTGCTCCTGTTCCATCACGTCTGCTGCTGCTGGGTTAGCGTTGCCGCGTGGTCCCTGTTTATTGAACCACTTATCTTTATTACATTTATGACTGCATGGCGGTACAAAGCATGCTATCCGCACGCTTCTTGCCCTCATGCAAGGCCTGGGTTGTTGTGTCTCACAAAGCGTGGCCTTCTCCTCCTGCGCCTGCTCCTGTTCCATCACGTCTGCTGCTGCTGGGTTAGCGTTGCCGCGTGGTCCCTGTTTATTGAACCACTTATCTTTATTACATTTATGACTGCATGGCGGTACAAAGCATGCTATCCGCACGCTTCTTGCCCTCATGCAAGGCCTGGGTTGTTGTGTCTCACAAAGCGTGGCCTTCTCCTCCTGCGCCTCCTCCTGTTCCATCACGTCTGCTGCTGCTGGGTTAGCGTTGCCGCGTGGTCCCTGTTTATTGAACCACTTATCTTTATTACATTTATGACTGCATGGCGGTACAAAGCCTGCTATCCGCACGCTTCTTGCCCTCATGCAAGGCCGGGGTTGTTGTGTCTCACAAAGCGTGGCCTTCTTCTCCTCCTGCGCCACCCTCCTCCTGTTCCATCACGTGTGCTGCTGCTGGGTTAGCGTTACCGGTCCCTTTTCCTGGAACCTCTTATATGTATTACATTTATGACTGCATGCCGACAAAAAACATGTTACCTGTGCAAAGAAAACAGACATTTCCCGCATTTAAAAGACAGTTTTCCCTTTGAAACTTTAAAATCGATTTTCTCAAAAACTATAAGCTCTTTTTGCTAATTTTTTTTTCCTCTTGTACCCACTCCCAAGGTGCACATACCCTGTAAATTTGGGGTATGTGGCATGTAAGGAGGCTTTACAAACCACAAAAGTTCGGGTCCCCATTGACTTCCATTATGTTCGGAGTTCGGGTCGAACACCCGAACATCGCGGCCATGTTCGGCCTGTTCGGCCCGAACCCGAACATCTAGATGTTCGCCCAACACTAAAGGAGAGCTACGCCATCTATGTGTTAGAGATGGGAAGTTCGGATCTTTTCAATGATCCGGATGTTTCGAATCGGATCATTGAAGAGATCCGGATCTTTGATCCGAATCTCGGATCATTTTACTGCCGGAAGCATTCGGGGGTGAAATGAACAGCAGGACAGGTCTGTGGACAGGAGAAGGGGAGGGGGTGGACACACAGAGAAGGGGAGAAGATGGACAGAGGGCAGGGAGTGGACAGAGATGGGAGGAGGGACGAGCAGAGAGCAGAAATGTTTGCACGTAATACCCACATGCTGAAGTCATATGCTTTACATATATTTCACCTATATGTTCATCTGTACACTTTGAAAGAAAAGGTCGCACAGTGAAAGAAAGCATTCCCAGAAGATAAGTGCAGCTGTTTAGTGCCGAGTGCAGGAGGATTATATTGCCTTTCAATCACACTGTCTGCAAAGTTACTGAGCTGTGCTGAGCCAAAAGTTTCCAATGTGATCACTGTGCAGCACTACGGAACAGACAGCCTATAATGTGCAGCGCATTGCAGCCAGTATGTGTGCTCTACACATATCTGGCAGTGGCACCCATGTCCCCTCTCTCTCATCTACCTGTCTCCCTGCAAGGCTGGCTCCCATCCAACAGAGCGATCCCTGCTTCCAGGACCCCGCTGCCGCTAAGAGGGGGCGTGTCGCTCCTGGCCCCGCCCATTTTGCGATCCGAATCGTTCATTTTGATGATTCGGATGATCGACTCATAAAATAGATTCGGATCAAAGATCCGAATCGTTCATGATCCGGACAACACTACTATGTGTACAAGGTGCTGAAGCAGGTGCACCCCGACACCGGCATTAGAGATGGGAAGTTCGGATCTTTTCAATGATCCGGATGATTCGAATCGGATCATTGAAGAGATCCGGATCTTTGATCCGAATCTCGGATCATTTTACTACCGGAAGCATTCGGGGGTGAAATGAACAGCAGGACAGGTCTGTGGACAGGAGAAGGGGAGGGAGTGGACACACAGAGAAGGGGAGAAGATGGACAGAGGGCAGGGAGTGGACAGAGAAGGGAGGAGGGACGAGCAGAGAGCAGAAATGTTTGCACGTAATACCCACATGCTGCAATCACATGCTTTACATATATTTCACCTATATGCTCATCTGTACACTTTGAAAGAAAAGGTCGCACAGTGAAAGAAAGCATTCCCAGAAGATAAGTGCAGCTGTTTAGTGCTGAGTGCAGGAGGATTATATTGCCTTTCAATCACACTGTCTGCAAAGTTACTGAGCTGTGCTGAGCCAAAAGCTTCCAATGTGTTCACTGTGCAGCACTACGGAACAGCCAGCCTATAATGGGCAGCACATTATAGCCAGTATGTGTGCTCTACACATATCTGGCAGTGGCACCCATGTCCCCTCTCTCTCATCTACCTGTCTCCCTGCAAGGCTGCCTCCCTTCCAACAGAGCGATCCCTGCTTCCAGGACCCCGCTGCCCGCTGAGAGGGGGCGTGTCGCTCCTGGCCCCGCCCCTTTTGCGATCCGAATCGTTCATTTTGATGATTCGGATGATCGACTCATAAAATAGATTCGGATCAAAGATCCAAATCGTTCATGATCCGGACAACACTAACCGGCATCTCCTCCAAGGCCATGAGCATCATGAACTCCTTCGTCAATGACATCTTCGAGCGCATCGCCGGGGAAGCTTCCCGCCTGGCTCATTACAACAAGCGCTCCACCATCACCTCCCGGGAGATCCAGACCGCCGTCCGCCTGCTGCTGCCGGGAGAGCTGGCCAAGCACGCCGTGTCCGAGGGCACCAAGGCCGTCACCAAGTACACCAGCGCCAAGTAATCTTTCCGATACCGATCATAACCCAAAGGCTCTTCTAAGAGCCACCCACACATTCATTATAGAGTTGTTTTAAGCCATCCATCCCATGTGTGTAATATCAGCGCTACGGATTATTTAGGTGGTTTTAAATCCATATCAGTTCGGCGTTATTACTGATCCCCGTTTAACTATAAATTAGGGTGATCCTGATATTTGACACTTCCGTGCAGCAGAATAATATGAACACAGTATATAATGTAAATGACTGATGTCGGTGGGAGTTGAAGTTTTCAGTGATTGATAAGATTTCAGCTGCTTTTACAGAAACGTGAACAATAATCTTCTTTACACTTGGAAGTGGCACAGAGCGTTTCCCAGAATAAAGTGAACCATAAATTGTAATAAAGTACACCAGCGCCAACAAGCAACCTCCCCGATACCAATCATAACCCAAAGGCTCTGCCACCCACCAATTCATTGCGGAGCTGTTCTATGCAATCACTTATGAGTGTTCTATGATTTAGTGTAATCCTGGTCTGACTCGTCTTGATTTGTGCGGCTGCGATAAACCGCCAGGTTACAGAATTATCGGGTACGCTCACCTCTACTGGTATATATGAAAGGGATCAGTTACAGTTACAGTCTCAAGAGGCATTGATATAGACACAGGAGGACCCAAGTCGGGGGAGAAGGTGGAAGATTAAGTTTGGAGTGGTTGTCTGGCTCAATAGATTTCAGCTGCTGATTTTACAGGAACAGTAAAGTGAACAATAAATATCTTAAGGACACTGAGGGTGACTCCGCTACACTTGGATGTTGCGCAGAGTTTCTCACAATAAAGTGAACCATAACAAGTGACGTGTCAACCAAATCAAGTCGAAAAGAAATGTGAGAAGCCAAAAAAAAACTTTCAATATTATTCTAGTATTTATTACAATTTGCCACGCCGCCTTCCCCTCCCCCGATTTTTCTCTGAATCGATTCAAAATTCTTCAAACAAGGGGAAGGGTGATCTGTAAATAGGATAGGAATTAATGCGTGAGGAGTGATCTTCCTTGCCTATTCCTAATACAGGAAATACCATCAACAGCGCAGTATTACATTATCCATATTACAGACGATCCTGAGGCTTCTTTTCCACGAACTGTTGAGCTGTGTGCTCAGCAAGCAGTTGCCAGGCAGCAGTGAGCAGTTGTGAGAGTTGGAGAGGCATTTCACTGCCTAGAAACAGTTCGTGGAAAGGAGGCCTTACACTTATAAACCAGTTCTTTCTGGGAAATTGAAAGTTGAGTCCCATGGTAAAATCAAGGTGCAATGCATCTATATTGTTTACTTTTGGACAACTCTGGATCTGGGCATGCAGTAATATAAACATTTTTGGCTGTTTTGATTGTGCTTCTAAAGTAGTTTTAACTACGTAGTTTATACTATACGGTCGCATTTAACAAACAAAAATATGTGATTGAAAAGATCTAGCATTGTATGTTTTGTACATAAGACAACGTTGTATCTCGGAAAGTAGGCGACTGTCTGTACATGAAAAGACCGGTTACTTTTTACAGGATATTGGCGGGCCGGCTGATGATGAAACAAAGCCTTATTTTGGCGGTACATTTGAATGTGAGAGCGTGCAGAGGGCGGGGCGTGAGGTAGCCAATGATAAAGAGGCACGGGGTGTATATAAAGGCGCTTCCCGGCTACGGACCTCATTCATATTTCTTTACTGTAAGGAGAATCTCTGCTGCCTGAGCGATGGCCAGAACCAAGCAGACCGCCCGCAAGTCCACCGGAGGGAAAGCTCCCCGCAAGCAGCTGGCCACCAAAGCCGCCCGGAAGAGCGCCCCGGCCACCGGAGGAGTGAAGAAGCCTCACCGCTACCGGCCCGGTACAGTGGCTCTCCGAGAGATCCGCCGCTACCAGAAATCCACCGAGCTGCTGATCCGCAAGCTGCCCTTCCAGCGCCTGGTGCGGGAGATCGCCCAGGACTTCAAGACCGACCTGCGCTTCCAGAGCTCGGCCGTCATGGCTCTGCAGGAGGCCAGCGAGGCTTATCTGGTGGGGCTCTTCGAGGACACCAACCTGTGCGCCATCCACGCCAAGAGGGTCACCATCATGCCCAAAGACATCCAGCTGGCCCGCAGGATCCGCGGCGAGAGGGCATAAGCGCGTCACACATTCTCGCCCACAACACAAAGGCTCTTTTCAGAGCCACCTCCACATTCTCCATACAGAGCTGTTCTACATATGAATGCTGCAATCTTCCGATCATGCCTTATTTTCAGGGGATAATTCAGTAGCGGAGCTTAGGAGATGTATAGAAACTACAGTCTTCTCTCTCCATGATATGAACATATAGATTGTAACCAGGAAAGGCAATTGCTGCATTACGTCTTACCAAGTATGTATTGCACATAGAATGTAGCAAGTCAGATCTGTAGTCCAAGAAATTAATCTGCCATAAAAGATGAACTACAGCATAATATATATACTGTATAGGGGAATCCTGCAATATTTACTTCCTGCTTTCATGGAAGCAGACATTGGTTTAACATCCTGAGCTGACTGAATTACAGTTGCCAGTCCTGTGCAAGAGTTGCGGGACTAATTGTACGATTTACTGCTTCATTATCTATCCAGTGACACAAGCAAAGCATCGCAGCCCTTCAGGGAAAACGTGGGTGGCTCTGAAAAGAGCCTTTGGGTTAATAAGAGACAGGCTGCGGCTTATTTCTTCTTAGGAGCGGCCTTCTTGGGCTTTGCTGCCTTCTTTGCCGGGCTTTTGGCGGCCTTAGGCTTGGCTGCCTTCTTAGCGGGGCTCTTGGCGGCTTTCTTGGGTTTAGCGGCAGCTTTGGGCTTCTTGGCAGCAGCTGCCGCTGGTTTCTTGGCCGCCTTCTTAGCGGGGCTCTTCTTGGCGGCGCCGGGGGCTTTCTTAGGCTTCTTCGGGGACTTGGCGGCTTTGGGCTTCCTGGCAGTAACCGGCTTCTTAGGCTTGGCGGCAGCCGCTGGCGTCTTCTTGGCCTGTGCCGGCTTCTTGTGCTCTTTGCCGGCTGCCTCCTTCTTGCTGACCCTGAAGGATCCGGAGGCGCCGGTGCCTTTGACATGGACGAGGCTGCCCTTTGTCAGCAAGCCCTTGATGGCCAGCTTGAGGCGGCTGTTATTCTTCTCCACATCGTAGCCTCCGGCAGCCAGAGCCTTCTTCAGGGCGGCCAGGGAGACCCCGCTGCGCTCTTTGGAGGCGGACACGGCCTTGAGGATGAGCTCGGACACGGCGGGGCCGGAAGGCTTCTTGCTGGCTTTCTTGGCTCCTCCTCCGCCTGCCGCCTTCTTAGGCTGCTTCTTCTTGGCGGCGGGCTCCGCTGCGGGAGGGGCGGCTGCTGGGGCGGTCTCTGCCATCTTTCTAGTTATATTACAAAGTGTAACACTGCAAGTGACCGCCAGTGAGCGCTTATATACTCTCCCCGGCTGCGCTGCCATTGGGTGCTGATAGTAGCGCGTCCCGTCTACCTATTGGTGGGATCCGGACTCTGAGCTGCCCGCCTCTTCACACAGCTGTCACTCCTCGGCTCTCTGCTTGTGTTTCCTCGCCGGGAGAAAAGTGGGTTTATTCCCCCCGGAAAGTAGCGGTGCGCCCCCTGTGTGCGGCCGCCCGGCTGGCAGGGGTCTCCCCTCCTCCATTACAGTCACGGGGGGCTTCTGAGCGGCGACAGTGGCCGGGAAATCCCGCTCTAATGTGACCAGCTCCGCTTCCTGCTCCCCGGATCTCCGCTGTCTCCATCATTATCAGGGGGTAACATGTCTAATATACGGGGTCTCCCGTCACTGCCCTCGCAATATGAGCGAGATGATCCCCGCCACACAATATACGGGGTTGGGGGGCTACTGACCCCTGGAGGGGTATATTATCCTGGGAAATGTCCCGGATGCTAGCACAGGCTGAGCTTTCCTCTGCTGTCTGCCATTGTGATGAGCCTCTCACACAGGAGCTTTCCAACGTTTACTAACCTGTATTATGAGCGTTGGAAATTCCCATCAATATCACATTAGTGCCGTACAGAGAAAAAGATTCTCTTTTGTGTTTTTAAATGTGATTTCCATAGTTATAGTCATTTCCAACCAGGGGCGTAGCTAGAAATGACTAGGCCCCATAGCAAACATTTTTTATGGGGGTATATGTCCCTAGTATATGTAGGCAGGGGTATATGTGCCCAGTATATGTAGCCAGAGGTATATATGTCCCCAGTATATGTAGCCAGGGGTACATGTGCCCAGTATATGTAGCCAGTGGTATATGTGCCCAGTATATGTAGCCAGAGGTATATATGCCCAGTGCATACATTTGAAATCGGCGCCGGTAGACTTGGGCGCAGGATACAGCGGTATATAGCTGATCCTGCTTCTGCACAAGTCCGGGCCGATTTAATTACTATTCCCCCTCCAGGCCGACATGGATAGTGGGGGAATGAAATAATTCGGCTTCCAGCGATTGCTGGAGGCCGAATTATTATGTTTTTAACCTCCTGAGCGGTATGGACGAGCTCAGCTCGTCCATCACCGCCGGAGGCTGCCGCTCAGGCCCTGCTGGGCCGATTTTCTTCAAATAAAGTGCAGCACACGCAGCCGGCACTTTGCCAGCCGCGTGTGCTGCCTGATCGCCGCCGCTCTGCGGCGATCCGCCGCGAGCAGCGGCGAAAGAGGGTCCCCCCAGCCGCCTGAGCCCAGCGTAGCCGGAACAAAAAGTTCCGGCCAGCGCTAAGGGCTGGATCGGAGGCGGCTGACGTCAGGACGTCGGCTGACGTCCATGATGTCACTCCGCTCGTCGCTATGGCGACGATCTAAGCAAAACAAGGAAGGCCGCTCATTGCGGCCTTCCTTGTTTATTCTGGGCGCCGGAGGCGATCGGAAGAACGCCTCCGGAGCGCCCTCTAGTGGGCTTTCATGCAGCCAACTTTCAGTTGGCTGCATGAAATAGTTTTTTTTTTATTAAAAAAAAACCCTCCCACAGCCTCCCTGGCGATCTCAATAGAACGCCGGGGAGGTTAAGCAACTTCGGCTCTGTCTTCTGACGGAGCCGACGTTACTCACTGAGCGCTTCAATAGGAATGATTCTGAAAAGCACTGCTCCGATGCCCAGTATATGTAGCCAGGGGTATATGTGCCCAGTATATGTAGTCAGGGGTATATGTACCCAGTATATGTAGTCAGGGGTATATGTCCCCAGTATATGTAGCCAGAGGTATATGTCCCCAGTATATGTAGGCAGGAGTATATCTTCCCAGTATATGTAGCCAGATGTATCTATGTCCCCAGTATATGTAGGCAGGGGTATATGTTCTCAGTATATGTAACCAGAGGTATATGTCCCCAGTATATATAGCCAGGGGTATATGTGCCATTGTGCCCAGTATATGTAGCTAGAGGTATATATGCCCAGTATATGTAGCCAGGGGTATATGTGCCCAGTATATGTAGCCAGGGGTACATGTGCCCAGTATATGTAGCCCAAGGTATATATGTCCCCAGTATATGTAGCCAGAGGTATATGTCCCCAGTATATGTAGGCAGGGGTATATGTGCCCAGTATATGTAGCCAGAGGTATATATGTCCCCAGTATATGTAGCCAGGGGGTATGTGTCCCCAGTATATGTAGCCAGAGGTATATGTGCCCAGTATATATAGCCAGAGATATATATGCCCAGTATATGTAGCCAGAGGTATATATGCCCAGTATATGTAGCCAGAGGTATATGTGCCCAGTATATGTAGGCAGGGGTATATATGCCCAGTATATGTAGCCAGAGATTTGTCCCCAGTATATGTAGGCAGGAGTATATGTGCCCAGTATATGTAGCCAGAGATATATATGCCCAGTATATGTAGCCAGGGGTATATGTGCCCAGTATATGTAGTAAGGGGTATATATGCCCAGTATATGTAGTCAGGGGTATATGTGCCCAGTATATGTAGTCAGAGGTATATATGTCCCCAGTATATGTAGCCAGGGGGTATGTGTCCCCAGTATATGTAGCCAGAGGTATATGTGCCCAGTATATGTAGTCAGGGGTATATGTGCCCAGTATATGTAGTCAGGGGTATATGTGCCCAGTATATGTAGCCCAAGGTACATATGTCCCCAGTATATGTAGCCAGAGGTATATATGTCCCCAGTATATGTAGGCAGGGGTATATGTGCCCAGTATATGTAGCCAGAGGTATATATGTGCCCAGTATATTTTGCCAGGGGTATATGTGCCCAGTATATGTAGCCAGTGGTATATGTGCCCAGTATATGTAGCCAGAGGTATATATGCCCAGTATATGTAGCCAGAGGTATATGTCCCCATTTAATTTTTTGCATTTAATTTTTTGGCCAGCACTATGACGCTGTGCTGCTACTACTACCACCAGTATGTTGCCATGGTCCTTCTGTGCTGCTGAATTGACCACCCGCATTGTCCTCCTCCTCCTGACTCACTCGCTTCCACCAATGTACTCTGTCTGCGTTCACACTGCCCGGGTCACCGGGTGCATTTAATTTTTTGGCCAGCACTATGACGCTGTGCTACTACTACTACCACCAGTATGTTGCCATGGTCCTTCTGTTCTGTGCTGCTGAACTGACCGCTCGCATTGTCCTCCTCCTCCTGACACACACTCGCTTCCACCAATGTACTCTGTGTCTGCGTTCACACTGCCCGGGTCACCGGGTGCATTTAATTTTTTGGCCAGCACTATGACGCTGTGCTGCTACTACTACTACCAGTATGTTGCCGTGGTCCTTCTGTGCTGCTGAACTGACCGCCCGCATAGTCCTTCTCCTGACTCAGTCGCTACCACCACTGCACTCTGCGTTCACACTGCCCGTGTCCACTGACAACTCTGCTGCGATGTCATTGCTAATTGCTGCAAAAAAAACAAAAAAAAAATTACAAAAACCTCTCTGGGGCCTTTTTGGCGTCAGCCACTCATCCTCCTCCAGCGGTACCTTCGCCGCCAAGTGCCATTGGAACTCGCCTTCACCTCTTTGACTGCTTAACGCGTATATCCCTTTTTAAAACCACTTATTACCAATTAATAGCCCCATTTAAAGTGTTGATTTCACTTTAAAATCCATTTTCTCTAGAAACAAAAAATTTGGGGGAATTTTTTATGTTGAAGTTATGTTGCCCCTTATCACCTCGATAATCCATGCAATTTGGGGGATTGTAGCATGTATGGGGGCTTTGTTATTAACGTTAAAAGAAAATCCGCCTCCGGGCGGAAATCCACGCGTGATTACACCATTCACGGCAGAAAATCTGCGTGGTTGCGTGGACGCGGACGAAAATCCACATGCGGCGGGGCCGAATGCGGATTTTTTTTTGCAACCACGCGGATAGCCGAATTCGTGGATGAGGCACATCCGAGCATCCCTGGTGGGTAGTGTGCACCCTGCTCTGCCTCTTTTCAATCTCCCTGATCTGAGGTCTGTAAGTAGCACCCAGCAAAGCCCCCAGCTCTGCAAAGCAAAGCCCCCAGTATAGCAAAGACCCCAACACCCAGAAAATCGCCTAAAGCCCCCATCCCAGTATCCAGCAAAGTGCCCAGACCCCTCCTGCCCAGCATCCAGCTAAGCCCCCAGCTCTTCCCAACAAAGTACCCAGTTTTTTTTGTTTTTTGTCTGTTTGTTTCACGGGGAAGGGCAATTTTATTGTTTGCCAATACCCACATATGCCTCTGGAAAAAGCGCTTATTTCCCACAATGGCTATCATTCATAAAGCATTTCCGCATGCGGAAATGCTTAAAACAGCTGACTTTACCGCACTCGTAGCAAAATCTGCATTCATAAAGGCTACTTCCGCATGAAAACCTGACATTACCGAGCACAGCGAAAAATCACCGCCTTGTGTGGTGATTATTGTAAAAAATGTAGCAAAATGTGAATTCATAAAGATAACCTCAAGCGGTGTGAGGTCAGGAAGTACCGCTACCTCTGATGTGGCGATAACAATGTTAAGTGAATGGAGACACAGACCTCCCAGGCAGCTGCAGTAGAGCGGAACACGGAGAAATGTATCAACTCCGCAGCTTCCTGTGCTTCCGCAAGCCTACCGCTAGCCTAGTTCGGGGAATCTCCGCACTGCTACTGCTACCCAAACTGGATACATTTTTATGAATGCACAGCCAGAAGTCTAAAACACAGACAGCAGTGTTTTCCCGCACAGATTCTCTTTACCGACAACAGGTTTAAGAATGATAGCCAATGTCATAAGGTTCACAGACAGCAAACTGTCAGGACCAAGGTCATGGCATCACGCTGTGGGAGGGGTTTCTCCACAATATCAGCCATACAAACCCCCTTTTCCCAATGATCTATTCAAAAAAAGGTAAAGCTTTCTTGTGTGAAAGGGGGTATCAGCAACTTACCGCTGGAATTCAGTTCAAACCTTTGTTAAAGTTTCGCTTTAAATGCTTTCTGAAAACATTTACCTGCCTGTATGCATTTTATGCTCCCGTGACATACCGACATTGTAATGCACATTATGTGTTTACAGTAGAGCATAAGCCATTGGGCTTAATTCACAAAAGAATGCTAACTGTTAGCACGTCCATTTTCACGTGAATTTTCGTGTTTGCGCGATCGCAAATTTTCGTGCGCAATTAAACGGTTTCACGCGCAAAAGCAAATTTTTGCGCAAAATTCGCACGAAAGTTTGCGATCGCGCAAACACGAAAATTCACGTCAAAACGACCTCTTTTGTGAATCAAGCCCAATAAATTATTTCACCCTGATAACATTTTGCCAATCAATGGTGTCATCCTGATTCAAAACTTCTTGAATGTATATTTACATAACACATATGTATTACGTGCCAGAGGGAAAATGCACACAAATCCATACGCAAATACATTAATAAATGTGAACAAAGCCTTTAATTTACGTACGCAGATTTGGCTTTCTCTTTCAAATATTGTAGTGTTAGTAATAGTACTGATTTAGATAGCACTTCTGATACTGACCACAAGATGGTGCTGCGTGTAACAGGAGTCATATTGGAAACTGCAGATCCTATATTCTTCTTCACAACGAGATGAATGATCTGACCTCACAGTCACAAATATATAACAAGTGGAACGCACAAATAATAAGAGGATGATCTATTCAGCAGGGTGGCGGCAGGAAGAATAAGGGAGAGACATTACCGGGAGTGGAAACCGTGGTCGCCATAAAAAAAAAAAAAAAAAAAAAACACCTCTCTCTGCTCCGCCCACTCGTGTGCAGTCCCCCCTCAGGTCCACTCAGACTGTATAAGAGGAGAGGAGGCGGCAGTACTGATCAGTTCATCTCTACAGCGGAGAAGAAGTGATATAGTAATCATGTCTGGTCGTGGAAAGGGCGGGAAGGGACTCGGGAAAGGAGGCGCCAAGCGGCACAGGAAGGTGCTCCGGGATAACATCCAGGGCATCACTAAGCCCGCCATCCGCCGCCTGGCCCGCAGAGGGGGTGTCAAGCGCATCTCCGGCCTCATCTATGAGGAGACCCGCGGAGTGCTGAAGGTTTTCCTGGAGAACGTCATCCGGGACGCCGTCACCTACACCGAGCACGCCAAGAGGAAGACTGTCACCGCCATGGATGTGGTGTACGCCCTCAAGCGCCAGGGACGCACCCTCTACGGCTTCGGGGGCTAATCCCGCTGCTTCACTGATTCCAACTACAACACAAAGGTCCTTCTCAGGGCCACCCACTCTATCCATAGAAGTGCTGTCATATCCTGGAAGCTTGCTGAGCAGTCAGCGTTGCTAGAAAAGCTGGTAATGTTGCATCTATCGCTGCTTCCAATGGAAGTAGCGGAGGGCTGAGCAAGTGGTTTCCCGTAATTATTTACACTGAGCAGCCCGTTCATTTTACTGATCACCCGCTGCTTCTGCTGGTAACGTTGCGCTGTGTCTGGGGAGTGGTGACGTAACACGGGCAGGTCATTGCAGTGGAGGAAACACGTTGATAACGGCCGCTGGGAAGCTGTATGGGGCGTACAGCTTCCAGAGAGGAGCTCAGCGTTCATTTCAAACACAAAAGTATCCTGTCCTACATTTTCATCAACATCCCCAATCTTTCAGCGGCCGCTATCAACGTGTTTCCTCCACTGCAATGATCTGCCCGTTTGACGTCACCACTATAGGGTAGGTCTGCTGACGAAATAGCCTACCCGTCGAATTTATCTACATGCATAACTGGAGCACCGACTCTGACATCCGAGATGGGGCCGGAGATGGTGGGATAACGGGTTGGGAAGCGATAAATTGACGGCGGAGACTGTTTCTCGGAGGGGTTTATAGGAGCGTGGTGCAATAGTGACCGATTAATTCCGGGTATAGTTATTCAGTGGGGTTTGCTAAAATGGCGGGAAAGACCGTTATATACGCGCGAAACATTTGAAAATGAGCTAAACGGATTTTCTTTTGTCCATAAAAGTGCCCAAAACGTAATGAAGATTCCCTCACATCTGAGTCCCCCCAAATGACAAAAGTGCTGAATGTGCGCATCTTGCTGCATACAAACAATTTGCTGCTGCGGAGAGCTTTACAAAAGGGGCAATATGACCGGATGTTAAGTCATTTCATTCCGGTCAATCGAGTGAAGTGGGACAGATTCGAATACCGGGCTACGCAAATCACTGCCTCTATTGTAGATACAAATCCAGAAAGGTAAAGAAAAAAGGTCACTATTACATCGGCACATATCCCTCCAGCTAGGGGGTGTGAGTGGCTCTAAGCGAAAGCTGCTCGTGAAAGCTGGGAAATAAGCAATGCTTTCAAAAATAAATGTCATGTATCTACATCACTGAATATGCTGCATTCTGTGGAATACATTGAAAAGTTGCATCTAACCAATCATCCCCATAAACGATTCCCGTAGGGTATGAATGTAAGATTTATAGAAGCTGCTGCAGATCGTGAGATTCATTCTGGGAATCGCTAAAATGGCGGGAAGGCCGTTAAATAAGCGCAAAATTGTACAATACAAACATTTCATAAAACCGCCTAAAAGAATTATACTTTGGATTCCCTCACCCGTTCTAAAAGTGACGCTACACACATTACTGGAGTAAGTTACCGCTCCAGAAGAAAACAAAACAGATTTCGCTTTCCTAGTAAGGGAGGGGGGAGAAGGTATGAAAACCCCAGGAGTGTATTTCGTGCATATCAGCTCTGTATAGACAGTGTGGGTGGCTCTGAAAAGAGCCTTTGGGTTCTGTGGAATATCTTTCGCTGCAGGAAGTTACTTGCTCTTGGCGGCCTTGTGGCTCTCGGTCTTCTTGGGCAGCAGCACGGCCTGGATGTTGGGCAGGACGCCCCCCTGGGCGATGGTCACCCCACCCAGCAGCTTGTTGAGCTCCTCGTCGTTGCGCACGGCCAGCTGCAGGTGGCGGGGGATGATGCGGGTCTTCTTGTTGTCCCGGGCGGCGTTGCCAGCCAGCTCCAGGATCTCAGCAGTCAGATACTCCAGCACTGCGGCCAGATAGACCGGAGCTCCGGCCCCCACCCGCTCCGCATAGTTGCCCTTCCTCAGCAGACGGTGAACACGGCCGACTGGGAACTGCAGCCCGGCCCGGGAGGAGCGAGTCTTGGCCTTGGCACGAGCCTTGCCGCCTTGTTTGCCTCTTCCGGACATGATGACTTCAGAAATTCAGATAACTCTCCAAACTCGAGAATAACCAAACCCGCCCCTCCTCCTGCCCTATATACTCTGCTGTCCGGCCCACGCTGTCACCTGATTGGCTGCTGTCCGATTCAGCCAATGGAATGCAGGTCCAGCATTTCACCAATCAGCAAACTCTGGGCGTTCCTCTGCGCTGAAGCCGCCAATGGGATTATGGTCGAGTTCTCAGTAATGTGTTTTGCACACGGCGCGTCTCCAGCCAGTGAGAGGGAAGGAAATCATCAGCTAGTGACGCTGCCCAATAGTGTAGAGAGAAGCACTGCAGCCTGATTAGCATAGGCCGCCTATATAAGGAGGGGAGGCGGCACTGCTCCTCATCGTGTCTCCGCACTCTGCAGAGTTACTGAGAATCAGCATGGCTCCTGAACCAACCAAGTCCGCCCCGGCGCCCAAGAAGGGCTCTAAGAAAGCGGTGAGCAAGACCCAGAAGAAGGACGGCAAGAAGCGCAGGAAGACCAGGAAGGAGAGCTACGCCATCTACGTGTACAAGGTGCTGAAGCAGGTGCACCCCGACACCGGCATCTCCTCCAAGGCCATGAGCATCATGAACTCCTTCGTCAATGACATCTTCGAGCGCATCGCCGGGGAAGCTTCCCGCCTGGCTCATTACAACAAGCGCTCCACCATCACCTCCCGGGAGATCCAGACCGCCGTCCGCCTGCTGCTGCCGGGAGAGCTGGCCAAGCACGCCGTGTCCGAGGGCACCAAGGCCGTCACCAAGTACACCAGCGCCAAGTAATCTCCCCGATACTGATCATAACCCAAAGGCTCTTCTAAGAGCCACCCATACATTCATTACAGAGTTGTTTTAAGCCATCCATCCCATGTGTGTAATATCAGCGCTACGGATTATTTAGGTGGTTTTAAATCCATAATATCAGTTCGGCGTTATTACTGATCCCCGTTTAACTATAAATTAGGGTGATCCTGATATTTGACACTTCCGTGCAGCAGAATAAAGCATTACCGTGCGCTCCTACACGCGTCTGTTACATGTAAGGAATCAGTGAGTTAATGTCTTATGGGTGCAATAATATGAACACAGTATATAATGTAAATGACTGATGTCGGTGGGAGTTGAAGTTTGCAGTGATTGATAAGATTTCAGCTGCTTTTACAGAAACGTGAACAATAATCTTCTTTACACTTGGAAGTGGCACAGAGCGTTTCCCAGAATAAAGTGAACCATAAATTGTAATAAAGTACACCGGCGCCAAGCAACCTCCCCGATTCCAATCATAACCCAAAGGCTCAGCCGCCCACCAATTCATTGCGGAGCTGTTCTATGCAATCACTTATGAGTGTTCTATGATTTAGTGTAATCCTGGTCTGACTCGTCTTGATTTGTGCGGCTGCGATAAACCGCCAGGTTACAGAATTATCGGGTACGCTCACCTCTACTGGTATATATGAAAGGGATCAGTTACAGTTACAGTCTCAAGAGGCATTGATATGGGCACAGGAGGACGCAAGTCGGGGGAGAAGGTGGCAGATGAAGTTTGGAGTGGTTGTCTGGCTCAATAGATTTCAGCTGCTGATTTTACAGGAACAGTAAAGAGAACAATAAATATCTTAAGGACACTGAGGGTGACTCCGCTACACTTGGATGTTGCGCAGAGTTTCTCACAATAAAGTGAACCATAACAAGTGACGTGTCAACCAAATCAAGTCGAAAAGAAATGTGAGAAGCCAAAAAAAATCTTTCAATATTATTCTAGTATTTATTACAATTTGCCACGCCGCCTTCCCCTCCTCCGATTTTTCCCTGAATCGATTCAAAATTCTTCAAACAAGGTGCAGGGTGATCTGTAAATAGGATAGGAATTAATGCGTGAGGAGTGATCTTCCTTGCCTATTCCTAATACAGGAAATAATGCCATCAACAGCACAGTATTACATTATCCATAGTACAGGCGATCCTGAGGCTTCTTTTCCACGAACTGTTGAGCTGTGTGCTCAGCAAGCAGTTGCCAGGCAGCAGTGAGCAGTTGTGAGAGTTTGAGAGGCATTTCACTGCCTAGAAACAGTTCGTGGAAAGGAGGCCTTACACTTAGTGTTGGGCGAACAGTGTTCGCCACTGTTCGGGTTCTGCAGAACATCACCCTGTTCGGGTGATGTTCGAGTTCGGCCGAACACCTAGTGGTGTTCGGCCAATCTGTTCGGGTTCGCCCGAACTGCTGAATGGCCGCAGGGCCCCTGTTCGGCCGAATACGGTCCCCCTATGGGGTCGCAGGCATAAGGGGGGAGCATGTCGGAAATTCCCCCACCCCCTCCGCTAGCGCTCCCCCATACAAAAGTTTGACGAAAGTAAAATAGTACCGGTGGTGGTGGCTGGCTGCTACAGTGGCTGGCTGGCACTATGAAGTGACTGAGGAGGAGGAGGAGGAGTAGGACGCGTTGAGGGAGGCCGGGCAGCGGGCGGTTCAGCGGTAGTACCCTTGTAGTACTTCCGCCCCTTCTCTGACCTCATGTCCTCTGCGTGATGACGCATACGAGGGTACGCGTGACGTGTACCCTCGTATGCAGAGGACGTGAGGTCAGAGAAAGGACGGAAGTACCACAAGGGTACTACCGCTGAACTGCCCGCTGCCCGGCCTCCCTCAACGCGTCCTACTCCGACTCCTCCTCCTCAGTCACTTCATAGTGCCAGCCAGCCACTGCAGCAGCCAGCCACCACCACCACCGGTACTATTTTACTTTCGTCAAACTTTTGTATGGGGAAGCGGGCAGAGGGGGGAGCGCTAGCGGAGGGGGTGGGGGGAATTTCCGACCCCCCTCCCCGCGATCGGGGCATGCTCCCCCCTTATGCCTGCGACCCCATAGGGCCCCCAAAAGCGGGATGTTCGGGGAGTTCGGGGTTCGGCTCGAACATGCCGAACATCGCGGCCATGTTCGGCGAACGTTCCCGAACCCGAACATCCGGGTGTTCGCCCAACACTACTTACACTTATAAACCAGTTCTTTCTGGGAAATTTAAAGTTGAGTCCCATGTTAAAATCAAGGTGCAATTCTATATTGTTTACTTTTGGACAACTCTGGATCTGGGCATGCAGTAATATAAACATTTTTTGCTGTTTTGATTGTGCTTCTAAAGTAGTTTTAACTACGTAGTTTATACTATACGGTCGCATTTAACAAACAAAAATATATGACGCTGTGCTGCTACTACTACCACCAGTATGTTGCCATGGTCCTTCTGTGCTGCTAAATTGACCGCCCGCATTGTCCTCCTCCTCCTGACTCACTCGCTTCCACCAATGTACTATGTCTGCGTTCACACTGCCCGGGTCACCGGGTGCATTTAATTTTTTGGCCAGCACTATGACGCGGTGCTACTACTACTACTACCACCAGTATGTTGCCATGGTCCTTCTGTTCTGTGCTGCTGAATTGACCGCCCGCATTGTCCTCCTCCTCCTGACTCACTCGCTTCCACCAATGTACTCTGTCTGCGTTCACACTGCCCGGGTCACCGGGTGCATTTAATTTTTTGGCCAGCACTATGACGCTGTGCTACTACTACTACCACCAGTATGTTGCCATGGTCCTTCTGTTCTGTGCTGCTGAACTGACCGCCCACATTGTCCTCCTCCTCCTGACTCACTCGCTTCCACCAATGTACTCTGTCTGCGTTCACACTGCCCGGGTCACCGGGTGCATTTAATTTTTTGGCCAGCACATGTGCCCAGTATATGTAGTCAGGGGTATATGTGCCCAGTATATGTAGCCCGAGGTATATATGTCCCCAGTATATGTAGCCAGAGGTATATGTCCCCAGTATATGTAGGCAGGGGTATATGTGCCCAGTATATGTAGCCAGAGGTATATATGCCCAGTATATATAGCCAGAGGTATATATGCCCAGTATATGTAGCCAGAGGAATATATTCCCAGTATATGTAGCCAGAGGGATATGTCCCCAGTATATGTAGGCAGGGGTATATGTTCCCAGTATATGTAGCCAGAGGTATCTATGTCCCCAGTATATGTAGGCAGGGGTATATGTAGCCAGAGGTATATGTTCCCAGTATATGTAGCCAGGGGTATATGTGCCCAGTATATGTAGTCAGGGGTATATATGCCCAGTATATGTAGCCAGAGATATGTCCCCAGTATATGTATGCAGGGGTATATGTCCCCATTATATGTAGCCAGAGACATGTCCCCAGTATATGTAGGCAGGGGTATATGTGCCCAGTATATGTAGTCAGGGGGTATATATGTCCCCAGTATATGTAGGCAGGGGGTATGTGTCCCCAGTATATGTAGCCAGGGGTATATGTGCCCAGTATATATAGCCAGAGGTATATATGCCCAGTATATGTAGCCAGAGGTATATATGCCCAGTATATGTAGCCAGAGGTATATGTGCCCAGTATATGTAGGCAGGGGTATATATGCCCAGTATATGTAGCCAGAGATTTGTCCCCAGTATATGTAGGCAGGAGTATATGTGCCCAGTATATGTAGCCAGAGATATATATGCCCAGTATATGTAGCCAGGGATATATGTGCCCAGTATATGTAGTAAGGGGTATATATGCCCAGTATATGTAGCCAGAGACATGTCCCCAGTATATGTAGGCAGGGGTATATGTGCCCAGTATATGTAGTCAGAGGTATATATGTCCCCAGTATATGTAGCCAGGGGGTATGTGTCCCCAGTATATGTAGCCAGAGGTATATGTGCCCAGTATATGTAGTCAGGGGTATATGTGCCCAGTATATGTAGTCAGGGGTATATGTGCCCAGTATATGTAGCCCGAGGTACATATGTCCCCAGTATATGTAGCCAGAGGTATATATGTCCCCAGTATATGTAGCCAGAGGTATATGTCCCCAGTATATGTAGGCAGGGGTATATGTGCCCAGTATATGTAGCCAGAGGTATATATGTCCCCAGTATATTTTGCCAGGGGTATATGTGCCCAGTATATGTAGCCAGTGGTATATGTGCCCAGTATATGTAGCCAGAGGTATATATGCCCAGTATATGTAGCCAGAGGTATATGTCCCCATTTAATTTTTTGCATTTAATTTTTTGGCCAGCACTATGACACTGTGCTGCTACTACTACCACCAGTATGTTGCCATGGTCCTTCTGTGCTGCTGAATTGACCGCCCGCATTGGCCTCCTCCTCCTGACTCACTCGCTTCCACCAATGTACTCTGTCTGCGTTCACACTGCCCGGGTCACCAGGTGCATTTAATTTTTTGGCCAGCACTATGACGCTGTGCTACTACTACTACCACCAGTATGTAGCCATGGTCCTTCTGTTCTGTGCTGCTGAACTGACCGACCGCCCACATTGTCCTCCTCCTCCTGACACACACTCACTTCCACCAATGTACTCTGTCTGCGTTCACACTGCCCGGGTCACCGGGTGCATTTAATTTTTTGGCCAGCACTATGACGCTGTGCTGCTACTACTACTACCAGTATGTTGCCGTGGTCCTTCTGTGCTGCTGAACTGACCGCCCGCATAGTCCTTCTCCTGACTCAGTCGCTACCACCACTGCACTCTGCGTTCACACTGCCCGTGTCCACTGACAACTCTGCTGCGATGTCATTGCTAATTGCTGCAAAAAAAAAATAAAAATTACAAAAACCTCTCTGGGGCCTTTTTGGCATCAGCCACTCATCCTCCTCCAGCGGTAGCTTCGCCGCCAAGTGCCATTGGAACTCGCCTTCACCTCTTTGATTGCTTAACGCGTATATCCCTTTTTAAAACCACGTATTACAAATTAATAGCCCCATTTACAGTGGTGATTTGTCTTTAAAAGCCATTAAAAAAAATAAATAAATAAAACATTTTTGGAATTTTTTATGTTGAAGTTATGTTGCCCCTTATCACCTCGATAATCCATGCAATTTGGGGGATTGTAGCATGTATGGGGGCTTTGTTATTAACGTTAAAAGAAAATCCGCCTACGGGCGGGAATCCACGCGTGATTACACCATTCACGGCAGAAAATCCGCGTGGTTTCGTGGACGCGGACGAAAATCCGCATGCGGCGGGGCCGAATGCGGATTTTCTTTGCAACCACGCGGATTGCCGAATTCGTGGATGAGGTACATCCGAGCATCCCTGGTGGGTAGTGTGCACCCTGCTCTGCCTCTTTTCAATCTCCCTGATCTGAGGTCTGTAAGTAGCACCCAGCAAAGCCCCCAGCTCTGCAAAGCAAAGCCCCCAGTATAGCAAAGACCCCAACACCCAGAAAATCGCCTAAAGCCCCCATCCCAGTATCCAGCAAAGTGCCCAGGCCCCTCCTGCCCAGCATCCAGCTAAGCCCCCAGCTCTTCCCAACAAAGTACCCAGTTTTTTTTTGTTTTTTGTCTGTTTGTTTCACGGGGAAGGGCAATTTTATTGTTTGCCAATACCCACATATGCCTCTGGAAAAAGCGCTTATTTCCCACAATGGCTATCATTCATAAAGCATTTCCGCATGCGGAAATGCTTAAAACAGCTGACTTTACCGCACTCGTAGCAAAATCTGCATTCATAAAGGCTACTTCCGCATGAAAACCTGACATTACCGAGCACAGCGATAAATCACCGGCCTTGTGTGGTGATTATTGTAAAAAATGTAGCAAAATGTAAATTCATAAAGATCACCGCAAGCGGTGTGAGGTCAGGAAGTACCGCTCCCTCTGATGTGGTGATAACAATGTTAAGTGAATGGAGACACAGACCTCCCAGGCAGCTGCAGTAGAGCGGAACACGGAGAAATGTATCAACTCCGCAGCTTCCTGTGCTTCCGCAAGCCTACCGCTAGCCTAGTTCGGGGAATCTCCGCACTGCTACTGCTACCCCAACTGGATACATTTTTATGAATGCGCAGCCAGAAGTCTGAGGGCTCGTTTCCACTATCGCGAATCTGCATGCGTCCAACGCATGCAGATCCGCACATGTAATACAAGTGGATGGGCCTGTTTCCACTGTAGCGTTGTTGAGGTGCGTTTTTTACAGCGTGAAAAAAACGCACAAAAGAGCCAACGATTTCGCCTGCGTCGGGAATCCGTGCGAATCGCCGCTAATGTATTTAATAGTAAAAACGCATGCGTTTGTTACATGCGTTTTTACCCGCGATTTCGCGTGCGATTTCGCACCTTTTTCAATTTTATTTAGCCCTGGCAGTGTCATGGTTAATTTCGCATGGCACCCTGCCATGCGAAATCGCATGCGAAATCGCGGGTAAAAACGCATGTGGAAACGCATCCGCATGCGTTTTTACAAGCGTCGGAATGCGGCCGAAATCGCGTCGCAACAGTGGAAACAAGCCCTAAAACACAGACAGCGGTGTTTTCCCGCACAGATTCTCTTTACCGACAACAGGTTTAAGAATGATAGCCAATGTCATAAGGTTCACAGACAGCAAACTGTCAGGACCAAGGTCATGGCATCACGCTTTGGGAGGGGTTTCTCCACAATATCAGCCATACAAACCCCCTTTTCCCAATGATCTATTCAAAAAAAGGTAAAGCTTTCTTGTGTGAAAGGGGGAATCAGCAACTTACCGCTGGAATTCAGTTCAAACCTTTGTTAAAGTTTCGCTTTAAATGCTTTCTGAAAACATTTACCTGCCTGTATGTATTTTATGCTCCCGTGACATACCGACATTGTAATGCACATTATGTGTTTACAGTAGAGCATAAGCCATTGGGCTTAATTCACAAAAGAATGCTAACTGTTAGCACGTCCATTTTCACGTGAATTTTCGTGTTTGCGCGATCGCGAATTTTCGTGCGCAATTAAACGGTTTCACACGCAAAAGCAAATTGTCGCGCAAAATTCTTATCATTTTCACCGCGAAAATTCAAGTTTGCGCACCAAAGTTTGCGATCGCGCAAACACGAAAATTCACGTCAAAACGGCCGTGCTAACAGTTAGCACTCTTGTGAATCAAGCCCAATAAATTATTTCACCCTGATAACATTTCGCCAATCAATGGTGTCATCCTGATTCAATACTTCTTGAATGTATATTTACATAACACATATGTATTACGTGCCAGAGGGAAAATGCACACAAATCCATATGCAAATACATTAATAAATGTGAACAAAGCCTTTAATTTATGTACGCAGATTTGGCTTTCTCTTTCAAATATTGTAGTGTTAGTAATAGTACTGATTTAGATAGCACTTCTGATACTGACCACAAGATGGTGCTGCGTGTAACAGGAGTCATATTGGAAACTGCAGATCCTATATTCTTCTTCACAACGAGATGAATGATCTGACCTCACAGTCACAAATATATAACAAGTGGGAACGCACAAATAATAAGCGGATGATCTATTCAGCAGGGTGGCGGCAGGAAGAATAAGACAGAGACATTGCCGGGAGTGGAAACCGTGGTCGCCATAAAAAAAAAAAAAAAAAACACCTCTCTCTGCTCCGCCCACTCCTGTGCAGTCCCCCCTCAGGTCCGCTCAGACTGTATAAGAGGAGAGGAGGCGGCAGTACTAATCAGTTCATCTCTACAGCGGAGAAGAAGGGGTATAGGAATCATGTCTGGCCGAGGAAAGGGCGGGAAGGGACTCGGGAAAGGAGGCGCCAAGCGGCACAGGAAGGTGCTCCGGGATAACATCCAGGGCATCACTAAGCCCGCCATCCGCCGCCTGGCCCGCAGAGGGGGTGTCAAGCGCATCTCCGGCCTCATCTATGAGGAGACCCGCGGAGTGCTGAAGGTTTTCCTGGAGAACGTCATCCGGGACGCCGTCACCTACACCGAGCACGCCAAGAGGAAGACTGTCACCGCCATGGATGTGGTGTACGCCCTCAAGCGCCAGGGACGCACCCTCTACGGCTTCGGAGGTTAATCCGGCTATTACACTGATTCCATTTATAACACAAAGGTCCTTCTCAGGGCCACCCACTCTATCCATAGAAGTGCTGTCATATCCTGGAAGCTTGCTGAGCAGTCAGCGTTGCTAGAAAACCTGGTAATGTTGCGTCTATCGCTGCTTCCAATGGAGGTAGCGGAGGGCTGAGCAGTGAGCAAGTGGTTTCCCGTAAATATTTACACTGAGCAGCCCGTTCATTTTACTGATCACCCGCTGCTTCTGCTGGTAACGTTGCGCTGTGTCTGGGGATTGGTGACGTAACACGGGCAGGTCATTGCAGTGGAGGAAACACGTTGATAACGGCCGCTGGGAAGCTGTATGGGGCGTATCAGCTTCCAGAGAGGAGCTCAGCGTTCCTTTCAAACACAAAAGTATCCTGTCCTACATTTTCATTAGCATCCCCAATCTTTCAGCGGCCGCTATCAACGTGTTTCCTCCACTGCAATGATCTGCCCGTTTGACGTCACCACTATAGGGCAGGTCTGCTGACGAAATAGCCTACCCGTCGAATTTATCTACATGCATAACTGGAGCACCGACTCTGACATCCGAGATGGGGCCGGAGATGGTGGGATAACGGGTTGGGTTGGGAAGCGATAAATTGACGGCGGCGGAGACTGTTTCTCGGAGCGTGGTGCAATAGTGACCGATTAATTCCGGGTATAGTTATTCAGTGGGGTTTGCTAAAATGGCGGGAAAGACCGTTATATACGCGCAAAACATTTGAAAATGAGCTAAACTGATTTTCTTTTGTTCATAAAAGTGCCCAAAATGTAATGAAGATTCCCTCACATCTGAGTCCCCCCAAATGACAAGTGCTGAATGTGCGCATCTTGCTGCATACAAAAAATTTGCTGCTGCGGAGAGCTATACAAATGGGGGCAATATGACCGGATGTTAAGTCATTTCATTCCGGTCAATCGAGTGAAGTGGGACAAATTCCCCTTGTACGGTTTCCTCATAGACGCAGAATACCGGGCTACGCAAATCACTGCCTCTATTGTAGATAAAAATCCAGAAAGGTAAAGAAAAAAGGTCACTACTACATCGGCACATATCCCTCCAGATGGGGGTGTGAGCAGTGCTGGGCCGAAATTACGCATTAGCGTAATTACGCATCGTAATTCACTACAAATGCACCGTAAGCGTTACGTGTAAGGTTATGGTCTTACGCGTAATAGACCGTAGGGTTACGTTTTACGCGTAACAAATTACGCGTAAGACAGTAAACTCCCATTGAAATTACACAGTCTGCCGTAATCGCGTAATATTACGCTCCTGTATAATATAAAAAAGCCGCCGACTTTAAGGGTTAATAGCAAAGCCCCCTTAAGTGCTAAGAGCTTCAAATTTGGAGAATATATTAAGGAGATCAGAAGGAATAAGAGGAAAAAAATTTTTTTCAAAAAGACCTTATAGTTTTTGAGAAAATCGATGTTAAAGTTTCAAAGGAAAAATATATACATTTAAAAACCCGCCGACTTTAACGGTTAATAGCAAAGCCTGCTTAAAATTTAGGAACACCAAATTCACAGGGTATATTAAGGGGATCAGTGGGAATAAGAGGAAAAAAATTTTTTTCAAAAAGACCTTATAGTTTTTGAGAAAATCGATTTTTAAGTTTCAAGGGCGAAAATGTCTTTTAAAT
Source organism: Hyperolius riggenbachi (assembly GCF_040937935.1). NCBI lineage: Eukaryota > Metazoa > Chordata > Amphibia > Anura > Hyperoliidae > Hyperolius > Hyperolius riggenbachi. The sequence continues at coordinate 229,014,326 of NC_090655.1, read as the reverse complement.
GCGGAAAATGTCAGTTTTTTTTGCACAGGTAACAATAGTGTTTTATTTTCATAGATTCCCCCAAGTGGGAAGAGTTTTACTTACTTCGTTCTGAGTGTGGGAAATATAAAAAAAAAAACGACGTGGGGTCCCCCCTCCCAGACCTCTTTAACCCCTTGTCCCCCATGCAGACTGGGATAGCCAGAATGCGGAGCACCGGCCGCGTGGGGCTCCGCACCCTGACTATACCAGCCCGCATGGTCCATGGATTGGGGGGTCTCGGAAGGGGAGGGGCAGCCAAGCTTTCCCCTCCCCCTCCGAGCCCTTGTCCAATCCAAGGACAAGGGGCTCTTCTCCACCTCCGATGGGCGGTGGAGGTGGAGGCCGCAATTTCCTGGGGAGGGGTTCATGGTGGCATCTGGGAGTCCCCTTTAAAAAGGGGTCCCCCAGATGCCCACCCCCCTCCCAGGAGAAATGAGTATAGAGGTACTTGTAGTACCCCTTACCCATTTCCTTTAAAAGTTAAAAGTAAATAAACACACAAACACATAGAAAAAGTATTTTAATTGAACAAAAAACATAACCACGAAAAAATTCTCCAAATTTGAGGCTCTTAGCACTTAAGGGGGCTTTGTTATTAACCCTGAAAGTCGGCGGCTACCGAATATTGATCCATGCGTCAACTTTTCCGCTTGGCAGCATGACCTTACGCATTAATTGCTAGTAGGATTTTTACGCGTAAACCTATAACGTAATAACCTGAATTACATATATATGTAATTGCGTAAGTGCTATGCGTAATTATAGACATGTACCGAAATTGACTGTCTATGCTGCAAGCGTTATTTAGTAATGCGTAATAGAGTAAAATTTACGCGTAATGATCCGTAAGCGTAGCTTTCTCCATTACGACCAGCACTGGGTGTGAGTGGCTCTAAGCGAAAGCTGCTCGTGAAAGCTGGGAAATAAGTAGGGATGGGACGAATCCACAATTTCTTCGAATCCGAATACGAATCCGAATCTAAAAAGGTTCTCGAATATCTCGAACCTTTCGAATCCCGAATCTAACGAATCCTGCGTTCCGTGGAATTGTTGCCCACAGTATAGGTAGGCAGGCTAGGTGCTCACACTATAGGTAGCTAGGTAAAGGTGCCTTCAGTATAGCTAGCTAGGCATAGGTGCCTTCAGTATAGCTAGCTAGGTATAGGTGCCTTCAGTATAGCTAGCTAGGCATAGGTGCCTTCAGTATAGCTAGCTAGGTATAGGTGCCTTCAGTATAGCTAGCTAGGCATAGGTGCCTTCAGTATAGCTAGCTAGGTAGGGGCCTTCAGTATAGCTAGCTAGGTAGGGGTCTTCAGTATAGCTAGGTATAGGGGCATTCAGTATAGCTAGGTATAGGGGCATTCAGTATAGCGGCATTCAGTATAGCTAGTTAGGTATAGGGGCCCTCAGTATAGCTAGTTAGGTATAGGGGCATTCAGTATAGCTAGGTATAAGGGCATTCAGTATAGCTAGTTAGGTATAGGGGCCCTCAGTATAGCTAGTTAGGTATAGGGGCATTCAGTATAGCTAGTTAGGTATAGGGGCATTCAGTATAGCTAGTTAGGTATAGGGGCCCTTAGTATAGCTAGTTAGGTAAAAGGGCATTCAGTATAGCTAGGTATAAGGGGATTCAGTATAGCTAGTTTGGTATAGGGGACCTCAGTATAGCTAGCTAGGTATAGGGGCCTTCAGTATAGCTAGGTATAGGGGCATTCAGTATAGCTAGTTAGGTATAGGGACCCTCAATATAGCTAGTTAGGTATAGGGGCATTCAGTGTAGCTAGATAGGTATAGGGACCCTCAGTATAGCTAGTTAGGTATAGGGACCCTCAGTATAGCTAGTTAGGTATAGGGGCATTTAGTGTAGCTAGTTAGGTATAGGGACCCTCAGTACAGCTAGGTATAGGGGCATTCAGTATAGCTAGTTAGGTATAGGGACCCTCAGTATAGCTAGTTAGGTATAGGGGCATTCAGTACAGCTAGTTAGGTATAGGGGCATTCAGTATAGCTAGTTAGGTATAGGGGCCCTCAGTATAGCTAGTTAGGTATAGGGGCATGCAGTATAGCTAGTTAGGTAAAGGGGCCCTCAGTATAGCTAGTTAGGTATAGGGGCATGCAGTATAGCTAGTTAGGTATAGGGGCATTCAGTATAGCTAGTTAGGTATAGGGGCCCTCAGTATAGCTAGTTAGGTATAGGGACCCTCAGTATAGCTAGTTAGGTATAGGGGCATTCAGTATAGCTAGTTAGGTATAGGGGCCCTCAGTATAGCTACTTAGGTATAGGGACCCTCAGTATAGCTAGTTAGGTATAGGGACCCTCAGTATAGCTAGTTAGGTATAGGGACCATCAGTGTAGCTAGTTAGGTATAGGGACCCTCAGTGTAGCTAGCTAGGGTACCCCTCCCTCTGTGCGCCTCCTCTGCTCACCCCCTACAAAGAAAAAAAAAGCATCGGCTCACCTAACAAGGGGATCCAGCGCCGAATCCCGCTGCATCCCCCGCTCGTCCTCTTCCGATCCCCCGCTCGCCCTATTCTGACCCCCCCGCGCCTCCTCCGCTCGCCCCTTGCATAGATGTGACCATTGGCTCACCTAACACCAGCCCTGGATTCCCTACCTGCCGCCAGCGCAGCGCCGCAGACCTCTTGTTTCCTCATCTGTTCCCTCTAGTAACCCGCCCGGCGCTTCAGTGATGACGCGATGCAAAAGCGGATCACTAGGGGGAACAGAGGAGGAAGCAAGAGGTCTGCGGCTCTGCGCTGGCGGCAGGTAGGGAATCCAGGGCAGGTGTTAGGTGAGCCAATGGTCACAGCTATACAAGCGGCGAGCGGAGGAGGTGCGGGGGGGGGGGGTCGGAATAGGACGAGCGGGGGACCGGCGGTGGTGCGGGGATGCAGCGGGATTCGGCGGATTCGTTTAGGGGGAAATTGCGTCGGGATTCGAATCCACGAATCTCGAATATTTCTCAATATTCGAGGGATTCGTGGATTCGCCGGATTCGCCGTCCCACCCCTAGAAATAAGCAATGCTTTCAAAGATAAATGTCATGTATTTACATCACTGAATATGCTGCATTCTGTCGAATACATTGAAAAGTTGCATCTAACCGATCATCCCTATAAACGATTCCCGTAGGGTATGAATGTAAGATTTATAGAAGCTGCTGCAGATCGTGAGATTCATTCTGAGAATCGCTAAAATGGCGGGAAGGCCGTTAAATAAGCGCAAAATTGTACAATACAAACATTTCATAAAACCGCCTAAAAGAATTATACTTTGGATTCCCTCACCCGTTCTAAAAGTGACGCTACACACATTACTGGAGTAAGTTACCGCTCCAGAAGAAAACAAAACCGATTTCGCTTTCCTAGTAAGGGAGGGGGGAGAAGGTATGAAAACCCCAGGAATGTATTTCGTGCATATCAGCTCTGTATAGACAGTGTGGGTGGCTCTGAAAAGAGCCTTTGGGTTCTGTGGAATATCTTTCGCTGCAGGGAGTTACTTGCTCTTGGCGGCCTTGTGGCTCTCGGTCTTCTTGGGCAGCAGCACGGCCTGGATGTTGGGCAGGACGCCCCCCTGGGCGATGGTCACCCCACCCAGCAGCTTGTTGAGCTCCTCGTCGTTACGCACGGCCAGCTGCAGGTGGCGGGGGATAATGCGGGTCTTCTTGTTGTCCCTGGCGGCGTTGCCAGCCAGCTCCAGGATCTCAGCAGTCAGATACTCCAGCACTGCGGCCAGATAGACCGGAGCTCCGGCCCCCACCCGCTCCGCATAGTTGCCCTTCTTCAGCAGCCGGTGAACACGGCCGACTGGGAACTGCAGCCCGGCCTGGGAGGAGCGAGTCTTGGCCTTGGCACTAGTGTTGTCCGGATCATGAACGATTCGGATCTTTGATCCGAATCTATTTAGTGAGTCGAATCATCCGAATCATCAAAATGAGTGATTCGGATCACAGCGGGAAGCGGGGTCCTGGAAGCAGAGCTAAGATGGATCGCTCTGTTGGAGGGGACTCGATAAGCCAGCCTTGCAGGGACAGGTAGAGGGGACATGGGTGCCACTGCCAGATATGTGTAGAGCACACATACTGGCTGCAATGTGCTGCTCATTACAGGCTGTCTGTTCCTAGTCGTGCACAGTGAACACATTGGAAACTTTTGGCTCAGCTCAGCATAGCTCTGTAACTTTGCAGGCACTGTGATTGCTGTGCAATAATCCTCCTGCACTTATCTTCTGGGAATGTTTTGAGGAATGCTTTCTTTCACTGTGCAACGTTTTCATTCAAAGTGTACAGATGAACATACATGTATGTGAAATATATGTAATGTAAAGCATATGATTGCAGCATGTGGGTATTGTGTGCAAACAAACATTTATGCTCTCTGCTCGTCCCTTTCCCTTCTCTGTCCACTCCCTGCCCTCTGTCCATCTTCTCCCCTTCTCTGTGTGTCCACCCCCCTCCCCTTCTCCTGCCCTGCTAGTCATTTTACCCCCAAATGCTTCCCCTTGTAAAATGATCCGAGATTCGGATCAAAGATCCGGATCTTTTCAATGATCCGATTCGAATCATCCGGATCATTGAAAAGATCCGAACTTCCCATCTCTACTTGGCACGAGCCTTGCCGCCTTGTTTGCCTCTTCCGGACATGATGACTTCAGGAACTCAGATAACTCTCCAACTCTAGTGTTGTCCGGATCATGAACGATTCGGATCTTTGATCCGAATCTATTTTGTGAGTCGAATCATCCGAATCATTAAAATGAGTGATTCGGATCGAAAAAGGGGCGTCGGATCGAAAAAGGGGCGGGGCACGGAGCGACACGCCCCCTCTCAGCGGGCAGCGGGGTCCTGGAAGCAGAGCTGAGATGGATCGCTCTGTTGGATGGGATGCAGCCTTGCAGGGACAGCAGGTAGATAAGAGAGAGGGGACATGGGTGCCACTGCCAGATATGTGTAGAGCACACATACTGGCTATAACGTGCTGCGCATTACAGGCTGGCTGTTCCGTAGTGCTGCACAGTGATCACATTGGAAACTTTTGGCCCAGCCTCAGCACAGCTCAGTAACTTTGCAGGCACTGTGATTGAAAGGCAATATGATCCTGCACTGCTCTAAACAGCTGCACTTATCTTCTGGGAATTTGGGGAATACACGTTTGCTTTCAAAGTACACAGATGAACATGTAGGTGAAATATATGTAAAGCATATGAGTGCAGCATGTGGGTTTTGTGTGCGAACTAGTGTTGTCCGGATCATGAACGATTCGGATCTTTGATCCGAATCTATTTAATGAGTCGATCATCCGAATCATCAAAATGATCGATTCGGATCACAAAAGGGGCGGGGCCAGGAGCGACACGCCCCCTCTCAGCGGGCAGCGGGGTCCTGGAAGCAGAGCAGAGATGGATCGCTCTGTTGGATGGGAGGCAGCCTTGCAGGGACAACAGGTAGATAAGAGAGAGGGGACATGGGTGCCACTGCCAGATATGTGTAGAGCACACATACTGGCTGAAACGTGCTTCTCATTATAGGCTGGCTGTTCCGTAGTTGTACACAGTGAACACATTTGAAGCTTTTGGCTCAGCACAGCTCAGTAACTTTGCAGGCACTGTGATTGCAGGGCAAAATGATCCTCCTCCACTCGGCACTAAACAGCTGCACTTATCTTCTGGGAATGCTTTCCTTCACTGTGTGACGTTTGCATGGAAAGTACACAGATGAGCATATAGGTGAAATAAATACATGTAAAGCATATGATTGGAGCATGTGGGTATTGTGTGCACAAACATTTCTGCTCTCTGCTCGTCCCTCCTCCCTTCTCTGTCCACTCCCTGCCCTCTGTCCATCTTCTCCCCTTCTCTCTGTGTGTCCACCCCCCTCCCCTTCTCCTGTCCACAGCAGGGAAAGACCTGTCCTGCTAGTCATCTCACCCCGAATGCTTCGGTAGTAAAATGATCCGATATTCGGATCAAAGATCCGGATCTTTTCAATGATCCGATTCGAATCATCCGGATCATTGAAAAGATCCAAACTTCCCATCTCTAGTGCGAACAAACATTTCTCCTCCCTGCTCGTCCCTCCTCCCTTCTCTGTCCACTCCCTGCCGTCTGTCCATCTTCTCCCCTTCTCTGTGTGTCCACCCCCCTCCCCTTCTCCTGTCCACAGCAGGGAAACAGGAAAATTGAATACTTACCTTCCGGTAATTTTCCTTTCCTGGAACAGAAGATGGCGGCATACAGATGGGTTTAGCTCCGCCCCCTGAACCCGATAGGACAGCCCAGTTTATAAATTAAAAGAACCCGCTCCCCCCCGCCATTCTCATGAAAATCAGTCCTCGAATGGACGAGAGGGAGGGATTCGTATGCCGCCATCTTCTGTTCCAGGAAAGGAAAATTACCGGAAGGTAAGTATTCAATTTTCCTGTTTCCTGGACAGAGATGTCGGCATACAGATGGGATATACAAAATCAGACAGAGAGGGAGGGAGAATGCATAAACACACAATTTATTTACATGCTGAAAGAACAGCTTTCCCAAAGTTAATGGACGTCAAAGATGCAGGATTGACATGGTAATGTCTCAAGAAAGTATGTGGTGAGGACCAACTGGCTGCCTTGCAGATAATGTCCATAGATACTTTCGAGAAAGCGGCCCATGAGGCTGCTACACCTCTGGTCGAGTGCGCATGCACCTCTTTTGGCACCTCCAGACCCTTTGTTCTGTAACTAAGCTGAATAACTTTGACTAACCAGTTTGCCAGAGTTCTAGCAGTTGTTGCTCCACCTTTCCTTGGACCTTGGATGTTGACAAATAGCCTATCTGAATTCCTAAAAGATTCGGTTGCTTTTAAGTATGCTTTTATAGAACTGCCTACATCTAATGGATGCAAATCCTGATTTTCCAGGAAGGTTGGTAAAGTTAGTTCTTGATTGATATGATAAGAAGACGCCACTTTAGGAATATGACTTAATACCGGCCTAATAACAACCCTGTCCGGATAAAACTGTAACAGGTTCTCAGTACATCCTAAGGCCTGCAAATCTGACACCCTCTTAGCCGAGGAAATGGCCACCAGAAAAATAGTCTTTAGAGTTATATTCCATAGATTAGACATATCGATAGGGTGAAAAGGAGGGTTTGATAGCACCTCTAACACTATACATAGGTCCCATTGTGGAAAGAAGGATTTTCTTGGAGGCCTTATTTTCTGTACTGCTTGGATAAACTGTACAATTAATGGATTTACTGCCCATCTGTGGCTAGTTAAAGCAGAAAGGGCCGAAACCTGCACCTTGATTGCTGAAAGGCTTAAGTTCATATCTACTCCTGTTTGCAGAAAGGCAAGCACATCTTGCACCCTGGGAGTCAACATGTCAAATTTATTGACCGTTGCAAAGTCTGCAAATTTTGACCATATCCTGTGATATGTAGAATTGGTTGACACTTTTCTAGCCTTCAATAAAGTAGCTGCAACTTCTGCCGAACATCCTAATTCCAAGAATTTCCTCCTTTCAATTTCCATGCCATCAAATCTAGACTGCTGATGTTCGGGTATAACAGATCCTCCTGATGAAGTAGATTCGGTAGCTTCGGAAGCTCTAACGGCTCCTCCATGCTCATTTCCAATAGCAGAGTGAACCAGGGCCTCCGTGGCCAATGTGGCACTATAAGGATGATCATGCAATCTTCCGATCTCAGCCTCTGCAAAAATTTCAGGATTAGGGGAAATGGAGGGAACGCATAGCCTAGACTGAAGTTCCACTGACACGTAAGACAGTCCATCCCCTCCGCTGCCGGATGGTAATATCTTGAAAAGAACCTCCGGACCTTGCGATTTTCTACCGTGGCAAACAGGTCCAGGCAAGGCACTCCCCACTTCTGCACAATCCACTGGAACACTTCGCTGCACAGGTTCCACTCGTGTGGATCTGAAAACTTCCTGCTCAACTGGTCTGCAAGGGTATTCTGTATTCCTGGCAGATGAACTGCAGTCAGATCTGATAAGTATTTCTGAGCCCAGGCCATCACATGTGCCGTCTCTTGCAAAAGGGCTTGACTCCTCGTACCCCCCTGCCTCCTTATGTAACACACTGCTGATACATTGTCTATTTGGAGAATCACCGACTTCCCCATGATCTGGTGTTGAAATGACTTCATAGCCAGAAACGCTGCTCTTAATTCCAGAATGTTCGAGGGAGTCTGAACTGGAGCAAGTCTCCATCTCTGCTGCACACAGCTGTCTCCACAATGGGCTCCCCATCCTGTCAGGCTGGCATCTGATGTTATCACCACTGGCACCATTGGTTGTATTTGATGACACAACTTCAGGTTCTCTTCCGACATCCACCAATGAAGTGAATTGCTGACATGCGCAGGAAGAATCAATTTTTGAAACATATCTCTCTTGTTCCAATGCTTCAGGAAGAATATTTGTAACGGCCTCAGATGCCAGTGTGCCCACTTTACCATCGGTATTGTTGAAGACAATGTTCCCAATAGGCTCAGGCAATCTCTGGAAGACAGGCATCTTCTGGAGAGCAATGATCTGACTCTCTGCTGGATTGCTAAGATCTTCTGATCCGGAAGGCAAACTCTGTTTTGACAAGTGATAAACCTGGCTCCCAGAAATATCATGTCCCTTGAAGGAGTCAACTGGCTCTTCTGAAAGTTTATTATCCACCCGAGTTCCTGCAGGGTGTCCAGCAATATCTTTTGATGTTGTACCAGAATTGGCAACTTTTGATTTACCAGTAGGATGTCGTCTAGGTAATGGAAGACTCTCAGACCTCTCCGTCTGAGGGTTGCTATTACTGGAAGGAGTACTTTTGTGAATGTCCTTGGTGCTGTGGAGAGACCAAACGGAAGGCTTTGGAACTGCCAATGCCTTCCGTTCACTGCAAACCTGAGGTACTTTTGGAAACTGGATTTGATTGGAATGTGAAGATACGCATCTGACAGGTCGACTGTTGTCATCCAATCGTTTACCTTCAACACTTTTATAATGGTCTGTAGGGATTCCATCTTGAATCGACGGACCTTTATATGCTTGTTTAGAAACTTCAAGTCCATAACCGGTCTCCATCCTCCTGAAGTTTTTGGTACCATAAATAGAGGGGAATACACCCCCAAGAACTGTTTCTTTTCTGGAACTGGAATGATAGCCTTTGATGATGCTAGTGAGTCTACATAGTCTAGAAGAAGTTGAGATTTTCTTCTGCTCTGAGGCAACTTTGTTTGCACATACTTTGAACTCGGAGGTGGCTTTCTGAACCTCCAGAAGTGACCCCTTCTTAAAGTTTTCGAAACCCATGCCTCCCCAATGACATCCACCCAAACGGTCCAGAAGGAACGTAATCTTGCCCCCACTGGAACCGCCTGAGCGGACGCACCCTCAGAAAGGCTTTGGGTTCTGACTTGTTCCTGGTGCCGGCTTGGACCTGGCTGTTTTAAGAAAGGATGATTGCGTTCCTTTCCAGTTTTTACTAAATTGCTTGGACGGCTTGTAGGAACGAGCTTGCTGAAATCTGTTAGTTGACTGTCTCCTATTTCCCTGCTGACGAAAGGACCTCGATTTTCTATCCTGAGGCAATAAGCCTGATTTCCCTCCAGTCACTTTTGCAATGGCTGAATCCATTTCTGCCCCAAACAAATGTTTCCCGTCAAATGGAATCTTGCACCAGTTATTTCGTGACGACTGATCGGCTGACCACGGTTTCAGCCATAAGGCTCTTTTTGCCGTGACACTATGTAACATGGAACGGGCTGACGATCTGATGGTATCAATTGCAGCTTCGCCAATAAAATCACTTGCTAGCTTCAGCTCATCTAGAGCCTTAATGATGTCCTGCTTGTCTGCGTCTGAATTAAGCGCCACTTCAATATTCTCCACCCATACTTTAATAGCTTTTGCCAGGGATGTCAATGCCACAGCAGGTTTACAAGCTGAACCCGCTGCTAGAAAAGCCTTCTTAATGTCTGTGTCGATTTTCCTGTCCAAAGGGTTGGAAAATGAAACTGCATCATCCATGGGGAGGGTCACATGCTTCGCCAACCTCATTATGGAAGCGTCAATCAAAGGGGCAGTGTCCATAATTTTTGAGTCTTCTTCACTCAAAGGGTAAAGTTTTGTAAATCTATTAGCTAAAGATGGCTTTTGCTCAACTTTTCCCCATTCCTTAAGAAAAATGTCCTTTATGACCTTCATAAAAGGAAAGTTTGTTGGATGTTTATCAAGATGGGGATAGTATTTATCTGGTTCTTTGGCTGTGTCCTCATCCTCCTCCCAGGCTATAGCTGCCCGAATTTGCGCCACAAAAGCTGGGATCAGGGAAAAATCAAAGCCAACTGGTGGTAGACCTCCTACCGCCATGCTGTCCTCAGATTGAGCCTGTGCTGAAGATGAAGGCGGCTGTGCCGCTGCCAACTTTTCGAAAGTTTCTTGAACTGCTTGCTGAATAAATGACATTACTTGTTGAGACTCTGCCTCCTTATCTTTACCAAGCTCTAGGAAGCATGCTTCGCAGACCATCTTATCCGGCAATGCCGGTTGCGCACAGGACCAGCATAAAGACTTATCCGGCTGAGAATGCCTTCTCGGCTGCATAGGAGGTGATCTTGGAGACCTACTCCTACTATATCTAGCATAAGACCTCCTTTTTGACCTATAATCATGATAGTCATTATACGGAGAATATCTCCTTTCACGAGATCTGCTTCTTGAATTATGCCTGCGCCTTGGTGAGCGGCTTCTATGTGATCTATGATATGAGTAATAGGGATCAGGTGACCGCCTTTTGCTTGGAGATCGCCTTTTAGAAGAACGTCTCTTGGGAGATTGCTTCTTCTCTTTACAAGATTTCTTATGCTTGGAAGCTGATCTTCTTTTAGAAGAACTCGCATCATAAGAAGTGCCTGCTGCGGACTGGCCCCTTGCAGACTCTGATCTTGAGTGTGACTGGCTCAAATTAGAGGACTGGTGGCTATTAGCCCCCTGCTGCCCCTCTTCTTCCTCATGCGGACTGTGGAGACACAAAAAAAAAGAAATGTTCCACTAAAAACATCCGCTTTGTAGAAGGAAGAAAGCTCTCTTTTAAAAATACCCTGTGCTTTTAAATGCTTCTAATATGACACCCAAGTGCTCAACCCCATAATAGAGAAAAGAGTGACAATCGCCACTCTTTTACCTGTCCTGTGATGCAGTATCTTGCATATGCTGAGCATCCTGCTCTCTTTCCATCTATGCAATAAATACAAATGCTGACATTTAAAACCACAGTCATTAGATGTAAAAATGAAAAGATATCACCTTATCCAGAAGTAATACCTCCGCCCCGGCTGGGAATGGTTTGAAGAAAATCCAAGTTTGGAGCTCCAAAGCACTCTGAGGATAGCTGTGCTGTCTGGAGAGCGGTACCGCAGCTATGACGCCGCTACCCGCTCTAGTAGTTTGAAAATACAGCGTCCCCGCTCCGGAAATAGAAATTTCCACTTCATTGGCCAATCAGCGCAGAGCTGCAGGTCGCGCGAGACTCTGACCCGACAGGAAGACAGGCGGAAGCCATAATCTCAAGCGGAGAACACTGGCAAACACCGTGCCAGTCTCCGCTTTGGGGGAGCACATCAGCGCTTGTCCGCAAGGGAAGGAGGAAGACCCTGCCGCATATATAAACCCCATTTAGAGGTCGCAATGCTCGCGCTGCCTGACCGGGAGAGGCTGAACCCGATCAGAAAAAGGTACGCCCAGACTTTATCAAATAAAAAACGGCGCACAAAATGTAAAACAAAAAAGAGGAAAAGAAAAACTTGATAAATAAATTGAACAAAAAGAACAAACTGAACTGTCCATTCGAGGACAGGAATAGAGAATGGCGGGGGGGAGCGGGTTCTTTTAATTTATAAACTGGGCTGTCCTAGCGGGGTCAGGGGGCGGAGCTAAACCCATCTGTATGCCGACATCTCTGTCCAGGAAAGAAAGACCTGTCCTGCTATTCAAAGATCCGGATCTCTTCAATGATCCGATTCGAATCATCCGGATCATTGAAAAGATCCGAACTTCCCATCTCGAGAATAACCAAACCCGCCCCTCCTCCTGCCCTATATACTCTGCTGTCCAGCCCACGCTGTCACCTGATTGGCTCCTGTCCGATTCAGCCAATGGAATGCAGGTCCAGCATTTCACCAATCAGCAAACTCTGGGCGTTCCTCTGCGCTGAAGCCGCCAATGGGATTATGGTCGAGTTCTCAGTAATGTGTTTTGCACACAGGCGCGTCTCCAGCCAGTGAGAGGGAAGGAAATCATCAGCCAGTGACGCTGCCCAATAGTGTAGAGAGAAGCGCTGCAGCCTGATTAGCATAGGCCGCCTATATAAGGAGGGGAGGCGGCGCTGCTCCTCCTCATTGTGTCTCCGCACTCTGCAGAGTTACTGAGAATCAGCATGGCTCCTGAACCAGCCAAGTCTGCCCCGGCGCCCAAGAAGGGCTCTAAGAAAGCGGTGAGCAAGACTCAGAAGAAGGACGGCAAGAAGCGCAGGAAGACCAGGAAGGAGAGCTACGCCATCTACGTGTACAAGGTGCTGAAGCAGGTGCACCCCGACACCGGCATCTCCTCCAAGGCCATGAGCATCATGAACTCCTTCGTCAATGACATCTTCGAGCGCATCGCCGGGGAAGCTTCCCGCCTGGCTCATTACAACAAGCGCTCCACCATCACCTCCCGGGAGATCCAGACCGCCGTCCGCCTGCTGCTGCCGGGAGAGCTGGCCAAGCACGCCGTGTCCGAGGGCACCAAGGCCGTCACCAAGTACACCAGCGCCAAGTAATCTCCCCGATACCGATCATAACCCAAAGGCTCTTCTAAGAGCCACCCACACATTCATTATAGAGTTGTTTTAAGCCATCCATCCCATGTGTGTAATATCAGCGCTACGGATTATTTAGGTGGTTTTAAATCCATAATATCAGTTCGGCGTTATTACTGATCCCCGTTTAACTATAAATTAGGGTGATCCTGATATTTGACACTTCCGTGCAGCAGAATAAAGCATTATCGTGCGCTCCTACGCGCGTCTGTTACATGTAAGGGATCAGTGAGTTAATGTCTTATGGGTGCAATAATATGAACACAGTATATAAATGACTGATGTCGGTGGGAGTTGAAGTTTGCAGTGATTGACAAGATTTCAGCTGCTTTTACAGAAACGTGAACAATAATCTTTATTACACTTGGAAGTGGCACAGAGCGTTTCCCAGAATAAAGTGAACCATAAATTGTAATAAAGTACACCAGCGCCAACAAGCAACCTCCCCGATACCAATCATAACCCAAAGGCTCAGCCGCCCACCAATTCATTGCGGAGCTGTTCTATGCAATCACTTATGAGTGTTCTATGATTTAGTGTAATCCTGGTCTGACTCGTCTTGATTTGTGCGGCTGCGATAAACCGCCAGGTTACAGAATTATCGGGTACGCTCACCTCTACTGGTATATATGAAAGGGATCAGTTACAGTTACAGTCTCAAGAGGCATTGATATGGGCACAGGAGGACGCAAGTCGGGGGAGAAGGTGGCAGATGAAGTTTGGAGTGGTTGTCTGGCTCAATAGATTTCAGCTGCTGATTTTACAGGAACAGTAAAGTGAACAATAAATATCTTAAGGACACTGAGGGTGACTCCGCTACACTTGGATGTTGCGCAGAGTTTCTCACAATAAAGTGAACCATAACAAGTGACGTGTCAACCAAATCAAGTCGAAAAGAAATGTGAGAAGCCAAAAAAAAACTTTCAATATTATTCTAGTATTTATTACAATTTGCCACGCTGCCTTCCCCTCCCCCGATTTTTCTCTGAATCGATTCAAAATTCTTCAAACAAGGGGCAGGGTGATCTGTAAATAGGATAGGAATTAATGCGTGAGGAGTGATCTTCCTTGCCTATTCCTAATACAGGAAATACCATCAACAGCGCAGTATTACATTATCCATAGTACAGGCGATCCTGAGGCTTCTTTTCCACGAACTGTTGAGCTGTGTGCTCAGCAAGCAGTTGCCAGGCAGCAGTGAGCAGTTGTGAGAGTTTGAGAGGCATTTCACTGCCTAGAAACAGTTCGTGGAGAGGAGGCCTTACACTTAGTGTTGGGCGAACAGTGTTCGCCACCAGTGGCGTAGCTAAGGAGCAGTGGGCCCCGATGCAAGTTTTACAATGGGGCCCCCCCCAAGCACTCTATACGTAACAATTGATACGGCGCACCAAAACCTGCCAAGGGCAACTACAGTTTCAGAGGTGCAAGAAAAGGATGGGAAACAGTTTGTTAAGGATTACCACTATTCAAAGTATCTATAGAAGTGATTATTATGAGCACAGGACCAAAAGAGAGCTAATACTGTAGTTGAGGGAGGGCCCTTCGGGGCCCCTCTGGCCCAAGGGCCCCGATGCGGTCGCTACCTCTGCAACCCCTATTGCTACGCCCCTGTTCGCCACTGTTCGGGTTCTGCAGAACATCACCCTGTCCGGGTGATGTACGAGTTCGGCCGAACACCTGAATGCCCGGCCGAACAGAGCCCTGTATGGCCGAATACGGCCCCCCTATGGGGTCGCAGGCATAAGGGGGGAGCATGCCCCGATCACGGGGGGGGGGCGGAAATTCCCCCCACCCCCTCCGCTAGCGCTCCCCCCTCTGCCCGCTTCCCCATACAAAAGTTTGACGAAAGTAAAATAGTACCGGTGGTGGTGGCTGGCTGATGCAGTGGCTGGCTGGCACTATGAAGTGACTGAGGAGGAGGAGTCGGACGCGTTGAGGGAGGCCGGGCAGTGGGCGGTTCAGCGGTAGTACCCTTGTGGTACTTCCGCCCTTTCTCTGACCTCACATCCTCTGCGTGATGACGCATACGAGGGTACGCGTGACGTGTACCCTCGTATGCAGAGGACGTGAGGTCAGAGAAAGGGCGGAAGTACCACAAGGGTACTACCGCTGAACCGCCCGCTGCCCGGCCTCCCTCAACGCGTCCTACTCCGACTCCTCCTCCTCAGTCACTTCATAGTGCCAGCCAGCCACTGCAGCAGCCAGCCACCACCACCGGTACTATTTTACTTTCGTCAAACTTTTGTATGGGGAAGCGGGCAGAGGGGGGAGCGCTAGCGGAGGGGGTGGGGGAAATTTCCGACCCCCCCCCCCCCGCGATCGGGGCATGCTCCCCCCTTATGCCTGCGACCCCATAGGGCCCCCAAAAGCGGGATGTTCGGGGAGTTCGGGGTTCGGCCCGAACATGCCGAACATCGCGGCCATGTTCGGCGAACGTTCCCGAACCCGAACATCCAGGTGTTTGCCCAACACTACTTACACTTATAAACCAGTTCTTTCTGGGAAATTGAAAGTTGAGTCCCATGTTAAAATCAAGGTGCAATGATAAAGAGGCACAGGGTGTATATAAAGGCGCTTTCCGGCCACGGACCTCATTCATATTTACTGTAAGGAGAATCTCTGCTGCCTGAGCGATGGCCCGAACCAAGCAGACCGCCCGCAAGTCCACCGGAGGGAAAGCTCCCCGCAAGCAGCTGGCCACCAAAGCCGCCCGGAAGAGCGCCCCGGCCACCGGAGGAGTGAAGAAGCCTCACCGCTATCGGCCCGGTACAGTGGCTCTCCGAGAGATCCGCCGCTACCAGAAATCCACCGAGCTGCTGATCCGCAAGCTGCCCTTTCAGCGCCTGGTGCGGGAGATCGCCCAGGACTTCAAGACCGACCTGCGCTTCCAGAGCTCGGCCGTCATGGCTCTGCAGGAGGCCAGCGAGGCTTATCTGGTGGGGCTCTTTGAGGACACCAACCTGTGCACCATCCACGCCAAGAGGGTCACCATCATGCCCAAAGACATCCAGCTGGCCCGCAGGATCCGCGGCTAGAGGGCATAATAATCACATCCTATCAGTGGCGTAGCTAAGGAGCGGTGGGCCCCGATGCAAGTTTTACTATGTCCCCCCCCCCCCCCCCAAGCACTCTATACGTAACAATTGATACGGCGCACCAAAACCTGCCAAGGGCAACTACAGTGTCAAAGGTGCAAGAAAAGGATGGGAAACAGTTTGTTAAGGATTACCACTATTAAAAGTATCTATTGAAGTTATTATTATGAGCACAGGGAAATCCTGCAATACCTGCAGTGTCTACTTCCTGCTTTCATGGAAGCAGACATTTGGGTTAACATCCTGAGCTGACTGAATTACAGTTGTCAGTCCTGTGCAAGAGTTTAGGGTCACACTTACAGAAAAACCGATATTCACAGATCGCCGACATCTAAGAGACTTGCAGCAATTGGAACTACACGCTGCTTTCAGTGCATTTAAATGACCGTTTTAAGATAGAAATGTGCTCAGCTGAGATCCTTATAGCTGCTGTGAATGAAGCAGCATTGTTATAAACTGTCTTCACTGGAACTTTGCATAACTAGTATGATTAATAGATCGTTTCACTTCAGTGCTGTATGCGCTGCAGCCATTATGGAAGTCATGACATAGCAGTGCTGTAATGCTAGTGCGGAGAAATAGTAACACCTGGCTACTACTGGTGGCAGCTCCAACTATGGGCAAACTAGGAGCTACTGGAAAGGAAGCCGGATAACCTGGCAATTGCGGGATTAATTGTACGATTTACTGCTACATTATCTATCCAGTGACACAGGCAAAGCATCGGAGCCCTTCAGGGAAAATGTGGGTGGCTCTGAAAAGAGCCTTTGGGTTAATAAGAGAGACAGGCTGCGGCTTATTTCTTCTTAGGAGCGGCCTTCTTGGGCTTTGCTGCCTTCTTTGCCGGGCTTTTGGCGGCCTTAGGCTTGGCTGCCTTCTTAGCGGGGCTCTTGGCGGCTTTCTTGGGTTTAGCAGCAGCTGCCGCCGGTTTCTTGGCCGCCTTCTTAGCGGGGCTCTTCTTGGCGGCGCTGGGGGCTTTCTTAGGCTTCTTCGGGGACTTGGCGGCTTTGGGCTTCCTGGCAGTAGCCGGCTTCTTAGGCTTGGCGGCAGCCGCTGGCTTCTTCTTGGCCTGTGCCGGCTTCTTGTGCTCTTTGCCGGCTGTCTCCTTCTTGCTGACCTTGAAGGATCCGGAGGCGCCGGTGCCTTTGACATGGACGAGGCTGCCCTTTGTCAGCAAGCCCTTGATGGCCAGCTTGAGGCGGCTGTTATTCTTCTCCACATCGTAGCCTCCGGCAGCCAGAGCCTTCTTCAGGGCGGCCAGGGAGACCCCGCTGCTCTCTTTGGAGGCGGACACGACCTTGAGGATGAGCTCGGACACGGCGGGGCCGGAAGGCTTCTTGCTGGCTTTCTTGGCTCCTCCTCCGGCTGCCGCCTTCTTAGTCTGCTTCTGCTGGGGCGGTCTCTGCCATCTTCCTAGTTATATTACAAAGTGTACACTGCAAGTAGTGTTGTCCGGATCATGAACGATTCGGATCTTTGATCCGAATCTATTTTGTGAGTCGAATCATCCAAATCATCAAAATGAGTGATTCGGATTGCAAAAGGGGCGGGGCCAGGAGCAACACGCCCCCTCTCAGCGGGCAGCGGGGTCCTGGAAGCAGAGCAGAGATGGATGCTCTGTTGGAGGGGACTCAGGGGAGCCAGCCTTGCAGGGAGACAGGTAGAGGGGACATGGGTGCCACTGCCAGATATGTGTAGAGCACACATACTGGCTGAAATGTGCTGCTCATTACAGGCTGTCTGTTCCGTAGTTGTGCACAGTGAACACATTGGAAGCTTTTGGCTCAGCTCAGCATAGCTCAGTAACTTTGCAGGCACTGTGATTGCAGCGCAATATGATCCTCCTGCACTCGCTCTAAACAGCTGCACTTATCTTCTGGGAATGATTTGGGGAATGCTTTCTTTCACATTTCCATTCAAGGTGTACAGATGAACATGTAGGTGAAATATATGTAAAGCATATGATTGCAGCATGTGGGTATTGTGTGCAAACAAACATTTATGCTCTCTGCTTCCCTCCTCCCTTCTCTGTCCACTCCCTGCCCTCTGTCCATCTTCTCCCCTCCTCTGTGTGTCCACCCCCCTCTCCTTCTCCTGCCCTGCTAGTCATTTCACCCCCGAATGCTTCCCTTGTAAAATGATCCGAGATTCGGATCAAAGATCCGGATCTTTTCAATGATCCGATTCGAATCATCCGGATCATTGAAAAGATCCGAACTTCCCATCTCTAACTGCAAGTGGCCGCCAGTGAGCGCTTATATACTCTCTCCGGCAGCGCTGCCATTGGCTGCTGACAGTAGCGCGTCCCGTCTTCCTACTGGTGGGATCCGGACTCTCAGCCGCCCCTCCCCTCCACACAGCTGTCACTCCTCGGCTCTCTGCTTGTGTTTCCTCGCCGGGAGAAAAGTGGGTTTATTCCCCCCGGAAAGTAGCGGTGTGACCCCTGTGTGCGGCCGCCCGGCTGGCAGGGGTCTCCCCTCCCCCATTACAGTCATGGGGGGCTTCTGAGCGGCGACAGTGGCCGGGAAATCCCGCTCTAATGTGACCAGCTCCGCTTCCTGCTCCCCCGATCTCCTAGGTCTCCATCATTATCAGGGGGAGACATGTCTGATATACGGGGTCTCCTGTCACTGCCCCCGCAATATGAAGGAGGGGATCCCCGCCACACAATATACGGGGTTGGGAGGCTACTGACCCCTGGAGGGGTATATTATCCTGGGAAATGTCCCGGATGCTAGCACAGGCTGAGCTCTCCTCTGCTGTCTGCCATTGGGACGAGCCCCTCACCAGTGGTGCTCACCGCCAGGTCGTGATCATGCTTACGCGTGGATTCACGACCATTTTGACGCATTCCGCCTCGGACACGCTAAGCTGTGAATAGATTTTCAACCACGAAAATCTGCTTCGGCTTCGCGTGAATGCGGACAGAAATCCGCATTCACGCTTGTGAAACCTGGCGCTGAAGTCGTGGTTAGCGGAAATGCGTCAAACTATGCGGAAGTGACACATTGCAGGCCAATCAGAGGGCCCCAGCCAGGCCCTAGCAACCAATCACAGGAGGGGAGCTATGCCCTCCCCTCCTGAATATAAAGCGGCGGCCATGATGGAAAAGCTCTGTCCGGGCTAGACTGTGGTGCTGAGAGGATTATCTCCAGGCCATTGTTGTTTGAGCCAGTGCATTTATTGTGTTAAAAACAAAGCGTTTTTTTTTTTTTGCTAGCACTGCTCTTATACTGTACACAGTTAGCTAGTCAGTGAGTGATTGCTGTAGTTAGTTGTAGTCAGTGTAGTGTAGTGGGAGTGTGGGAGTCTAGTGATTATTTAACTGTGTGTAGTGCAGGCAGTGCAGTGTAGTCAGTGTAGTGGGAGTGGGGATTATCTGTGTGTAGTGCAGGCAGGCAGGTTAGTGCAGCTGCAGTGTTCACTTGTATATTCCAGTGACAGTTATACACTTGTACTATTTGCAGGCAGCCAGTCACACCGCCGGTGCCGCCACTCTCTGCCAGCGCTGTTCATTCATTCTGTCAGTGACCTTGTGCCGTGCCCAGTGCCCACTGCTCGCTCGCTGGCATATAAGCATCTCATTACACAGTGTGACATCCTTGTGTGCCCACTGCATCCTTCAGTGACCTAGTTGTATATCCAGTGCCCACTGCTGTGCCCACTGCATCCTTCAGTGACCTTGTACTGTGCCCACTGCATCCTTCAGTGACCTAGTTGTATATCCAGTGCCCACTGCTGTGCCCACTGCATCCTTCAGTGACCTTGTACTGTGCCCACTGCATCCTTCAGTGACCTAGTTGTATATCCAGTGCCCACTGCATCCTTCAGTGACCTTGTACTGTGCCCAGTGCCCACTGCATCCTTCAGTGACCTAGTTGTATATCCAGTGCCCACTGCTGTGCCCACTGCATCCTTCAGTGACCTTGTACTGTGCCCACTGCATCCTTCAGTGACCTAGTTGTATATCCAGTGCCCACTGCTGTGCCCACTGCATCCTTCAGTGACCTTGTACTGTGCCCACTGCATCCTTCAGTGACTTAGTTGTATATCCAGTGCCCACTGCTGTGCCCACTGCATCCTTCAGTGACCTTGTACTGTGCCCACTGCATCCTTCAGTGACCTAGTTGTATATCCAGTGCCCACTGCTGTGCCCACTGCATCCTTCAGTGACCTAGTTGTATATCCAGTGCCCACTGCTGGGCCCACTGCATCCTTCAGTGACCTTGTACTGTGCCCACTGCATCCTTCAGTGACCTAGTTGTATATCCAGTGCCCACTGCTATGCCCACTGCATCCTTCAGTGACCTTGTACTGTGCCCACTGCATCCTTCAGTGACCTAGTTGTATATCCAGTGCCCACTGCTGTGCCCACTGCATCCTTCAGTGACCTAGTTGTATATCCAGTGCCCACTGCTGTGCCCACTGCATCCTTCAGTGACCTAGTTGTATATCCAGTGCCCACTGCTGTGCCCACTGCATCCTTCAGTGACCTTGTACTGTGCCCACTGCATCCTTCAGTGACCTAGTTGTATATCCAGTGCCCACTGCTGTGCCCACTGCATCCTTCAGTGACCTTGTACTGTGCCCACTGCATCCTTCAGTGACCTATTTGTATATCCAGTGCCCACTGCTGTGCCCACCGCATCCGTCAGTAACCTAGTTGTATATCCAGTGCCCACTGCTGTGCCCACTGCATCCTTCAGTGACCTTGTACTGTGCCCACTGCATCCTTCAGTGACCTAGTTGTGTATCCAGTGCCCACTGCTGTGCCCACTGCATCCTTCAGTGACCTTGTACTGTGCCCACTGCATCCTTCAGTGCCGTTGTACGGTGCCTGGTGCATCCTTCAGTGACCTTGTACTGTGCCCACTGCATCCTTCAGTGACCTAGTTGTATATCCAGTGCTCACTGCTGTGCCCACTGCATCCTTCAGTGACCTTGTACTGTGCCCACTGCATCCAGTGATTCATTACTAGCAACATGTCTGGCAGGGTTTCGCGGGGTGAGAGGAAAGGGGGTTCAATTGCCTCAGCCACTTCTGGGACTGCTCCACGTCCAGGGAGAGGACGCCCAGCTGTACGTGGTCGTGATGCAGCAGAAAGGGGGGCAGCAAAGCCTGGGCCGAGTCAGCGGACGCCATTGTCCAAATATTTTAAAGTTTCTGGTCCCCGTGTGGTGGTTGAGCAAATGGAACCTGACGTACTCATGGACATCATGACTTCCTCCCAGACCTCTACTGTGAGCACCACTCCAAGCAGCAGCAGCAGCAGCAGCCAACGTCCCACGCTTGTTGTGACATCCACCCCAGCACCCACTGGTCAGCAGCCCTCCCAGGATGACAGCGTTCTGTCCCTCAGTCCGGCATCTGGGAAACTGCTGATGCAAGAAGCTCAGAACTTACTGGGGACTGATGTGGCAGAGATTGAGATCGGGCCACAATCACAAGCGTTGTTGAGTTCTGGTGATGAAGAAGAGGGGTCTGTGTCTGGGGATGTAAGGACAGAAGAGGAGGCGGGGGAGTCAGAGGAAGAGCTGGATTATGATGATGCTGCTGATGATCACGACGTTGTGGACCCTAACTATGCGCAGCCTGCTGAGTCCGGGGAAGAATGGTCAGAGCAGGATGACGAGTCACCTCGGCCTAGGCAAGGATATCGCCATATGTCAGGCAGGGGCATCGGCAGCAGTGGGCGTGGAGGAAGTAGACAGGACACTGCTTCAGCCGGCACCACCACCATGCAACCCCCGGCAACTACTACCACACATTGTTCCACTGCACCCTCTGCTAGTGGGGGCCGCAGTAAATTAAAGTCACCAGTGTGGGATTGCTTTGACGAATGTACTGATGACAAAAGGTATGCGGTGTGCAGGTTATGCAGCAAAACATTGAGCCGTGGGAAAAGTCTGAGCAAGATGGGTACCTCATCCCTCCAGGGCCACCTGAGAAGCCGCCACTGCCGCGAGTATGCGGAGTTTAAGAGGAAGCAGGCACTGCTGGCAGGGGTTCCTGAGAGCAGAAGGCCCACCAGCGCAGCAGCATCATCCCTCCCTCAGGGTCATGAATCCCCCACAGCAGCAGCAGTAGTAGCACGCAAGCGCTCTTCCACCTCGGCTACTCAGGACACAGACATTGAGGCTGGCAGCCAGTGGTCATCTCTCTCCTCTGTCTCCCCTGAATCCCAGCATCGTCAGACCCTGCTGAGCGACACCTTTCAGTGTCTGACCAAGCCTCTGCCTCCAAGCCACAGGCGGATCCGCAAACTAAATGGCTTGCTGGCCCGGGCCATGGCATCACAGCTGCTTCCCTACTCCCTGGTGCAGGAGGGGAGCGCCATGCGGACGCTGCTCCAATTTGGCATCCCCGAGTGGCAAGTCCCCAGTTGCCACTATTTCAGCAGGAGCGTGATCCCAGCACTCCACAAGTTTGCAGTGGAAAACGTGGCCCGTTCCCTGGACTACTCTGTGGGCAAGCGGGTCCACGTGACCATGGACTCGTGGAGTAGCAGATTTGGGACAGGTCGCTACCTGTCCTTTACGGCCCACTGGGTGACACTGATGGAAGGGAGGGAGGACAAGAGCGCATCAGCCCAGCTAGTGGTGCCACCACGCGGGATCAGGGGGGATGCAGAAGGGTCCTGTCACGACACTCCCTCTGCACCCGGAAAGCAAGCCCGCCTCGGCAGCAGCAGCACCAAGCCTCGGCACTGCCAAGCCCTTTTAAAATTGGTGACCCTGGGGAAGGAGAGGCTTACGGCCACCAACGTCCTGGCCGCCCTCAGGAAGCAGGAGCGGAGGTGGCTGACCCCCAGAGGCCTGGAAGTGGGGTATGTGGCAGCCGATAACGGGGCCAACCTGGTGGCAGCAGTGCAGCAGGAAAACCTCCAGCACATCCCCTGCTTGGCCCACGTGCTCAATCTTGTGGTGCAGCGCTTCTTGCGCACCTACCAGGGGATGAGCGAGCTGCTGCAGGATGCCCGGGCGGTGGTACGCTTTTTCCGCCTGTCAGCCACTGCCTCTGCACTCTTGTCCACCTTACAGCAGCAGTATGGAAGGCCACAACACCGGCTGATCATCGACATGCCAGTTCGCTGGAATTCCACTCTGGCCATGTTGGAGCGGCTGTGTCAGCACAGGCTGGCTCTTAGGGCCTACATGCTAGACCCAAGTGTCCCCAGCAACCAGCATGTCTCCATGATTACTGCCACTCAGTGGACACTGATGCAGCAAGTATGCCTGGTGCTGAGTCCCTTCCTGGAGGCAACCAAGATGGTCAGTGAGGAGTGGGCCTCTGTGTGCCAGTGGGTGCCCTTGGTTTGTCTACTGGAGCAGGCAATGGACAATTTAATTGAGCGTGGGGATGAAGCCCTGAGGCAGTTGGAAGAACAGGAGCAGATGGCAGCACAGTCCAGCTCAGAGGAGGGCTCACAGCAGGTAGTGGAAGAGTTGGAGGTCCCTAACCTGAATGAGGAGCAGGAGGAGGAGCAGAGTGCAGCAGGCGTTGTACGTGGATGGCGGTTTGAGGACAACGACATGGCACAGGAAGAGGACAGGCATGCGTTATGGAACAATGGCGAGGACGAGGAAGATCTTGCTGGCAGGGCCCACTTGTTTCCCATGGCTGTGCACATGTTGCGCTGCCTTCGCAGGGACCCCCGGGTGATCCAGATGCGTTCAAGGGAGGACATCTGGATTACCTTGATGCTTGATCCCCGTCTGAAGGGGAAGCTGGGAGACTTAATGACGCCATCCACCACCGAGCAACGCACAAGGGAGTTGAAGGAGGCCCTTGTGCGCAGACTACTGGAAGCATTCCCCCAGCCTTCCACCCCCACTGTAACTGCTCTGCCAAGCCAGCAAGAGGTGCCTGCCATTGCCACTAGCAGCACAACAACAACCACCAGCACCAGCAGCAGCAGCACCAACTGGCGCCCCGGAGACCTGAAGAGCCTAAGCAAGAGCCTGTATGCAGTGCAGCAGCCCAGAACAGAGGTGCCCGCCACAGCATCCACCACCAACCAGCACAAGCAACGACTGACCACCATGGTGTCTGACTACATGGGGTCATCCAGCGGGCTCAATGACACCGACAGCCCCGTGGACCCCTTGGAGTACTGGGTCAAGAGACTGGACATCTGGAGCGAGCTTTCCCAGTACGCCCTGGAACTCCTATCCTGCCCTCCTTCCAGTGTCCTCTCAGAGAGATGCTTTAGTGCGGCCGGTGGCGTGGTCACAGAGAAGCGCTCTCGGCTCTCCCACGCCTCTGTGGACAAACTCACCTTCCTGAAAATCAACCAGGCTTGGGTGGAAGGTGAGTTCCTGGCCCCTATTGTCGGACACAGGGGGACATGAAGTGGCTGCTGCATGTGCTGTTGTTAACTATGCCTGCCTTTATAAAGACAGTTACTACCTGCCTAGTGCCTACCTTGGTTAATTTTTTGGTGTTATGGTACTACTACCAGTAAGTTGCCATGGTCCTCCTTCTGAGCTGCAGAACTGCCCGCCCGCTTTGTCCTCCTGACTCAGTCGCTACTACACTCTGCGTTCACACTGCCCGGGTCACCGGGTGCATTTAATTTTTTGGCCAGCACTATGACGTTGTGCTACTACTACTACCACCAGTATGTTGCCATGGTCCTTCTGTGCTGCTGCTGCTGCTGCTGCTGCTGAACACCCGCTTTGTCCTCCTCCTCCTTCTCCTGACTCAGTCGCTACCACGGTACCACCAATGCACTCTGTCTGCGTTATCACTGCCCGGGTCACTGGGTGCATTTAATTTTTTGGCTAGCACTATGACGCTGTGCTGCTACTACTACCACCAGTATGTTGCCATGGTCCTTCTGTGCTGCTGCTGCTGCTGAACTGAGCGCCCGCTTTGTCCTCCTCCTCCTCCTGACTCAGTCGCTACTAGAGTTGGGCCGAACGGTTCGCCAGCGAACGTGGTTCGCGCAAACTTACGTGGTTGTTTTGCGGAAGTTCGGTTCGCCCCATAATGCACCTGAGGGTCAACTTTGACCCTCTACATCACAGTCAGCAGGCCCAGTGTAGCCAATTACACTAGCCCCTGGAGCCCCACCCCCCCCCCCCTTATATAAGGCAGGCAGCGGCGGCCATTACGGCCACTCGTGTGCCTGCATTAGAGAGAGTAGGGCGAGCTGCTGTCTGTCTCTAGGGAAAGATTAGTTAGGCTTAGCTTTTCCTGGCTGCATACCTGTTCTGTTCAGTGAGCCCTCAGCCCACTGCATACCTGTACTATGATCCTGCCACTGCATACCTGTTCAGTGATCCTGCCACTGCATACCTGTTCAGTGATCCTGCCAGTGCATACCTGTTCAGTGATCCTGCCACTGCATACCTGTTCAGTGATCCTGCCAGTGCATACCTGTTCAGTGATCCTGCCACTGCATACCTGTTCAGTGATCCTGCCAGTGCATACCTGTTCAGTGATCCTGCCACTGTATACCTGTTCTGTGAACCCGCCACTGTATACCTGTTCTGTTCAGTGGACCCGCCACTGTATACCTGTTTAGTGAACACGCCACTGCATACCTGTTGTGTTCAGTGAACCTGCCACTGCATACCTGTTCTGTGAACCCGCCACTGTATACCTGTTCTGTTCAGTGGACCCGCCACTGTATACCTGTTCTGTGAACCCGCCACTGTATACCTGTTCTGTTCAATGGACCCGCCACTGTATACCTGTTTAGTGAACATGCCACTGCATACCTGTTGTGTTCAGTGAACCTGCCACTGCATACCTGTTGTGTTCAGTGAACCTGCCACTGCATACCTGTTCTGTGAACCCGCCACTGTATACCTGTTCTGTTCAGTGGACCCGCCACTGTATACCTGTTTAGTGAACACGCCACTGCATACCTGTTGTGTTCAGTGAACCTGCCACTGCATACCTGTTGTGTTCAGTGAACCTGCCACTGCATACCTGTTCTGTGAACCCGCCACTGTATACCTGTTCTGTTCAGTGGACCCGCCACTGTATACCTGTTTAGTGAACACGCCACTGCATACCTGTTGTGTTCAGTGAACCTGCCACTGCATACCTGTTCTGTGAACCTGCCACTGTATACCTGTACTGTTCAGTGAACCCACCGCATCAGTGCACATACCTGTGCAGTTAAGTGAACCCACCTACCTACGTGAGTGCACGCAGTGTGATATACCACTCCGTGCATACCCGATATGGACAAAACAGGTAGAGGAAGAGGTAGTGCCAGAGGCAGAGGAAGACCACCCGGCAGGTCTGCGCGAGGTCGTGTAAATGTAATTTCGTGTGGACCTGGCCCACAGTACAGTGCTCGGAAGAAGGCACGTCCCATCACGTCCCAAGATTGTCAGGACGTGGTTGAGTATTTAGCGACACAGAACACCTCATCTTGCTCAGCCACCAGCGCTACTACTAGCACCACTTCCGCTGCATTTGACACTTCGCAAGAATTATTTAGTGGTGGTGAAATCACTGATGCACAGCCATTGTTGTTACAGCCAGATGAATTTTCACCAGCTCATATGTCTGCGTTACGCGGCAACACTATGGATGTAACGTGTAAGGAGGATGAAGGACCTACACGTTTGGATTTTTCTGAGGCAAGCGAAGCTGGGCAGGATGATTACGATGATGACGATGATAGGGATCCTCTGTATGTTCCCAATAGAGGAGATGAAGAGGGGGACAGTTCAGAGGGGGAGTCAGAGAGTAGTAGGAGGAGAGAAGTTGCTGAAAGAAGCTGGGGCAGCTCTTCATCAGAAACAGCTGGTGGCAGTGTCCGGCACCATGTATCGCCACCTATGTACAGCCAGCCAACTTGCCCTTCAGCATCAGCTGCTGAGGTCCCCATAGTGCCCACATCCCAGGGTGGCTCAGCGGTGTGGAAATTTTTTTATGTGTGTGCCTCAGATCGGACCAAAGCCATCTGTTCGCTCTGCCAACAAAAATTGAGCCGTGGAAAGGCCAACACTCACGTAGGGACAAGTGCCTTACGAAGGCACCTGCAGAAAAGGCACAAACAGCAATGGGATGGCCACCTGAGCAAAAGCAGCAGCAGCACACAAAAGAAAAGTCACCCTCCTTCTCCTCTTCCTCCTTCAGGTGCATCATCTGCTTATGCCGCTTTCTCCCTTGCACCTTCACAGGCACCCTCCTCCACTCCGCCTCTGCCCTTGAGCGGTTCCTGCTCCTCTGCCCACAGCAGCAGTCAGGTGTCCGTGAAGGAAATGTTTGAGCGGAAGAAGCCACTTTTGGCCAGTCACCCCCTTGCCCGGCGTCTGACAGCTGGCGTGGCGGAACTGTTAGCTCGCCAGCTGTTACCATACCGGCTGGTGGACTCTGAGGCCTTCCGTAAATTTGTGGCCATCGGAACACCGCAGTGGAAGATGCCAGGCCGCACTTATTTTTCGAGAAAGGCCATACCCCAACTGCACCGTGAAGTTGAGAGGCAAGTGGTGTCATCTCTTGCGAAGAGCGTTGGGTCAAGGGTACACCTGACCACGGATGCCTGGTCTGCCAAGCACGGGCAGGGCCGCTACATTACCTACACAGCCCATTGGGTGAACCTGGTGGTGAACCATGGCAAGCAGGGCGCAGCGGACCAAATTGTGACACCTCCACGGCTTGCAGGCAGGCCTCCTGCCACCTCCTCTCCTCCTGCTACATGCTCTTCGCTGTCCTCCTCCTCCTTGGCTGAGTGGCAGTTCTCCTCTCCAGCTACACAGCCCCAGCTCCGCAGGGCCTATGCTGCATGCCAGGTACGACGGTGTCACGCCATCTTAGACATGGCTTGTCTCAAAGCGGAGAGTCACACTGGAGCAGCTCTCCTGGCTGCTCTTAAGAAACAGGTGGATGAGTGGTTGACCCCGCACCACCTGGAGATAGGCAACGTGGTGTGCGACAACGGCAGCAATCTGCTTGCCGCTTTGCATATGGGGAAGCTGACACACATACCCTGCATGGCACATGTCATGAATCTAGTTGTTCAAAGATTTGTGGCAAAGTACCCTGGCTTAGCGGATGTCCTGAAGCAGGCCAGGAAGTTCTGTGGGCATTTGAGGCGGTCTTACACAGCCATGGCACGATTTGCAGAAATTCAGCAGAAAAACAACATGCCGGTGAGACGCCTCATTTGCGATAGCCCCACTCGCTGGAATTCGACCCTGCTCATGTTCTCCCGCCTGCTAGAACAGAAGAAAGCCGTCACCCAGTACCTCTACAACTGGAGTAGAACGAAACAGTCTGGGAAGATGGGGATGTTCTGGCCCGACAACTGGACACTGATAAAAAATGCATGCAGGCTCATGCGGCCGTTTGAGGAGGTGACCAACCTGGTGAGCCGCAGTGAGGGCACCATCAGCGACTTAATTCCCTACGCTTACTTCTTGGAGCGTGCTGTGCGTAGAGTGGCGGATGAAGCTGCGAATGAGCGTGACCAGGAACCGTTACGGCAGGAACAGGCATGGGACCAATTTTCATCAGACCCAGCTGTTTCCTCAACACCTGCGGCAGCACAGAGGGGGGAGGAGGAGGAAGAAGAGAGGTCGTGTGCAGAAGACGAGTCAGACTCAGAGGATGATGAGCAAGGTGTTTCTTTGCGGGAGGAGGAGGAGGGGACAGCGGCAGGAGAACCACCGCAGCAGGCGTCGCAGGGGGCTTGTGCTGCTCAACCTTCCCGTGGTATTGTTCGCGGCTGGGGGGAGGAGGTTGACTTACGTGACGTCACTGAGGAAGAGCAAGAGGAGATGGAGGGTACTGGATCCGACTTTGTGCAGATGTCGTCTTTTATGCTGTCCTGCCTGTTGAGGGACCCCCGTATAAAAAACCTCAAGGGGAATGAGCTGTACTGGGTGGCCACACTACTAGACCCTCGGTACAGGCACAAAGTGGCGGACCTGTTACCAACTCACCGGAAGGTGGAAAGGATGCAGCACATGCAGAACCAGCTGTCAACTATGCTTTACAATGCCTTTAAGGGTGATGTGACAGCAGAACGCCAGCAAGGTACCACTGCCACTAATCCTCCTCCCGTGTCCACGCAGTCAAAGACAGGACGCTCCAGCGATCTCATGGTGATGTCAGACATGCGGACGTTCTTTAGTCCAACGCCTCGCCGTAGCCCTTCCGGATCCACCCTCCACCAACGCCTCGACCGGCAGGTAGCCGACTACCTGGCCTTAAGTGTGGATGTAGACACTGCTGTGAACAGCGATGAGGAACCCTTGAACTACTGGGTGCGCAGGCTTGACCTGTGGCCAGAGCTGTCCCAATTTGCCATCCAACTTCTCTCCTGCCCTGCCGCAAGCGTCCTCTCAGAAAGGACCTTCAGCGCAGCTGGAGGCATTGTCACAGAGAAGAGAAGTCGCTTAAGTCACAAAAGTGTTAAGTACCTCACCTTTATCAAAATGAATGAGGCATGGATCCCGGAGGGCTGCTGCCCGTCCCAAGACTAAGTCAGTCCCCGCACACACAGCATCTCTGCCTGCACGCCGTGTGACTGGCTGCCTGGCCAGCCCCAAGAAGACTAAGTCGCTCCCAGTCCCTCCACACAGCATGTCTGCCTGCAGGCCGCTTCACTACCTTCTCCGCCACCACCAACAGGGTCCGGGACTCCAGGCGGATTGCTGAATTTTTTAGGCCGCTGCTAGCAGCGGCCGCTGTAATAATTTTTCGGGTGCGTGTACATGACTGCCTAATTTTTCTGGCTGCACTGCGGGCAGCTGCAACAACAAAAGAAAAGGCATGTACATGCGCCCATTCCCCTTCGTGATCATTACCTTGCCGTGGTGAAGGGGCTTGCGTATCACAATGAAGCAATGACCGGCGCCTAGATGAGTGTCTCGGGGGGCACACAAAAGATAATAAGGTCGTTGCTTCATTGTGGTCAGACCAAATTTGATCAGCTGGACAGTCACTGTTCTGTCATTCAGCTACATCAGCCAGGCCGGCGACCATATGGGCTGTAAAGCCACCAAAACCTGCACTCTCGCCATGGTGCGCACCAGTCCAGCACGGCCGTCACTACACAAACAGCTGTTTGCGGTGCGTTACACGGTGAGTTTGGTGTGTCAGTGTGAAGCAGTACCTTAATTACACTACCTGATTGATGTATATGTTACGGCCAGAACCCGAAGTTTGGCCACTTCTAGTTCTGGCCGGCCACTTCGGGTTCTGGCCAGCCAATGCGCGAAGTGGCCGCTGCGCTGCGGCCAATGTTAGAAATGGAATGATTCCTCTGAGGTTAATGTATCTTCTGGCCGCAGCGCAGCGGCCAAACGTATAACAACTTAGTGAATTTATTGCAATTCAGCCGGCGGCAATGTAACAATTCAAGCCGCTGGCTTTTTTTTTCTGCCTCTCTCTCCTCCCCCCCCCCCCCCCCGCCTCTCTCGCTCTCCTATGGGCCGCCGGCGGGGACACGCGTGTCCCCCCGGAGTCGTTCGTCGCAACAGGGGGATCCTGCTGTTCTTGCAGAGCGGGTGCTGGCAGAAGCAATGTCTGCAGCCTCCCGCTCTGCTGCCCTGGCGCCACGAACGACTCCCGGGGACACGCATGTCCCCGCCGACTGCCCATAAGAGGAGAGAGAGAGGCAGAAAAAAAAAGCCGGCGGCTTGAATGGTTACATTGCCGCCGGCTGAATTGCAATAAATTCACTAAGTTGTTATACGTTTGGCCGCTGCGCTGCGGCCAGAAGATACATTAACCTCAGAGGAATCATTCCATTTCTAACATTGGCCGCAGCGCAGCGGCCACTTCGCGCATTGGCCGGCCAGAACCCGAAGTGGTCGGCCAGAACTAGAAGTGGCCAAACTTCGGGTTCTGGCCGTAACATATACACGTGCAAGATGTTTTAAAGCACTTTAGGCCTGTCATTTAGCATTCAATGTGATTTCTGCCCTTAAAACGCTGCTTTGCGTCAAATCCAGATTTTTCCCGGGGACTTTTGGCATCTATCCCACTCCGCCATGCCCCCCTCCAGGTGTTAGACTCCTTGAAACATCTTTTCCATCACTTTTGTGGCCAGCATAATTTTTTTTTTTTCAAAGTTCGCATCCCCATTGAAGTCTATTGCGGTTCGCGAACTTTAACGCGAACCGAACGTTCCGCGAAAGTTCGCGAACCCGGTTCGCGAACCTAAAATCGGAGGTTCGGCCCAACTCTAGTCGCTACCACGGTACCACCAATGCACTCTGTCTGCGTTATCACTGCCCGGGTCACCGGGTGCATTTAATTTTTTGGCCAGCACTATGACGCTGTGCTGCTACTACTACCACCAGTATGTTGCCATGGTCCTTCTGTGCTGCTGCTGCTGAACTGAACGCCCGCTTTGTCCTCCTCCTCCTGACTCAGTCGCTACCACGGTACCACCAATGCACTCTGTCTGCGTTATCACTGCCCGGGTCACCGGGTGCATTTAATTTTTTGGCCAGCACTATGACACTGTGCTACTACTACTACCACCAGTATGTTGGCATGGTCCTTCTGTGCTGCTGCTGCTGAACTGACCGCCCGCATTGTCCTCCTCCTCCTGACTCAGTCGCTTCCCGCTGCTGCACTCTGCGTTCACACTGCCCGGGTCACTGGGTGCATTTAATTTTTTGGCCAGCACTATGACGCTGTGCTGCTACTACTACCACCAGTATGTTGCCATGGTCCTTCTGTGCTGCTGCTGCTGCTGCTGCTGAACTGAACGCCCGCTTTGTCCTCCTCCTCCTCCTGACTCAGTCGCTACCACGGTACCACCAATGCACTCTGTCTGCGTTATCACTGCCCGGGTCACCGGGTGCATTTAATTTTTTGGCCCGCACTATGACACTGTGCTACTACTACTACCACCAGTATGTTGGCATAATCCTTCTGTGCTGCTGCTGCTGAACTGACCGCCCGCATTGTCCTCCTCCTCCTGACTCAGTCGCTTCTAGAGTTGGGCCGAACCTCCGATTTTAGGTTCGCGAACCGGGTTCGCGAACTTTCGCGGAACGTTCGGTTCGCGTTAAAGTTCGCGAACCGCAATAGACTTCAATGAGGATGCGAACTTTGAAGAAAAAAAAAAATTATGCTGGCCACAAAAGTGATGGAAAAGATGTTTCAATGGGTCTAACACCTGGAGGGGGGCATGGCGGAGTGGGATACATGCCAAAAGTCCCCGGGAAAAATCTGGATTTGACGCAAAGCAGCGTTTTAAGGGCAGAAATCACATTGAATGCTAAATGACAGGCCTAAAGTGCTTTAAAACATCTTGCATGTCCACTGAACAGAACAAGTATGCAGTGGCGGGTTCACAGAACAGGTATGCAGTGGCAGGTTCACTGAACACAACAGGTATGCAGTGGCGGGTTCACTGAACAGAACAGGTATACAGTGGCAGGTTCACTGAACAGAACAGGTATACAGTGGCAGGTTCACTGAACAGAACAGGTATGCAGTGGCAGGTTCACTGAACAGTACAGGTATACAGTGGCAGGTTCACTGAACACAACAGGTATGCAGTGGCGGGTTCACTGAACAGAACAGGTATACAGTGGCGGGTTCACTGAACACAACAGGTATGCAGTGGCGGGTTCACTGAACAGGTATACAGTGGTGGGTTCACTGAACAGAACAGGTATACAGTGGCAGGTTCACTGAACAGAACAGGTATGCAGTGGCGGGTTCACTGAACAGAACAGGTATACAGTAGCGGGTCCACTGAACAGAACAGGTATGCAGTGGCGGGTTCACTGAACAGTACAGGTATACAGTGGCGGGTTCACTGAACAGGTATGCAGTGGCAGGTTCACTGAACAGAACAGGTATGCAGTGGCGGGTTCACTGAACCGGTATACAGTGGCGGGTTCACTGAACAGAACAGGTATACAGTGGCGGGTCCACTGAACAGAACAGGTATGCAGTGGTGGGTTCACTGAACAGAACAGGTATGCAGTGGCGGGTCCACTGAACAGAACAGGTATGCAGTGGTGGGTTCACAGTACAGGTATGCAGTGGTGGGTTCACAGAACAGGTATGCAGCCAGGAACAAGCTAAGCCTAACTAATCTTTCCCTATGAGAGACAGTCTGCAGCAGCTCGCCCTACTCTCACTAATGCAGGCACACGAGTGACCGTAATGGCCGCCGCTGCCTGCCTTATATAAGGGGGGTGGGGCTCCAGGGGCTAGTGTAGCCTAATTGGCTACACTGGGCCTGCTGACTGTGATGTAGAGGGTCAAAGTTGACCCTCCATGTGCATTATGGGGCGAACCGAACTTCCGCAAAGGTTCGCCTGCGGGACGCGAACGTGAACCACGGAAGTTCGCATGGAACCGTTCGCAGGCGAACCGTTCGGCCCAACTCTAGTCGCTTCCCGCTGCTGCACTCTGCGTTCACACTGCCCGGGTCACTGGGTGCATTTAATTTTTTGGCCAGCACTATGACGCGGTGCTACTACTACTACCACCAGTATGTTGCCATGGTCCTTCTGTTCTGTGCTGCTGAACTGACCGCCCGCATTGTCCTCCTCCTCCTGACTCAATTGCTTCCACCAATGTACTCTGTCTGCGTTCACACTGCCCGGGTCACCGGGTGCATTTAATTTTTTGGCCAGCACTATGACGCTGTGCTGCTACTACTACCACCAGTATGTTGCCATGGTCCTTCTGTGCTGCTGCTGCTGAACTGACCGCCCGCATTGTCCTCCTCCTCCTGACTCAGTCGCTTCTAGAGTTGGGCCGAACCTCCGATTTTAGGTTCGCGAACCGGGTTCGCGAACTTTCGCGGAACGTTCGGTTCGCGTTAAAGTTCGCGAACCGCAATAGACTTCAATGAGGATGCGAACTTTGAAAAAAAAAAATTATGCTGGCCACAAAAGTGATGGAAAAGATGTTTCAATGGGTCTAACACCTGGAGGGGGGCATGGCGGAGTGGGATACATGCCAAAAGTCCCCGGGAAAAATCTGGATTTGACGCAAAGCAGCGTTTTAAGGGCAGAAATCACATTGAATGCTAAATGACAGGCCTAAAGTGCTTTAAAACATCTTGCATGTCCACTGAACAGAACAGGTATGCAGTGGCGGGTTCACAGAACAGGTATGCAGTGGCAGGTTCACTGAACACAACAGGTATGCAGTGGCGGGTTCACTGAACAGAACAGGTATACAGTGGCAGGTTCACTGAACAGAACAGGTATACAGTGGCAGGTTCACTGAACAGAACAGGTATGCAGTGGCAGGTTCACTGAACAGTACAGGTATACAGTGGCGGGTTCACTGAACACAACAGGTATGCAGTGGCGGGTTCACTGAACAGAACAGGTATACAGTGGCGGGTTCACTGAACACAACAGGTATGCAGTGGCGGGTTCACTGAACAGGTATACAGTGGTGGGTTCACTGAACAGAACAGGTATACAGTGGCAGGTTCACTGAACAGAACAGGTATGCAGTGGCGGGTTCACTGAACAGAACAGGTATACAGTAGCGGGTCCACTGAACAGAACAGGTATGCAGTGGCGGGTTCACTGAACAGTACAGGTATACAGTGGCGGGTTCACAGAACAGGTATGCAGTGGCAGGTTCACTGAACAGAACAGGTATGCAGTGGCGGGTTCACTGAACCGGTATACAGTGGCGGGTTCACTGAACAGAACAGGTATACAGTGGTGGGTCCACTGAACAGAACAGGTATGCAGTGATGGGTTCACTGAACAGAACAGGTATACAGTAGCGGGTCCACTGAACAGTACAGGTATACAGTGGCGGGTTCACTGAACAGAACAGGTATACAGTAGCGGGTCCACTGAACAGAACAGGTATGCAGTGGCGGGTTCACTGAACAGTACAGGTATACAGTGGCGGGTTCACAGAACAGGTATGCAGTGGCAGGTTCACTGAACAGAACAGGTATGCAGTGGCGGGTTCACTGAACCGGTATACAGTGGCGGGTTCACTGAACAGAACAGGTATACAGTGGTGGGTCCACTGAACAGAACAGGTATGCAGTGATGGGTTCACTGAACAGAACAGGTATACAGTAGCGGGTCCACTGAACAGAACAGGTATGCAGTGGCGGGTTCACTGAACAGTACAGGTATACAGTGGCGGGTTCACTGAACAGAACAGGTATACAGTAGCGGGTCCACTGAACAGAACAGGTATGCAGTGGCGGGATCACTGAACAGTACAGGTATACAGTGGCGGGTTCACAGAACAGGTATGCAGTGGCAGGTTCACTGAACAGAACAGGTATGCAGTGGCGGGTTCACTGAACCGGTATACAGTGGCGGGTTCACTGAACAGAACAGGTATACAGTGGCGGGTCCACTGAACAGAACAGGTATGCAGTGGTGGGTTCACAGTACAGGTATGCAGTGGTGGGTTCACAGAACAGGTATGCAGCCAGGAACAAGCTAAGCCTAACTAATCTTTCCCTATGAGAGACAGTCTGCAGCAGCTCGCCCTACTCTCACTAATGCAGGCACACGAGTGACCGTAATGGCCGCCGCTGCCTGCCTTATATAAGGGGGGTGGGGCTCCAGGGGCTAGTGTAGCCTAATTGGCTACACTGGGCCTGCTGACTGTGATGTAGAGGGTCAAAGTTGACCCTCCATGTGCATTATGGGGCGAACCGAACTTCCGCAAAGGTTCGCCTGCGGGACGCGAACGCGAACCACGGAAGTTCGCATGGAACCGTTCGCAGGCGAACCGTTCGGCCCAACTCTAGTCGCTTCCCGCTGCTGCACTCTGCGTTCACACTGCCCGGGTCACTGGGTGCATTTAATTTTTTGGCCAGCACTATGACGCTGTGCTACTACTACTGCCACCAGTATGTTGCCATGGTCCTTCTGTTCTGTGCTGCTGAACTGACCGCCCGCATTGTCCTCCTCCTCCTGACTCAATCGCTTCCACCAATGTACTCTGTCTGTGTTCACACTGCCCGGGTCACCGGGTGCATTTAATTTTTTGGCCCGCACTATGACGCTGTGCTGCTACTACTACTACCAGTATGTTGGCATGGTCCTTCTGTGCTGCTGCTGCTGAACTGACCGCCCGCATTGTCCTCCTCCTCCTGACTCAGTCGCTTCTAGAGTTGGGCCGAACCTCCGATTTTAGGTTCGCGAACCGGGTTCGCGAACTTTCGCGGAACGTTCGGTTCGCGTTAAAGTTCGCGAACCGCAATAGACTTCAATGAGGATGCGAACTTTGAAAAAAAAAAAATTATGCTGGCCACAAAAGTGATGGAAAAGATGTTTCAATGGGTCTAACACCTGGAGGGGGGCATGGCGGAGTGGGATACATGCCAAAAGTCCCCGGGAAAAATCTGGATTTGACGCAAAGCAGCGTTTTAAGGGCAGAAATCACATTGAATGCTAAATGACAGGCCTAAAGTGCTTTAAAACATCTTGCATGTCCACTGAACAGAACAGGTATGCAGTGGCGGGTTCACAGAACAGGTATGCAGTGGCAGGTTCACTGAACACAACAGGTATGCAGTGGCGGGTTCACTGAACAGAACAGGTATACAGTGGCAGGTTCACTGAACAGAACAGGTATACAGTGGCAGGTTCACTGAACAGAACAGGTATGCAGTGGCAGGTTCACTGAACAGTACAGGTATACAGTGGCGGGTTCACTGAACACAACAGGTATGCAGTGGCGGGTTTACTGAACAGAACAGGTATACAGTGGCGGGTTCACTGAACACAACAGGTATGCAGTGGCGGGTTCACTGAACAGGTATACAGTGGCGGGTTCACTGAACAGAACAGGTATACAGTGGCAGGTTCACTGAACAGAACAGGTATGCAGTGGCGGGTTCACTGAACAGAACAGGTATACAGTAGCGGGTCCACTGAACAGAACAGGTATGCAGTGGGGGGTTTACTGAACAGTACAGGTATACAGTGGCGGGTTCACTGAACAGAACAGGTATACAGTAGCGGGTCCACTGAACAGAACAGGTATGCAGTGGCGGGTTCACTGAACAGTACAGGTATACAGTGGCGGGTTCACAGAACAGGTATGCAGTGGCAGGTTCACTGAACAGAACAGGTATG
Source organism: Hyperolius riggenbachi (assembly GCF_040937935.1). NCBI lineage: Eukaryota > Metazoa > Chordata > Amphibia > Anura > Hyperoliidae > Hyperolius > Hyperolius riggenbachi. The sequence goes on along the minus strand of NC_090655.1, from coordinate 228,977,328 downwards.
CAGTGGCGGGTTCACTGAACCGGTATACAGTGGCGGGTTCACTGAACAGAACAGGTATACAGTGGTGGGTCCACTGAACAGAACAGGTATGCAGTGTTGGGTTCACTGAACAGAACAGGTATACAGTAGCGGGTCCACTGAACAGAACAGGTATGCAGTGGCGGGTTCACTGAACAGTACAGGTATACAGTGGCGGGTTCACAGAACAGGTATGCAGTGGCAGGTTCACTGAACAGAACAGGTATGCAGTGGCGGGTTCACTGAACCGGTATACAGTGGCGGGTTCACTGAACAGAACAGGTATACAGTGGCGGGTCCACTGAACAGAACAGGTATGCAGTGGTGGGTTCACAGTACAGGTATGCAGTGGTGGGTTCACAGAACAGGTATGCAGCCAGGAACAAGCTAAGCCTAACTAATCTTTCCCTATGAGAGACAGTCTGCAGCAGCTCGCCCTACTCTCACTAATGCAGGCACACGAGTGACCGTAATGGCCGCCGCTGCCTGCCTTATATAAGGGGGGTGGGGCTCCAGGGGCTAGTGTAGCCTAATTGGCTACACTGGGCCTGCTGACTGTGATGTAGAGGGTCAAAGTTGACCCTCCATGTGCATTATGGGGCGAACCGAACTTCCGCAAAGGTTCGCCTGCGGGACGCGAACGCGAACCACGGAAGTTCGCATGGAACCGTTCGCAGGCGAACCGTTCGGCCCAACTCTAGTCGCTTCCCGCTGCTGCACTCTGCGTTCACACTGCCCGGGTCACTGGGTGCATTTAATTTTTTGGCCAGCACTATGACGCTGTGCTACTACTACTGCCACCAGTATGTTGCCATGGTCCTTCTGTTCTGTGCTGCTGAACTGACCGCCCGCATTGTCCTCCTCCTCCTGACTCAATCGCTTCCACCAATGTACTCTGTCTGCGTTCACACTGCCCAGGTCACCGGGTGCATTTAATTTTTTTGGCCAGCACTATGACGCTGTGCTGCTACTACTACTACCAGTATGTTGCCGTGGTCCTTCTGTGCTGCTGAACTGACCGCCCGCATAGTCCTTCTCCTGACTCAGTCGCTACCACCACTGCACTCTGCGTTCACACTGCCCGTGTCCACTGACAACTCTGCTGCGATGTTATTGCTAATTGCTGCAAAAAAAAAAAATTACAAAAACCTCTCCGGGGCCTTTTTGGCGTCAGCCACTCATCCTCCTCCAGCGGTACCTTCGCCGCCAAGTGCCATTGGAACTCGCCTTCACCTCTTTGATTGCTTAACGCGTATATCCCTTTTTAAAACCACGTATTACCATAGCCCCATTTACAGTGGTGATTTGTCTTTAAAAGCCATTAAAAAAAAAAAAAAAATTGGGGGAATTTTTTATGTTGAAGTTATGTTGCCCCTTATCACCTCGATAATCCATGCAATTTGGGGGATTGTAGCATGTATGGGGGCTTTGTTATTAACGTTAAAAGAAAATCCGCCTCCGGGCGGGAATCCACGCGTGATTACGTCATTCACGGCAGAAAATCCGCGTGGTTGCGTGGACGCAGACGAAAATCCGCATGCGGCGGGGCCGCATGCGGATATTTTTTTTTGCAACCACGCGGATTGCCGAATTCGTGGATGAGGCACATCCGAGCATCCCTGCCCCTCACACAGGAGCTGCCCAGAGGTTATCATTATTAACCTGTACTATGAGATTTGGAAATTCCCATCAATATCACATTAGTGACGTACAGAGAAAGCATTCTCTTTTGTGTTCCTAAATGTCACTATAGTTATGGACATTTCCAACCTTTTTGATGAATAGTGATGGTTGCTGTTGATAAAAATGCTAATGGGCTTTTTCATATGTACAGTGTAGGAAATACTTCAGGTACAAATCAAGCCTTTGTGTACACCAGAAAAGCCACACTGGCTTTTGTAATATGGAAAAAAATACAAGAAAATAAAGTATTCTTAAACTTCAAAGCCCCCATTGGGCTTGATTCATTAAGACAAATAGCATGCCTTATCAGAGATAACACGCCGCTATCAAAGTTAACAAGCCTTATCAGAGTAGCATAGCAAACTTATGCCTGCTAATTGGCAATGATGAAATCTCCACTCGTCCTGCCCTGAGCCCCTGTGGGTTCGTAGCGCTTGCTATGCTACTCTGATAAGGGGTGTTAACTTTGATAAGGCATGTTAGTTGTCTTAGTGAATCAAGCCCACTGTCCTTTAAATTATATGAAAGCCCCCAACACAGAAGTCATATAGACAAGAGGATACTTTCTGTTCAGAATGTGAGAAATATTTCTGTCCCAATAGGGACACCAGCAACGTCACACAGGGGACAGGGGACATCCTTTTGCATGCAGAGTGTGGGAAATGTTGCACCTGGAAAACATCTTTTGTAAGTTATCAGAGATGTCACACAGGTGAGGGCCTATTTTGATGTTTGGTTTGTGGGAAAAGTTTTATTCGGAAAGGAGAAGTAGTTGCACACAAGCTGAGTCACGCGGGTGAGCATCCCTTTTCATGTTCAGAGTGTGGGAAATGCCACAAACAGAAAGCACACCTTCATATTACACAAGAAAATAAAATAATAATAAAAGCATTAAAAAATACTGTCATTTTCACCTTTTAAAGAGACTCTGAAGCAAGAATAAAACCCGCTTCAGAGCTTATATTCAGCAGGGGTATTTGTGCCCCTGCTAAAACGCCGCTATCCCGCGGCTGAACGGGGGTCCCTTACCCCCCAAATCCCCCCTTGCAAAAACTACGACCAACTTGGTCGTAGATTTTGCTGCTGCTGGAGGTAGGGCTAACGGACGCAGCCCTGCCTCTCAGCGCGTCTATCAGCGGCGCATCGTTGGCTCTCTCCCACGTCTATCAGCAAAGGAAGACTGAGAGGGGCGGGCGAGAGGCGGAGATACGCGCTGACAGATGCGTGTAAGGCAGGGCTTCGGCCATTAGCCCTACCTCACCAGGAAGAGATCCCCGCAAAGAACAGAGGGGATTTGGGAAGTAAGGGACCCCCGTTCAGCCGCGGGATAGCGGCGTTTTAGCAGGGGCACACATGCCCCTGCTGAATATAAGAGCTGAAGCGAGTTTTATTCTCGCTTCAGACTCTCTTTAATACCAATATATTGGGCCTGATTCACAAAGCGGTGCAAAGTGTTTGCACGCCTGTGAAAAGCCCTTTATCACGCCTAAACTCAGTTTAGGCGTGATAAAATGAAACTCGCACGAAATTCCCGCGGCGCACGGTGCATTAAACCCTATGGGCGCTGCGCGCGGAATTGCAAAACTTTGCGTGCGGGACTTTGCGCGCGATAACCAGCACAAAGCGGTGCTAACTCAGCAAAGGTTATCACGCCTAAAGTCTTTAAGGCGTGATAACTGAGTTATCACCGCTTTGTGAATCAGGCACATTGAGTCTATTATACCATTTGCTTATTATTTACCAGAAGGTTGGGCTGGACTCAAAATATACAACTTTCCTTTCCCCTTTATTGGACACAAGGAAATCACACTGGGGAGTGTAGGGGTGGTCAAGGAGATGCAAAAAAATTTGAGTTGATGCAAATTTTTATGCAAATTTGCATATCATCCCTACTCCTTATGCCTATGCCCCACTAGCACACAAACAGAACTGTTGGTGTACAGCGAACTGATGATGAAATGCGTACAACAGCAGCTCGTAAGGTGCCCATACATGGGACAATTTTTTTTTTCAATTAGACAACTTTGTTTGATTATTATTATGTTAGATCGAATATAAAATTTTTCCAATAAGTCCAATCAGATTTTTATTGAAAAAATGGGATAATCGATTCTTTTTTCTTGATCGAAAAACAAAATTCTTTTAAACTTTCATTTGATTCGATTGTTTTGGTCAAATAAACAGGAAAATTTAACATTTTCATTGTACCGTGTATGGGCACCAAATTTTACCAAATCTATGTAGTATAAGGATCTCCCTATAAAGAGGACAAAGGTGCGCACATAGTGCCCAACACTGCTATTTTAACAGATTCTGACACCTCGTGCTGCACTCCTGAGGGATGTGCCACCACCTGGGGAATACAATGGGTCGGCCCCCCTCGTGAATTCACTCACCAGCTCACGACTTGCACTTCGCTTATAGTATATAATTCCGCTGTCCAGGCGGTGTATCCAAGTATGAATCCAGGCTTTATTAAAAGAATAGAAAGGCAGTAGGTGACAGACCTCTCCTCCCCTGGCCGCGGTACACAGGGTAGTGCGTCTCCACGATCCTGCCGATACTGTCCCGGTGACGTCAGCGCGCTCCTAAGCTCCGCCCGACGCGTTTCGTCTCAGTGACTCATTCAGGGGCTGGTCACGTACTGACATCAAGCCTTAGATATACCGCTGTGCGTCACACGTATCCCCGCAATCCCGCCCCTCCTGTTGCTAGGCGATCGTGTGGACGCACTTTACAGACAGACAGCCGCGTTATCAACCTTATAAAACAATTTTACAATAAAAATGGTATACAAACTAGAGATTACATCGCTTTCCCCTGCACATATGCACCTCCTCATATACCCTTTATAATATTCATATTGCACAATTCCCTATCTGCACTTCTTGCACATATCACGAATATCTAATTTTTCATCCAATTCCCCCACAGTTCAATATACCATACTGGAATTTACAGCCTACATATACTATTACTTATGGATGGAGAAAGATAAAGGATAGACCTAAGGGGTCCCTAATCATATGACCCCATTGTGAACAACATACATCTCTAAAGCCTAAGGAGGGATCCTTAATCGTGCGACCCCACTGTAAAATACATACATGTGACGCACTCTTAGTCATTTCCCCTCCATAAGCTCATACCCTAAGCCTTATCTACGTGCTTTTAATCTACCTTATTTATATCTTAATAAATAGTACCATGTGCATATCAAGCGTGTGTGTGTATAAGAGGGTGTAAACCAGGGATCCAATCAATAGTGAGCCCCTAGCCAGGTAAATCCCGCATGGGTCTCTCATATTGTCATTTCCCTTTAACAGTCTACTACTCCATATATCTCTATCACTACCACCATACACCATGATAATTCACTAAACAAAATAGTGTGAACCTGGGATCCTAGTCGTACAGCTCCCTGTGGGAACCACTGGTGCCGTACTATTAGTCATATCCCATCTATATAATCCATCACCAGCTTAAATACCTCTATACATTTACGCTATCTACCTAAATATTCAAGTGTGAACCAGGTACCTCACCTGGCTACCTATTCAAGTGTGAACCAGGTACCTCACCTGGCTAATCTCACAGTGCACTCATCTCATTTGCACCCATCATGTGTATATAAGTGCCCATCATGGCCTCAGACCATGATTGCAGCATCCTACTGACTGTGCTCATCGTGGTCAGTAGGATGCTGCAATCATGGTCTGAGGCCATGATGGGCACTTATATACACATGATGGGTGCAAATGAGATGAGTGCACTGTGAGATTAGCCAGGTGAGGTACCTGGTTCACACTTGAATAGGTAGCCAGGTGAGGTACCTGGTTCACACTTGAATATTTAGGTAGATAGCGTAAATGTATAGAGGTATTTAAGCTGGTGATGGATTATATAGATGGGATATGACTAATAGTACGGCACCAGTGGTTCCCACAGGGAGCTGTACGACTAGGATCCCAGGTTCACACTATTTTGTTTAGTGAATTATCATGGTGTATGGTGGTAGTGATAGAGATATATGGAGTAGTAGACTGTTAAAGGGAAATGACAATATGAGAGACCCATGCGGGATTTACCTGGCTAGGGGCTCACTATTGATTGGATCCCTGGTTTACACCCTCTTATACACACACACGCTTGATATGCACATGGTACTATTTATTAAGATATAAATAAGGTAGATTAAAAGCACGTAGATAAGGCTTAGGGTATGAGCTTATGGAGGGGAAATGACTAAGAGTGCGTCACATGTATGTATTTTACAGTGGGGTCGCACGATTAAGGATCCCTCCTTAGGCTTTAGAGATGTATGTTGTTCACAATGGGGTCATATGATTAGGGACCCCTTAGGTCTATCCTTTATCTTTCTCCATCCATAAGTAATAGTATATGTAGGCTGTAAATTCCAGTATGGTATATTGAACTGTGGGGGAATTGGATGAAAAATTAGATATTCGTGATATGTGCAAGAAGTGCAGATAGGGAATTGTGCAATATGAATATTATAAAGGGTATATGAGGAGGTGCATATGTGCAGGGGAAAGCGATGTAATCTCTAGTTTGTATACCATTTTTATTGTAAAATTGTTTTATAAGGTTGATAACGCGGCTGTCTGTCTGTAAAGTGCGTCCACACGATCGCCTAGCAACAGGAGGGGCGGGATTGCGGGGATACGTGTGACGCACAGCGGTATATCTAAGGCTTGATGTCAGTACGTGACCAGCCCCTGAATGAGTCACTGAGACGAAACGCGTCGGGCGGAGCTTAGGAGCGCGCTGACGTCACCGGGACAGTATCGGCAGGATCGTGGAGACGCACTACCCTGTGTACCGCGGCCAGGGGAGGAGAGGTCTGTCACCTACTGCCTTTCTATTCTTTTAATAAAGCCTGGATTCATACTTGGATACACCGCCTGGACAGCGGAATTATATACTATAAGCGAAGTGCAAGTCGTGAGCTGGTGAGTGAATTCACGAGGGGGGCCGACCCATTGTATTCCCCAGGTGGTGGCACATCCCTCAGGAGTGCAGCACGAGGTGTCAGAATCTGTTAAAATAGCAGTGTTGGGCACTATGTGCGCACCTTTGTCCTCTTTATAGGGAGATCTTCATGCTGTATGCTATAAGCAGGATCTGACGCGCAACTGGTTTTGGATCTGAATAGTTTGGAGTGAGGTACTCTTGTTTGGTTGCGATCCCCTATATTTTTGGTGCTGTAATCCGTGGAGCGCAGTCTGATTTCGACTATATGTAGTATAAGGGAAAATAGAGTGAATGCATAATTTAGGCAGTCCCTTATATTACATAGAAATGGTAAAATCGGATAGAAAAAAAGATTTGATCATTAGTTACCTGACCAGTGGCCAACATTATACTGACCACAAGATGACACTGTCTGCAAAAGAAATCATGTTGGAAATAGCAGTACCACTTTTATCCACAGGGTGGTGATGTGATCACATGTATAATGTGTGGAACGCACAGACCGGAAGCTTGAGGTTAGTGAATTGCTATAGAGAGAAGACATTGAAGGGACTGGCTGGCAGCAGAAGAGGTAAAAATAACAAATACTTGCATTGTAAAATTGTATGTATGACGGCTGCTCGTATTCTCGGGTTACATCACAGAAGTGGCTGAACGTGGAGAAAATGTCTTAACACTTGACGTAATGCCACTGAAGATTGAGAGCTCAGGAGAGAGCAGTGTGGTGCCTCCAACATGTTACCGCCCCTTATATCTTCAGTCATTACTGCCCGAATGTATCCTGCAGCAATCATTACTGGCCCCTCCCCTTTCCCATCTTTCTTTCACATATATCCTTCTTTCCGGATAGAAGTATATGTAATGTTTTACTGAATAAAAGAGTTAATTTTATGCCCATTGTTTACATTGATATATTTATTATTTTCAGATGTTACTAATGATAATAATGAAAGGGACAGTGTGGGTTGTATTTGAAAGCTATGTCTCTTGCCCTCTTTGTGGTATGCATGGTTAGGACTGTGCTGGGGGCATGATTAGAGGTGTGTTAACGGCATGTATTAAAACTGACCTAACAAATGAGTTTCAGAGTTTACTGGTGGCTTACTCCAGCTCCCCATTGTCAGTGAGGTCTCTCGGTGTCCTATGGATCATGGCCCGTCTATGCGCCCATCACTGGGAGCATTCTGCGCATGGGCAGTTCTCGAAAGGATGAACTAGGGGAGCGCGATTGAGACAGACGCATGGAACAGATTATGCACAGTTGCGTACAACTCTCACCTGGGTCGCGCAGGTAAATGAAGCAGCAGCGAGAGATCAGTGGCGACCCAGAGGATGCAGACGGAACCTCATCGACTAAGGGGGGGGGGGGGGGGGGGGGGGGGAGGTGCTGGAGAAATCCCCAGGAAAGGTCATTAATTCATTTTCAGGTCAGTTCAGACAACCTTTAAATGTCCACCTTTCTTATTTCAAAAAGTTGGAAGGGTATGTTATATGGGAGACATGATGGCTGCACTTTTGTCCCTCCCCCACTCTATACATTGTTAGCCCTATAGATTGTTAGCACACACACCTTATTGTGTCCTTTTTGATCTTGCAACCCCAGCCATGACACCTCTCCCATGGACTAACTCAGACTTGAATTTCTGGGTCTCTGTAAATTCAAATGATCATGCATTTTATATCCCGTTCGCATGGACAACATTGTGCTATGTTGGATAACCGTTTGCTACCTCTCAGTCTGTCGCCCCTTTTTTACATTGTATATATCCCTATTTATTGTCCAGCACTGTGTAATATGTTGGTGATTTATAAATACAATAAATAATAATAAATAATTCTATGGTGACAAGAGAGCTGCACTTTTTTATATGGGACACACGATGGCTGCACTTGTTATATAGGACACATGATGGCTGCACTTGTTATACGGGACACACGACGGCTGCACTTGTTATATGGGGCACACGATGGCTGCACTTGTTATAGGGACACACGATGGCTGCACTTGTTGTATGGGACACACGATGGCTGCACTTGTTGTATGGGACACACGATGGCTGCACTTGTTATATGGGACACACGATGGCTGCACTTGTTATATGGGACACACGATGGCTGCACTTGTTATATGGGACACACGATGGCTGCACTTGTTATATGGGACACACGATGGCTGCACTTGTTATATGGGACACACGATGGCTGCACTTGTTATATGGGACACACAACGGCTGCACTTGTTATACGGGACACTCGACGGCTGCAGTTGTTATACGGGACACACGACCAGGGCTGTGGAGTCGGTACAAAATCTTCCGACTCTAACTCCTCAGTTAATTAAACCTCCGACTCCGGGTACCCAAAATGGCTCAGACTCCGACTCCTCGACTCTGACTTCTTAGTCTAATACTTACCAGGGCTGTGGATTTTGTACAAAGTCATCCAACTCCAACTTCCGACTCCTCGGGTTATGAAATAACCGACTCCAACTCCGAGTACCCAAAATTGCTCCAGCTCTGACTCCTCGATTCCGACTCCACAGCCCAGCACACAACGGCTGCACTTGTTATATGGGACACACGACTAGGGCTGTGGAGTCGGTACAAAAATCTTTCGACTCTGACTCCTCAGTTTATTAAACCACCGATTCCAACTCCGGGTACCCAAAATTGCTCCGACTCCAACTCAACAGCCCTGCACAAGACGGCTGCACTTGTTATATGGGACACACGACGGCTGCACTTGTTATATGGGACACACAACGGCTGCACTTGTTATATGGGACACACGACGGCTGCACTTGTTATATGGGACACACGACGGCTGCACTTGTTATATGGGACACACGACGGCTGCACTTGTTATATGGGACACACAACGGCTGCACTTGTTATATGGGACACACAACGGCTGCACTTGATATATGGGAAACATGACCGTTGCACTTGTTATATGAGACACATGACGGCTGCACTTATTATATGGGAAACATGACGGCTGCACTTATTATATAGGAAACATGATGGCTGCACTTATTATATAGGAAACATGATGGCTGCACTTGTTATATGGGAAACACGACGGCTGCAATTGTTATAAGGGACACACGACGGCTGCAATTGTTATAAGGGACACACGACGGCTGCACTTGTTATAAGGGACACACGACGGCTGCACTTGTTATATGGGACACACGACGGCTGCACTTGTTATATAGGACACACGACCAGGGCTGGGGAGTCGGTACAAAAATCTTCCGACTCCGACTCCTCAGTTTATTAAACCACCGATTCCAACTCCGGGTACCCAAAATTGCTCCGACTCCAACTCGACAGCCCTGCACAAGACGTCTGCACTTGTTATATGGGACACACGACGGCTGCACTTGTTATATAGGACACACGACGGCCGCACTTGTTATTTGGGACACACGACGGCTGCACTTATTATATGGGACACACGACAGCTGCACTTGTTATATGGGACACACGACGGCTGCACTTGTTATATGGGACACACGACGGCTGCACTTGTTATATGGGAAACATGACCGTTGCACTTGTTATATGAGACACATGACGGCTGCACTTATTATATGGGAAACATGACGGCTGCACTTATTATATGGGAAACATGACAGCTGCACTTGTTATATGGGAAACACGACGGCTGCACTTGTTATAAGGGACACACGACGGCTGCACTTGTTATAAGGGACACACGACAGCTGCACTTGTTATATGGGACACACGACGGCTGCACTTGTTACATGGGAGAAATGTCTGGCTGTATTTTTTGTATGAGATGCAGGAAAAGACTACAATGGAAGTGAAGTAGTGAAGTGGTGAGATGTACATTTATATGGTCTACTCACCCGGATTCAAAACACTGAGACTAGGAAACCAGTTTCCTAAAATGCTTTTTTACTAAATGGTATTGGTACTACCTAAAATATAACTTTTATTTAGTTGTAATAAATTATACACAGGCCATACAACCACCACCAAAACATATAATGTGAGGGGGATGATATAACAATCACTTAACCAGAGAGCTATGAAAACTGCTTCTGAACAATATATCAGAGCACTTATATATGTATAAATAGTGAGGATGTAAGGAAAAACAACCTTAATAGGCAGTCATCCAATTACCGATCAAATAATCAATAATTAGTTATAGTCCATCTGGCACTAAGCACACATTGGTCTAGTAATTACATAGTGGTGCACATATCCAGAGTTATTTAGAAATGTAGGATACAGCTGTGCTAACATGATATTACCCCAATAATGCTCCCAATCACCCCCTTAAACAAAAACATCACCCCACATAATTCAACATGTTTCGACATAAATATAATACAGTCTTATTCAGGAAAAAGGATGTTGCGCTGAGTTATTATCAGGGCTGTGGAGTCGGTACAAAAATCTTCCGACTCCAACTCCGACTCCGCAGTTTATGAAACCACGACTCCGACTCCGGGTAACCAAAATGGCCCCGACTCCTCGACTCCGACTCCTTAGTCTAATACTTAACAGGGCTGTGGATTTTGTAGAAAAATGATCCGACTCCGACTCCTCAGTTTATGAAACCACGACTCCGACTCTGGGTGCCCAAAATTGCCGCGACTCCGACTCCAACTCCGACTCCACAGCCCTGGTTATTATGGATGGCGAATATAGACACCGCCCATTAGAATGATGTATGGTTCATGTGCAGAGACTGGGACATTTGGATTGTAGATGTGTTGTGGAACTAACACCTCCTGTGTTTCTGGGTGAGGGTGCTGATCGTGTGTAGGCGATTTGATTTGCAGCATATGCACTTGACTATAAGTGAGAAGCATGTTATATGGCGAGATGCTAGGTTGATGAATAGCAAGATATATGCATTAGGTGGTTTCACGATTTATGAGACTCATGGGGGATGTGAGAGGTTAAAGGTGACTGCATATACCTATAGGTTCTTAGGAAATGAGGGACTATGAGGCCTCTTTTTCACGGAGTGTTGATAGGCAGTCTCAAACTCTAAGGGCTGGAACCCACAGGAGCGCTTTTGGCAGCGTTTTGGCAGCACTGCGATACGCTAGCAGTTTGCCAAGACGCTGGGCTAATGTTAATGGATGGGGCAACTTCCACAGGAGCGTTTGCGTTTCCCAGAAACGCAAACGAAGGACCTGCAGCATTTTGGGAGCGTTAGCGCTTCAATGTAAAGTATTGAAACGCTAGCAGAAACGCTCAGCAAAACCTAAACTGAGCGGTTTTGCTAGCGTTTTGCGGTTCAGCACACTGTAACAAAATTAAAAATAATTCACAGGACCAATCAGGATAAAAATGCAAAACGCTACACACCCGCTGGGCAAAAAAATACAATGTTGCAAAACACGACCAAAAACGCACATGAATCCGCTTGCAAACCGCTCAGACAAAACGCTAGCGGTTGCGTTTTGCGTTTGCTGATTTCAGTGGGTTCCAGGCCTAACAAGTGCTCACTGCTGCCTGGTTACTGATTGCTTCTGCCTGGTAACAGCTCAACAGTCCAACAGTCCGTGGAAAAGAGGCCTTCTTGCTGGGATTTGGGATGTTTGTTGATATACAACACCCCACCTTACATCTGGATCCCTCCCTTTCAATGGGCTCTATTCTCAAAGACTTCCCGCATGCGGTAAAGTACATGCGGGAAGTTTGCGACCAAAATACCGTCAAGTTGACATTCTCAAAATGTTCCGCATGCGGAAAAAGTGCGGTAAAAGTGCGAGATTCATGCGGAAAAATTTCCGCAAAAGTCTGTATTTTCCGCAAAAAAAGATAAATTCTCAAAAATGTTCAGGCGCATCATTTCGTCGTTAATTACCGATTTTTTTTTTTTTATCACCTACAAGTAGTAGGTGATATATTCCGCATCCCATTGACTGTAGTGAAGTCTGGAGGCTTAAGGGCTGTGCTTGCTGCACTTTAACTTTTTTTTTTAAAAACACTTTTTAATGCGATCTTTTTACCGCATGATTCCCGCATGAATAATAGCTGTTTCCGCATCTTTTTTCCCGCATGCGGAAAATATTAGTGAATGTGGAAAAAATGCGGGGTTTACCGCTGGCGGAAATATAGCGGTAAAATTTTGCGGAAATGTTGGCTCTTTGTGAATAGAGCCCATTGACATTGGGCTCTATTCTCAAAGACTTCCCGCATGCGGTAAAGTACATACGGGAAGTTTGCACCCAAAATACCGTCAAGTTTGCATTCTCTAAATTTTCCGCATGTTTTTCCCGCATGCGGAAAACTTTCCACAAAAGTCGGTATTTTCCGCAATAAAAGATCAATTCTCAAAAATGTTCAGGCGCATCATTTCGTCGTTAATTACCGATTTTTTTTATCACCTACAAGTAGTAGATGATATATTCCGCATCCCATTGACTTTAATGAAGTCTGGAGGCTTAAGGGCTGTGCTTGCTGAACATTTAATTTTTTTTTTTAAACACTTTTTCATGCGACCTTTTTACCGCATGATTCCCGCATGAATAATGGCTGTTTCCGCATCTTTTTTCCCGCATGCGGCAAACATGCGGAAAATATTAGTGAATGTGGAAAAAATGCAGGGTTTACCGCTGGCGGAAATATAGCGGTAAAATTTTGCGGAACTTTTGGCAAACATGCGGAAAATGTTAGTGAATGCTGAAAAAATGCGGAGTTTACCGCTGGCGGGAATTTAGCGGTAAAATTTTGCGGTACTTTTGGCTCTTTGAGAATAGAGCCCAATGGGCTCTATTCTCAAAGACTTCCCGCATGCGGTAAAGTACATGCGGGAAGTTTGCACCCAAAATACCGTCAAGTTTGAATTTTCTAACTTTTCCGCATGTTTTTCCCGCATGTGGAAAAAGTGTGGTAAAAGTGCGGGATTCATGCGGAAAAATTTCCGCAAAAGTCGGTATTTTCCACAATAAAAGATCAATTCTCAAAAAAGTTCAGGCGCAGCATTTCGCCGTTAATTACCGTTTTTTTATCACCTACAAGTAGTAGGTGATATATTCCGCATCCTATTGACTTTAATGAAGTCTGGAGGCTTAAGGGCTGTGCTTGCTGGACTTTAACTTTTTTTTTTAAACACTTTTTCATGCGACCTTTTTACCGCATAATTCCTGCATGTATAATGGCTGTTTCCGCATCTTTTTTCCCGCATGCGGCAAACATGCGGAAAATATTAGTGAATGTGGAAAAAATGCAGGGTTTACCGCTGGCGGAAATATAGCGGTAAAATTTTGCGGAACTTTTGGCTCTTTGAGAATAGAGCCCAATGTGGTCTACTCAGGTGTAAATTAAATAGGAGGTGTGACCAATTAACCAATTTGGGCGGAGTACTTGTCTATATATGTTCCTCTGTGAGCCATTTTCAGGTTGGCTCTGACTTGGGCAATGCCTTATATCACTGCACCTTTTTTATTTTCTTGATGAAGACTGTGTTATATTTATGTTGAAACATGTCCAATTATGGGTGATGTTTTTGTTTAAGGGGGTGATTGGGAGCATTATTGGGGTAATATCATGTTAGCACAGTTGTATCCTACATTTCTCCATAACTCTGGATATGTGCACTGCTATGTAATTACTAGACCAATATGTGCTTAGTGCCAGATGGACTATAACTAATTGATTATTTGATCAGTAATTGGATGACTGCCTGTTAAGGTTGTCTTTCCTCACATCCTCACTATTTATACATATATAAGTGCTCTGATATATTGTTCAGAAGCAGTTTTCATAGTCCTCTGTTTAAGGGATTGTTATATCATACCCCCCCCTCACATTATATGTTTTGGGGGTTGGTTGTACAGGCTGTGTATATTTCATTATATCTGAATAAAAGTTATAGTTGAGGTAGTACCAATACTATTTAGGAAGGGCTTTTTAGGAGACTAGTTTCCTGGTCTCAGTGTTTAGCTGTCATATACCCAATCCTACTTAGTGGAGTGTTTTTTTGTACTCACCAGATTTGGTTTCTCTACTTTCCATAACTAACACCCACTCGGGTCTCTGATGTTTGCTGTTCTCCCAACTGCCTTGAGTGAAATAGTTGTGGTGAGGGACAGATTGAATAGCTTGTCAACACAAGGCCAATGCGGAGTATGTCAGCTGGGAATGGGTTAAGTGGACAGGACAGGTAGTAGAATAAAATGTGAGGCAAATTTAGGGCTGGTTCAGACGGACGCTTGCGGAGCGTTTACCGCAAGCGTTTGGAACGTCGCGGTAAACGCTCCCATTCAAGTGAGTGGGAGCGTTTACACCAAGCTTTTGCGCGTGGTTACACGATTTTCGCTAGCGTTCGAGCTGCCCCTGGAAGCAACATGTAGCTTCCAGGGGGCGGCCAACCGCGATGGCTAATATCCCCCTAGGGGAAGAAACGCGACCGCACCGTACACGCGATGCGAAGGCTACTGAAAGCCTCACCGCGCAGCCGCCGCAACGCCCCCAGACGCGACGCCACGCAGACGTCCATCTGAACCAGCCCTTAACCAGACTTAAGGTGCGTACACATGCACTACTTCCGCCAACGGATCGTTCAGAAACAGCCTTATCAGTCTGCTGACAGCGCGTACAGATGTGCTACTGTCGGCTGAACGTCCGCACGGCGGGAGGGTCTGACGGACCCGTCGTTGGCGGAAGTAGTGCGTGTGTATGCACCTTAAAGCCTGGTACACATCATGCAATTTTCACTTCACATCCTATTCGAATGAGTGATCAGATTGATATGTAGATCTGACATTGATTAGCTATATAAGACAGCAAGCGTACACGTGTATGTGATTTTTTTTTATTTATTTTTTTTTCCGATTGGCTTTTGATCAAAATGACTTGAAAGAACATACACACAGGAACAATGGGCAGTATATTTTGTCCAGTATTATCCAGCATGTCCAAACTGCTTTAGATTGAAAAGGATTGATTTTGAGCTTGGGATCGGTCGCTGGCAATCAGTAGGCTGTATATTCTTTTTACCCAATCAGATCAGGGTTCGAATCTCAGCTCTTTTTTGTTCAGTAAACCAACATCTATTCAGTAGGAGACCTTGGGCAAGACTCCTTTAACCTCCTGAGCGATAATCCCGAGCTGAGCTCGGGGTATGTCGCCCAGGAGGAGTTCTCAGGCTCTGGTGGGACAATTTGCATATTTTTTTTTTGTTACATGCAGCTAGCACTTTGCTAGCTGCGTGTAACTTCCTTCCACTCGCCGCCGATCCGCCGCTACCCGCCATGCCGCGCAGCCCCTCCCCGACCCCTTGCGCAGCCTGGCCAATCAGTGCCAGGCAGTGCTGAGGGGTGGATCGGAACTCCCTCTGACGTCACGACGTCCATGACGTCGGTGACGTCATCCCGCCCCATCGCCATGGCGACCGGGGAAGCCCGGCAGGAAATCCCGTTCTGAACGGGATTTCCTGCTTACTCTGATCGCCGAAGGTGATCGGAGTGGGTGGGGGAATGCCGCTGCGCTGCGGCTATCATGTAGCGAGCCCTGGGCTCGCTACATGATTTAAAAATTTTAAAAAATAGTGCTGCGCCACCTCCTGGGCTATATAATTGTATCGCCCAGAGGGTTAAAGGGAACCTGAGATGGGGATATAAAGAAAAAATATACATACCTGGGGCTTCCTCCGGCCTAATCGCTCAATTGCCTCCAACTCCTGGATCTTCTGCAATTGACCTCGGAAAGTCCTCCGGTCCAGGGCCAACTGCACATGCGCGTCGAGGCCACACGCGCCCTTCCTCGTCTTGCTCTCATGCAGGTGCAGTGCAATCCCAGTGACAGGAGCAAGATGAAGCATGTGCAGCCCAGACTGCGCCTGCGCCAAATGGCCCTGACTGAACAACTTCCTGGGGCCAACTGCAGACGAACCAGACAGCAACTGAGAACGACTAGGGAGCGATCAGGCTGGAGGAAGCCCCAGGTAGGTATATTTCTTCTTTATATCCTCATCTCCGGTTCCCTTTAACACTGCTACTGCCTATAGAGCGCACCCTAGTGGCTGCAGCTCTGGCACTTTGAGTCCACCAGGAGAAAAGCACAAAATAAATGTTATTTGTTTTGTCTAATTTGCATGGCAGTGTATTGCCAGTATTTTACACATCAGCTATGGTAATCCATACTTAGTGATGCTATGTTAATGCATTGTTTATCTCAACCTCATTTTAAATCCTATGCAATCAAAGGAGAATTTTTTGCTAGTAACATGCAATTAGCTACGCTACTGGCCCTTTTACAACCAACGGACCAAAAACAAGTGTGCTATTAGTTCAGGTTGGAGTGCGCATATGATGTCTCCCACAATGCATCATTGCTGAATATGCAAATCATCCGTTGTCCCTGTAAGCTAACCACACCTCCAGAACTGCTGGAATGCAATGATGTGTCAGCTTGGGAATTGTACAGAGCCACAATAATCCAACATGCATATAAACTGTTTCGTATTGGTTGATCCTCATCAGTGCATGGCATGGATTACTAAGATGGCAAACTTTTGTTTTGCTTAAAGAGACACTGAAGCGGAAAAAAAAATATGATATAATGAATTGGTTGTGTACTATGAATAATTACTAGAAGATTAGCTGCAAAGAAAATATTCTCATATTTTTATTTTCAGGTATATAGTGTTTTTTCTAACATTGCATCACTCTATAATATGTGCACATTACACAACACTCAGCATTCAAAATGAGTCTTTCAGAGCAGTCTGTGAAGTAATGACCTCTCCTCTAGCAGAGAAAAAGTAAACAGTTAATTTACAGTTGAGATAATAAAAGTCAGATAACAGCCCTCTCCACGACTAAACTTAGTCGGAGAGTTAATGGCTTGTTTGCATAGAGATAACAACTAGAGTTTCTCAACTCTTCCTGTACTGGAAACAATTAGACGGATGTATCTGATCTTAATGTTTTATTTCTTAGCTGTACTACGCATACAAATCATAATATCATCATTTTTTTTTCGCTTCAGTGTCTCTTTAACATTTTAGTAAAAGGGATTTTTGGTCCTTATGCTAGGAACACACGATGCATATTTTTTTCGGTACATTTTTTGTTGGCTTGATTTTTGATTCGTTTTTCCGTTCAATTTCTCGATCGATTCTCTTATCTTTTCTTATCAATTTCCATTCACTTCTATGAGAAATCCACCAGAAAGACGATGGAAAAAAGATCGGGCATGACGGAAATGATTTATAGAACCATCTAACACAAAATTGTATGGTGTGTTCTTAGCATTACACCCTGCTAGGAGTTCTGGTTCACCATGAGCTTGCTAGTCTGTAACTGTTTGTTTATTTTATGCTGGGCATACACGGCTCGATTTTGCCGCTCAATTCTCCCGTCTAATCAATTCCCCGCTCGATCCCTCAGTCAATCCTCTTCTGCTCGTTTTTCTTATCTTTTTGCATTCACTTCAATCCGGAATCGAGTGGCAACATGATCAGGCGCGGGATCGCACATGTCGGAAATTATCTATCGAGCCATCTTAATGGCTCAAAATCGAGCCGTGTATTCCCAGCATGCTTGTGGATATTCCTGGCAAGCAGCCACTAGTCAGCTTCACACAACTGATAAGGAGCCCTCAGTGAAGGACTTTGGACTGCACTGTGTGTCAGGGAGATAAGGAATAGCTTAGTGACTGGCTCCAAGTAGCCACACCCTCTCCTGTGCCCGTTTACTCCATTTCCTGTGCAGCACTGTGCAATGAATCCTGCTGAGACTAAACTGCTTTCACTGAAACAAGAGCATAGCTCACTAATCCCCATCCCTCCTCTCTTCCGCTGCTGGAGAGGATGACATGAGGAGGTTATCAGAAGTCCCTGGACAGCAGAAGCAGTGACGGATCTACACCCTTGCTGCTCAACCTCCATCACCCAGAGTCATACACGGCCCCCTGCAATTCATGGGAGGTCCTCAATGAGTTTTCTTTGTAGTTCAAGAATAAGGTTATATTCATCTGTTATGCTGTGTACTCACAATGGGCTCTATTCTCAAAGAGCCAAAATTACCGCTAAATTTCCGCCAGTGGTAAACTCCGCATTTTTTCAGCATTCACTAACATTTTCCGCTTGTTTTCCGCATGCAGTAAAAAAGATGCGGAAACAGCCATTATTCATGCGGTAAAAAGGTTGCATGAAAAGTCCAGCAAGCACAGCCCTTAACCTCTTGACGACCAGCTAACGCCGATTGGCGTAAACTGGTCGTCTGCGGGTTTCCATGGAAACAGCCGCTCGTTCAAGCGGCCTTTCCATGTCCGTTCACAGAGGGTGTCTCCGTGAACAGCCGGAGAGCCGCCGATCGCGGCTCGCCAGCAAAATGTAAACACGCGGGGAAGATATCCCCACTGTTTACATCATACGGCGCAGCAGCGCTGTAGGGAAGATCGGCGATCCCCGGCCTCTGATTGGCCGGGGATCACCGGCATATGATAGGCTGAAGCCTATCCTTCAATGCGCAGGACGGATATCCGTCCTGCGCAGCCCAGGAAGGAAGAGGGAGGGAGCACAGAAAACGATGCGGAGGGGGGCTTTGAAGAGCCCCCCTCACAAAGCGCAGCAAGCCGGCGGCAATCAGACCCCCCCAGCAGGACATCCCCCTAGTGGGGAAAAAAGGGGGGAAGTCTGATCGCCCTGGCATAATACTGATCTGTGCTGCGGGCTGGAGAGCCCACGCAGCACAGATCAGGCAAATCACCCCTGGTCGGCAAGTGGTTAAGCCTCCACACTTTATTAAAGTCAATGGGATGCGGAATATATCACCTACCACTTGTAGGTGATAAAAAATCGGTAAATTACAACGAAATGATGCGCCTGAACAGTTTTGAGAATTGATTTTTTTTTTTGCTGAAAATACCGACTTTTGCGGAAATTTTTCCGCATGAATCCCGCACTTTTACCGCACTTTTTCCGCATGCGGAAAAAACATGCGGAACATTTTGAGAATGTCAACTTGGCGGTGTTTTGGTCGCAAACTTCCCGCATGTACTTTACCGCATGCGGGAAGTCTTTGAGAATAGAGCCCAATGCAATTTCCAGTGCGATCGGTGGGTAATCTGACAGGAAGTTGCATTGTGTGTTCATGTCGAAACTGCTTTCAATCAATAACTGGATCGATTTACCCATGCTAACTTCAGAAAATCGACCCCGTTATCAAACAGGAGCAGATTGGACATAATGGAAAATAGTCTGATTCCATTAGATGGATCAGGAAATGGCATCATGTGTACCCATAATTACAACAGCTCTACAGCACAGTCATATCTGTCATTGGGCTTGATTCAATAACGTTATCGTGCTCACACAGTGCGAGTTAATTGTAGCGCATGCATGCTACGCGTGGTCCTGGCAGTGTAGCATGCACACTTAAGCCTTGTGTAAAAGTTGTAAATGTTGCGTGATGTACTTGTAGTGCGGCAGCGATACTTCACTAGCATGGCCGCTACTACGTATATTAGCATAGTAACGGCCACACTAGTGCAGTACCACATGTACCACATATGCAGCACAGTGGCGTAGTGGTTGGTGCTCTCGCCTTGCAGTGCTGGGTCCCCAGTTTGAATCCCAGCCAGATCTGCAAGAAGTTTGTATGTTCTCCCCGTGTCTGTGTGGGTTTCCTCCGGGTACTCCAGTTTCCTCCTACATCCCAAAAACATACAGATAAGTTAATTGGCTTCCCCCTAAATTGGCCATAGACTATGATACCAGGGCTGTGGAGGGCTAGTTACTTTGGTCTATGTAGTCCTGAGTGTTACTTTTTTATTTTAAAGGCACAGTTACTGAACTGAGGAAGCGGCTGTCAAGTGTAAATATTAAAAACTTTTATTTTATTCCAATCTCCACAATCTTCTTTGTCCAGATCGCAGCATCCACAAGGTAGAATACCTGCTAAATGTTTGTAGTGGATAATACCATATATATATTTATTCTACATCGGGCACCTCCAGTTAGATATAGTACTGCATATACCCCTATCTAGGGGGGATTGGCCCTGGGAAGACTCAGTACCGTAAATCCTTTTTTATTTTTGGAGCAGCTACCATCAACATACTGACCAAACCGAGTGGAGATGGTAATTCTCCACAAGCGTAAACGAATGGTTGTTTCATACAGCAACTAACTGCTATGAGTAATATATATACCATTATTGTTTCCCTTTTCCTGGTAATCTAACAATATTGTGCCAGATTGGGCTCCAGGTCTCCCTGTGTTTTTTTTTTCCACAAGTCTGCATTCATGCTGAGTTAGACACAGAACATTTATATGCACTGCTTTCAGTAAGAGGTGAACAATGCTGAGAATCCTGGAAGGATATTTGCAGGTGACTGTCATAGTATGCGCCAGGTTTGTGAAATATGTCTGGATGTTCTCATCTGTTTCTCTGTACAGGAGTGGCTGGACACAAGGACCTCTCTGAGGACACCATGATGGAGAACCATCCAGCGCTCACATCACCGGGTAAGAGAAGACTATCAGTTCTTGTAAAGGAGAGAGTAGTACGTAGTGTCCACCATGATCCCCATCATCTGATAAACTCATAGAGACAATGTAATCAGTTAATGTGTGTGTTTTCTTCCAGAGAGATGCGGAAGTTCTCCCTGTTCTTCAGACTTTACATGGGAAGATCACACCGCCCTTCACCATTATCAGGTAGATAGAACTGAGTGCGTAAACCTCAAAGAGACTGTACATACGTGTTAAGGTGCCGATACATCAAATGATATATGAGCAGATCAACCATGAGACTTTCTCGATTTGATCGCAAAGAAATCTGTTGCCTGCCAATACACTGCAGGCTGATTCTCGGTCAGTTTTAACATGAAATCTCTCGGAAATCGGCCTTGCAATGCCACATCCACCACCTTGCAGCCCCCCCAGGTTAAAATGGGCCCCATGCTGTATACTGACTATCTGTCGGTGTCCTCCGCTTGCTCCTGGCTCTGTCCTCATACATGCGCACCACGTGATTGCCGGCGTAACGTAGGCACACATGTGACGTCACAGACGCACCCACGTATACGCCGGCAACCACGTGGGGCGTGTGTATGTGGACGGGAGGATGGAGCCTGGACCATTGGCGCACACTGACAGGTAAAGAATACAGTACAGGGCACCTTTTAAACTGGGGGGACAACGCTTGGGGTTCCGTAGCACTCACCACTTGTCCTGTTATCGCATACTATTGCTGCCGAACACAAGATCCAACATGCTGGCCCTACATTTTGCAGCATGTTTGATTAATACATGCAACCACTTTCGGCCCGAAATTGGGTCGCATCGTCGATCAGGCATGCAAGTCATCTGATGTATGCCCACCTTTAACATTTTGAATATATAATTGTGTTTTTGGGTTTGGGTTTTTTTGGGTGTCTTTTAGTGTGAAGATGAGTTTGGTATAAAAGTTGAGATTAAAGAAGAAGAAGAGGGGTATTTGAACTGTGACCAGCAGTCTAGGGAGGCAAATAAACAGGAAGAAGAAGAGCTCTATGTGAAGAGTGAGCAGCAGTCTGTGAAGGAGAGAGACCTCACAGAGACAATTAAAGATGAAGAAGAAGAGACGTATGTGAGGAGGGGTGATCTGCAATCTATGGAGGAGAGAGACATGATAAAGATAGTTAAAAAGGAGGAAGAAAAGACATATGTGAGGAGTGATCAGCTGTCCACAGAGGAGAGTGACATGCTGGGAACAATAAAAGAGGAAGAAGAAGAGACAGAAAAGAGTGAAATTAGAATTATTAAAGTTGAGGAATCTATAAATCTCAATCCAGGTAAGGAATTAACACTGTGGGCTCGATTCACAAAGCGGTGCTAACCCAGTTAGAGACTTTAGGCATGATAACCATTGCACCACGCTGGTGAAAAGCCAGTTTAGGTGTGATAAGTTTAGGCATGATAAGTTTAGATAAGTTTAAATCGCTTGCAAAGTCCCGCACGCAAAGCAGCGCCATTAAACTTTATACGAAGTGCACCAGACTTTGCTAGCGTAAAACTTTTGATCAGCTGTGCACTGCGGTGCTAACCCAGTTGGCGCTTAAACTTATCACACCTAAACTTATCACACCTAAACTTATCACACCTAAACTTATCACACCTAAACTTATCATGCCTAAACTGAGTTTAGGAATGATTAAGGGCTTTTCATCAGCGTGCTAACTGTTAGCACCGCTTTGTGAATCAGGCCCTAAATGCACAATGATTTCACGTTTTGTATTTTTTTTCTGTGAGTCTATAAGATAAGCAGACAAGATATGAGCAAAGGTGAGACTGAATTATGAATCTGGTATATTTTTGCAACTATTAACATTGAAATAATTGCCGCTATTGAACATACGGATTTCAGATGAATGGACAAATTACTTTGAGGAGCACTAGAGGTGTGATGGGTGTTCTGGGACTATATAGTGAGGCTATAATGAAGTTATAAGCATAGTCTGCAACTAATGTGTGTGTCATATTTTTCTTCGCACATGACATTTCACGCTGTTGTTAAAGCATACCCAGGCTAGACTCCCACTACAGATGGAGGAGACAAAGAAAAATATTATTATTTATTGTGTTTATAAAGCGCTAACATATTATGCAGCGCTGTACAATAGATAAATGCAGTTAACATAACCGTTATAACCTACAGGGGGCACAGAACAAGAAATAGGATCATGCAGTGTGGTCTTTGGTATCAATATTTCGTCTTTGGTAAAAATGGATCAAGTCGGTTTTAGCCTGTGAGATGGGTTCCCAACAGTGAGGATACATGATCAAGCTGAAGACGCTAGTGGGGGAGGGCCCTGACAGAGGCTTGTTGAAATCTAAAGGATGAAGGTAGAGACACAGGACGTGTGTCAGTTGAAAGTATGCCCAGCAGAACATGTTATGGTAATAAGGTGTAGGCAAGCATGAAAAGGTGAGTTTTGTGGGGTCATTTGAAGGAATTAAAGTTTGGGCCATGTATGATGAATGATGCCAGTGAGTTCCAAAGATAATCAAAAATATTCAGACCTATTTTAGTCTAAATAGCACACAAGATGTCTCCCCTATGTTGGTGTGGGAGGCTCATAAGCTTGTGATTAGGGGGTTGCTAATACAAGAAGGGAGTAGACATAAGAAGGGAAGGGCTATAAACAGGGAATATTGAACACCTAGAGAAACAAGATAATAAATCATTGACGGAGGCTGCTGTATTGAGTAAAAGGAAATAAATATGGCAGCCTCCACATACCTCTCACTTCAGGTTCCCTTTACGATTCCATGGTGCACTAATAGTAAATACAATCTCCTGTGCATGTTATGCAAAAAGCCAAAGGTGCATGATGCTAGATCAAGAGTAGACATATACATAAATAAATGTTACATAGTACAGGAAGTGCATGGTGCAAGGGCGCAGCCTGAGGTGAGTATACATCCTTGCATTTTGTAAAATAATCACTTTGAGGTTGATTCACTATAACAAATAGCGTGCCTTATCAGAGTTAACATGCCTTATCAAAGTAGAGTAGCGAGCGCTATGAACTTATCCCTGCTAATTGGCAATGACGAGAGCTCCACTCGTCCTGCCCTGAGCCCCTGCGGGTCTAATCACTTTAAAGAACCTAATACCTGCACTTTGATTGGCACAATAGGCTGCCTGTCACTTGACAGGCAGCCTATTGGGCCAATCAAAGTGCGGGGATAATGTCCTTTAAAGTGATTGGACCTGCAGGGGTTCAGGGCAGGAGGAGTGGAGCTCTCGTTATTGCCAATTAGCAGACATAATTTCGTAGCGCTTGCCATGCTACTCTGATGAGTTACATTAACTCTGATAAAGCACACCAACTCTTATAATAATAATAATCCGAACATTTG
Source organism: Hyperolius riggenbachi (assembly GCF_040937935.1). Classification (NCBI taxonomy): domain Eukaryota; kingdom Metazoa; phylum Chordata; class Amphibia; order Anura; family Hyperoliidae; genus Hyperolius; species Hyperolius riggenbachi. Next base: position 228,952,782 of record NC_090655.1, on the reverse strand, counting down.
TATAGCGATTTTCTCCTGTCGGACTCAAAGCGCTCAAGAGCTGCGGTCACTGGGACACGCTCAAGAGGCCACCCTGCAGTGTTAGGGAGTCTTGCCTTGAACTCCTTACTGAATAGGTACTTGACCTAGCCAGGATTCGAACCCTGCTCTCCCATGTCAAAGGCAGTGCCCTTAACCAGTACAATATCCAGCCACCACTTTATAAGGCATGTTAATTCTGATAAGGGCTCTTTCACATTAGGGCAGATTTTCTGCGTTTCAACGCAAAGGATAAAGTTTGCGTTACCCAAGGTGAAATGAAAGTCCATAGACTTTCATTTTAGCTTTCACATATAACGCAGCCTTTTTGTGCGTTGCGTTCCACTGCACCCAGGCGCAGTTTTTTGGCCAACGCTAGCTTTATGCGTTACAATGTTAGTCAATGTAAAACGCACACTATGCGCGTTTTTAATCCGTTAACGCAGGCAATCAGTCCCAGAATGCAACAGAGGAACAATGTAGAAAGTTGACAACTAAAAGAAAAAAAAATTACCTGCGTTTTTCTATGTGCAGTAACGCATTGAAAACGGATTAAAAACGCACACTCACTGCAGTGCAACGCATATCAAAACGCAGTAAAAGGCATACAACAAAACGTATGCTTTGAGCGTTCTCCAACGCAAGCTCTGATGTGAAAGAGCCCTCAGGCACGCTATTTGTTGTAGTGAATCAACCACTGTGTAATTTAAAGTGAACCTGAGATGAAAATAAACTGAAGAGATAAAAAATTATATTTATCCTCCTACTCCAAAAAATGCCTTTTTTTTTTAGCATCCCAGGGTTTTATTTATATTTAGACATTTACAAAGTAGGTTGAATGTTTTATGGTCTCTAATCAGTGGCAGCCTATTAAGTGTCCCAGAGTTATAAAAAAGGTTAATAGTTCATGTATTTTATCTCTCCCTGCCCTCAGAAGCTGTATGCTGCCAGGAAAACATTTATGGCTGTAATTTGCTTATTAGTGAAGTTAACTAGATTTCCCACAAGGTACCGAGAAGACAGCAGCTGTCACTTCCATGCCTAGAAATTAACTCTTTCAGGCAGCAAAATAAAACATGTAAAACAGTCTGGTTATTTGTTTTGTATTGTACATACACATGTTTATCTCCTCATGTCACATATCGCCTCGGGTACACTTTATAACACTTCATAAACCAAGCACTTTTATAGTGTTTGTGTGCTGTATAGTGCAGAGTGCACAGTGTAAGAGCTGCTGTCATTTTACCCTCAGTGAAACCTGTTCCTAACAAATGAATGGGAGACACTTCACACAATATCCATTATATTTGGGCTTCAGACCAACATAATTGACACAAAACTGTGTAATAGCAGATTGAATGTATTTTTAATGTCATTCTTTTCTGAACAGATGGACACCGTTTCGGGAACATGTCAGAGGGACACCTTCTGGAAGATAGTGGCGTCACGCAGACTCCTCAAGGAATTATCGCCACTCCTGGGAACACAAATGTCATGCCTGGCCCAGCTGGTAAACCAGATCCCTGTGAACATGAGGAATCTTCTGCTGAATCACATCCTGTTACCCCAAATATCCAGTCATTATTTACCAGCACTGACAGGTCACATGACTGGCATAAAGCTCAGGCTCCTCCCATTAGCTCTCATGCTATAAGAGACGTAGTAGGTCAGATATTTCCATGTTCCGATTGTGGTAAATGTTTTACAATTCATAACGACTTCCTTACACACCAGAAAACTCACACAAGGGATCGCCCTTTTTCATGTGCAGAGTGTGGGAAGGCCTTCCGTCAAAAGAGAAGCTTTTTTACACATCAGAAAATTCATACAGGCGAACGTCCATTTGCATGTTCGGACTGTGGGAAGGCCTTCCGCCAGAAACGCAGCCTCCTTAGACACGAGAGAACTCATACAGGCGAGTACACTTTTTCGTGTTCAGAGTGTGGGAAAGGTTTCAGTGAGAAGGGGGATCTTGTTAAACACCAGAGAGGCCACACAGGTGAGCGACCTTTTCAGTGTTCAGAGTGTGGGAAAGGTTTCATTCAGAAAGGGGATCTTATTAAACACCTGAGAATTCACACAGGTGAATGCTCCTATTCATGTCTGGAGTGTGGAAAATCTTTTATGTATAAAAGAAGACTGGTCAAACACCAGCTGTGTCATACAGGCCAGTACCCTTTTTCATGTTCAGAGTGTGGGAAAGGGTTCCTTAAAAAAAGAGAACTTGTTAAACACGAGAAAAGCCACACAGGTAGACGAGTGTTTTCCTGTTCTGAATGTGGGAAATCTTTTCTTGATAAAAGAAGCATTGTTAAACACCAGCTGAGTCACACAGGGGATTACCCTTTTTCATGCTCTCAGTGTGGGAAAGGCTTCATACGTGAAGGAGACTTTGTTAACCACCAGACAAGTCACACGGGTGAACGTCCTTTCTCTTGTGCAGAGTGTGGGAAAGCCTTCCGCCTGAAAGCAAGCCTTGTTGCTCATCAGAGAATTCACACTGCAGAGCGCCCTTTCTCATGTTCAGAGTGTGGGAAAACTTTTTTCCGGAAGGGAGATCTTCTTAAACACTTCAGTTGTCACACGGGTGAGTATCCCTTTCCATGTTTAGATTGTGGGAAGGGTTTCACGTCTAATGCTGATCTTCTTAAACACTCGAGGTGTCACACAGGTGAGCGTCCTTTTTCATGTTCAGAGTGTGGGAAAAGTTTTGCTCAGAAAGGAGAACTTCTTAATCACAAGATAAGACACACAGGCGAGTATCCCTTTACATGCTCAGAGTGTGGGAAAGGATTCATTCAGAAAGGAGACTTTGTTAGACACCAGAGAAGTCACACAGGGGAGCGTCCCTATTCTTGTTCAGATTGTGGGAAAGGTTTCATGTATAAACAGTCCCTTATAATGCACAAGAGAACTCACAGTAAGGACCATCTTTTTACATGTTCAGAGTGTGGAAAAGGTTTCAGTCGTTGCCAGTTTCTTCGCAGACACCAGAAAATTCACACCGGTGATCGGCCGTTCTCCTGTTCAGACTGTGGGAAAAATTTCATTCATAAACAAGCCCTTCTTGTGCATCAGAGAACTCACAAAGGCGAGCGTCCTTTTTCATGCTCACAGTGCGGAAAAACTTTTACACAGAAAGGAAATTTGATTTCCCATCAAGAGAGAAATGCCCATTTCTCAGAATGAATATGGGTGCTTGGCATAATCCTTAACATTTATCTGAACTGACATAAGACATGTGTACATAGTGTACTACTCCTTCTGATTACTTGTCTAAGGTCCCTTTCTTATTTATTTCTTCCATTGCAAAGGTTAAAAAAACTGATTTTGTCTATGCAAATGAGGCTGTCACACAACAGTCAACTGCAGCCTGGACTCCACTGAAAACTAAGCAAAAACTGCATTTCCACTTGTGCGGTGCGGAATCGCCGGGAAATCATGCATGCGGGTGCGATTTTGCATTTGTTTTTCCCGCGATTTCGCATAGGGTAGTAGGTGGGCGATTTTAACCATGTCACTGCCTGTGTAAGTTAACATTACCTCCTATGCGAAATCGCGGGGAAAAACGCATGCCAAAACTGCATGCGATTTCCCTATTAGATACATTGTATGCAATTCGCTTAGCGGTGTGCGCTGAGCGAATTCTGACGGCTCTGCCGTGCAGATTTTCCCCGCACACAAAGACGCTCTGCACAACGCACAAGTGGAAACAGGCCCATCCACTTGTATTGGCTATGCGAATCCGCATGCGGACAACGCATGCGGATTCGCTATAGTGGAAATGAGCCCTGAAACACATCTAATAAGACAGGACTGTAAACTTCAAACAACTATTATTTCTTTTGTTTCTCAGCTGAAAAAAATCAGATTTTACTTCACACTGTCATGGCTGCTATTTAAAATTCAGTGGACTTGATTCACTAACGATAGCTCAGCGTAACAACAACAACAACAAATAACATTTGTAAAGCACTGTTCTCCCGTAGGACTCAAAGCGCATAAGCATGGCTCAGACCATCGTGGTACAGAGGAAGAATTTTATAAGTCCGGAAATGCCAGGCTAAACAGGTGTCTTTTCAGTCTGGATTTGAATAGCTCCAGGGTTGGTGCTGTCTTTACTGGCTGTGGCAGGGAGTTCCAAAGAGCAGGGGCAGCATGACAGAAGGCTCTGTCTCCAGATTTCTTGAGGTGCACTTTGGGAGTGACCAAGTTTATAGAACTTGCTGATCTGAGGTTGTGAGAGGTGTGGTGCAGCTTCAGCAAGTCCTTCATGTATCCAGGGCCCAGATTGTGCAGGGATTTGAATGTCAGCAGTCCCATCTTGAAGAGTATTCTCAAGCTACTGGTAGACAGTGCAGTGAGCGAAGGATCGGTGTAATGTGACAGTGGCGAGGCTGGTTTGTTAGCAATCTGGCAGCAGCATTCTGCACTAATTGCAGGCGACGCAGGTCCTTTTTGGGGAGGCCAGCATAAAGGGCATTGCAGTAGTCCAGCCGTGATGTGATGAAGGCGTGAATTAGGGTTGGAAGATCCTCTGGGGGAATCAGATGTTTAATCTTTGCAATGTTCTTCAGATGAAAGTAGGAAGGTTTAAGTACAGATGTTAAGCGCAAGTTAGCTACTGTTCGGCGCCCTAGTGATTCATCATGCCTTAATGGGGGCTCCCTGTACGATATGCGCGCTAGTGGCAGCAAAGCATGCTTAATCAGGCTCAGTCAAGGGAGAGAGCACTTAGGGCACGCTATGCTGCTGTGTTGCAGCATAACAAATGCTGGTAACATAACGTCCGCTCTACTCCTCCTGCCCTGAGCCCCTTCAGGTCCAGTCACATTAAATGACATGATCCCCACACTCTGATTGGCCCATTAGGCTGTCTGTTACTTGATAACACTTGACAGACAGCCTTTTGGGCCAATCAGAGTGCAGGGATCACGTCCTTTAATGTGACTGGACCTGAAGGGGCTCCGGGGAGGAGGAGTAGAGCAGACGTTAAAGGAGAACTGTATTGATAAGAGTATGGAGGCTGCCATATTTATTTCCATTTACACAATACCAGTTGCCTGACTGTCCTGCCGATCTACTTGGCTGCAGTAGTGTCTGGATAACACCAGAAACAAGCATGCAGCTAATCTTGTCAGATCTTACAATAATGTTAGAAACACCTGATTTGTTGCATGCTGGTTCAGGGTCTATGGCTAAAAGTATTAGAGGCAGAGGACCAGCAGGGCTACCAGGCAACTGGTATTGTTTAAAATTAAATAAATATGGCAGCCTCCATATCACTCTCACTTCAGTTGTCCTTTAAGTTACGAGCGTTCGCTATGCAGCTTAGCATGCGCCGAGTGCACGTTTCCCTGACTGAGCCTGATTACGCACGCTCTGCTGCCACTAGTGCGTGTAGCGTGCAGGGAGACAGAATTAAGGCACGCTGATTCACTAGCGCGAGTTACAGTAGCTAACTCGCACTGTTACGCTGTGCTATCGCTAGTGAGCCCGGTATTAGATATTTAGCACTTAACTTCCCTGGCGTTCAATTTCCCCAGGATTTTTGTGCAAAAAGTGATCCAATTAATTTTTATTAACTTTTTTTTTTCCTGTAACTTGCCAAAATGTGTCAAGCAAGGGTCTAGTATACAGTGCAGGAGAATATTGACGTGGATGCACATCAATACCGCTCGCAGCATGTTTTGTATTGACGTGCATAACCGACAATACCGCCACGGAGGTTACACTGAAAATAAAAATATGAGACTCCAGTAAAGTTTTGTTTACCATTCGCACTACATATACTTACAGTAAAGTTTTGTTTACCATTCGCACTACATATACAATCAAGTATCTTATAGATGCACTTTCAGTTGAGGTTTGTTTTAAAGCAGCAGTACACTTTGCAATAGACAGCGCTCTTCCATCGACGGTGCTGACATATTGTATTATTTTATAGGATCAACTTTTCTGTCAGATGGAAATGTTATGATAGAGGTGAGGAGTTTCTTAGAGGTCAGTTCATCTTCTCTCCCTGTCACATGCAGGGTCACAGAGAGGCCCCACCCACAGACAGCCCTCCAGAGAGGCCCCACCTACAGACAGCCCTCCAGCCCCCACATACAGGACCACCAGTTGAAAAGACCCCTCCGCCCACAGACACCTTTGTTGGGAATTAGGGTTGGTTGTTGCTTAGAGTAATAACTCATGCACAGGAGAGCTGTGTCGCCTATTTTATTAGATATTACAGTTTAAAGTACATCGTAACTGAGTGGGATATGGAGGCTGCCATATTTTGTTTTAAACAATACCGGTTGCCTGGCTATCTTGTTGATCTCTTTGGCTGCACACCTGAAACAAGCATGTGACTAATTCAGTCTGACGTCAGTCAGAAGCATCTGATCCACTTTCTTGTTCACGGTCTGGGGTTAAAAGTATTAGAGGCAGAGAATCATCAGGGCAATATGCATTATTTTAAACGGAAGTAAATATGTTGGCCTCCATATATCCCTCTCTGTTCAGGTGTGCTTTCACAGTACCTGCACTTCAGCTTATAGGTAAGGGTAGACTTTAAGGCACAGAAGCTAGCAGTGTTTAATCTGTGTGTCAGATCTGACCTGGGATTCTTATCCCAAATGGAACTAAATACCATTTTTAGCACCCTGGGCATCTCAATAGCACATTTAATATGCATGCTGACAACGTGGCTCATTAATTTAAAAAAAAATTACCTCTTCATTTTACAATTAAAAGTTTAGCAGAGGCCTTTATTGTCCTATTTTCTCCTACTTCTTGGCCTGCAGAAGTTTCAGGCAGATGAGGATTGATGTAATTATTTTATTGCACATTTTAACAGAGAGCAAACAAAGAGCTTTCATCAGCAGGGGGAGGTGGGTAGATTGGACACTATGCTTCAAAGTGTTTACAGGAGTCACAGATGCTATCCTCACACCTTGTAGTGGATAAATATTGGGCAGCTAGAAAGGGTGGGCGGGGTCATGGCAGCTCCTATAGCTTTTAGAAACCAGGAAAAAAGTGGTGCTTGGTTCTCTTTTAATATATAATGTGGAAAATGTCCCGATGCAGTCTGCCATTCCACCCTGATATTCAATCCCCTTCCAGAAATAGTTTAGAGGCTAACAGTCACTGAGGGAGGTACTTCAAAAATGTTCCTCGCTGCATTTTAACCACTTGAGGACTGCAGTGTTAACCCCCCCTAGTGACCAGGACATTTATTAGTAAAATGGCCACTGCAGCTTTAAGGCCAAGCTGCAGGGCCGAACAACTCCGCACATGAGTGATTTCCCCCCTTCCCCTCCCTTTTCTCCCCACCAAAAGAGCTCTCTATTGGTGGGGTCTGATCGCCCCCAAACCCCGCCCCCAACCCCCCCCCCCCCCCCCGGGTTTTTTTTTCTATATATATTTATTTTATAAATTTTTTAATAAAATGTAATATTTTTTTTTTATTTGTCTTACATCCCTCCCTCCCCTGGCCAGACAATCCCTGCGATCGGCTGTGATAGGCTTCAGCCGATCACAGCGGATCACTTCCCTGTGTCCCAGGGGGACAGCCCTGTCACACGGCTGTCCCCAGTACAGCGCTGCTGCAGATTGCAGCGCTGTACAAAGTAATTAGATGGCGGTTTCGCCATCTAACAGTCTCCCGAGAGGCGATTGCCACTCGGAGCCTGAAGGCTGGGCGGAGCTCCGCCCCCCAAGCAGGAGATGCGCGCGCAGCCTGCGCGCGATCTCCTGCTAGCCCCATAGACGGCCGTTCACGCCAATCGTCGTGGAGCGGTCCTGGGGCTGCCATACTTCTCACGCCAATTGGTGTGGAGCAGTCGGCAAGTAGTTAAAGAGGCATCACAACAGCATTCAGTAGAATGTAATACATTATTCAGAATATCCAACTGTATGTTATGTATCCTGGTTTCAGTATCAGAAACACTTCCTAGATGTATATATTGCTGTATATTGGTATGTAATCCTACCCTCCAAGTGATGTTAGCCTAGGCTGTTTAGTAAATCAGTCTTCTGCTCCAGTGCACTCTGGGAGACCAGATGTTGTTTCTACTCGCTTTGAAACACACAACAAAACAGACATTCCCCAGTGATACTCCTTGACAGCAGTAAAGATGTCGCCACATGTGATAGATTTAAGGATTTAAGAGTGCAAATCCGGGAGAGGAAAGATTTTGCAATAAGCATAAATAAAAAATATTCACTAAATATTTTATGGATGAATATTGTAAAATATAAGTAATTTGAAGCACTGGGATGAGGAAGGCTTTACTATAAAATGTTGGACTGTGGTATCTGAGTTGCTTTACTATATTTGATGCCTTCAGTGACTAGAGCAGTGTATTCTTTGTTGATGAAGAAACACCTTTTACAATCATTATTGTTTGTCTCTTTTCACTGTAAGCTGTGTGATCTTATCTTCTGCATTATTTTGTCATGTTTTTCTGTTCTATCGAAAAAGAGGAAATAATAAAGGACCTGTGTTCTCCTTTTTGTGCCTGAATTCTGTCAATAACACCCTGGGCCGGCCCTAGACTTTTTGCCGCCTGAGGCAAATTTAGAAAAAATCCCCCCCCCCTCAAGCCGTGGGTGGGGGGGCCGCCGAGCTGGAGGGGATAGCGGGCAGGAAGGGGGTATTGGGCCTTGCGGTGGGGGGGGTGGGGTCGGACCCCCCCTCGCTTGCGTGAGTCCCCCAATCTGCGCTCCCACCCTCCAGCTTTAAATAGTTCCGTAGCTGCCGATAGTAAGAGGGACGGGCGGGGATCACTCGCCTCTTCCGGTTCCAGCGTGTGCTCCACTGACGTCACTTCCTGCAACGCCGCCCACTTACAATACAGTGGGCGGCGTTGCAGGAAGTGACGTCAGTGGAGCGCACGCTGGAAACGGAAGAGGTGAGTGATCCCCGCCCGTCCCTCTTACTATCGGCAGTTGCCGCCCCCCAAGAAGTGCCGCCTGAGGCTAAAGTTTCACCCTGCCTCATGAGCGGGCCGGCCCTGATAACACCACAAGTTCCTGAAAGGAAGCATCTCCAGTGGTCCTGATAGGCCACAGGCTCCACCCTCAATAACAAGAGGAGTATGGATGATCAATAAGAAGAAAATACTTCCGCGTTTATGCAAATGTATGTAAATTTTTATGTAAATATATGCAGCTTGAAAATGGACCAATTAAGTCCCACCAAGGTTTAAATTGATTTGTCTATTTTCAAGCTGCATATATTTGCATAAAAATGTACATAATCCTGTATGAACTCAGAAACATTTGCATATCATTGATCATTCCTGGAAGAGAGGATGAGGGTCAGAAGAGGTGACATGGTAGGTGAGTAGGGATCATCAACGAGATGCAAATACTTCAGAGTTTATGCAAATTGTTATGCAAATATATGCAGTTTGAAAATGGACCAATCAATTTAAACCCAGGTTTAAATTGATTGGGTCATTTTCAAGCTGCATATTGTTATAATTTAAGTAGGCCTCAGTTATTTGGACTGAGTTAGTCAAAAAGGCTTGGGGTGCAGACTTGCCCTTTTAAGGGGATTTTCTCTTAGAGAGAAAATCTACAGTTCTGTCAGCAGGACTAGGACATACCAAGAAGCTGTTCTATGGACAAGGCCACAGGTCTCACTGATCTCAACATGTATACCACAAGAACAATTAACATAGGCCATATTTACAAAATACCACATTCTTGTAAGTAAGGGAAAAGTGACATTACATATTAATCGAGTAGGTGGGCATTATGACACCACAAGGGGTCTAAGCCAATAGTCCGGTCTGGGGGATGGCTAAGATGAGGTCACATTTAACTCTTTCCTGGTCAGTATTAAAGGGCCGGGTGGGCGAATGGAGCTCACTCTGCTTCCTACTTTCCTGCAATCTATATGCTGACTGGAACCTCTAAGTATTTCCATTCTATATGTAATCTGATATGATGTATGCTGTACATAGGTAGTCTAGAAGATATAACGTAGTCTAGAAAGAAGGTAACTGACTAACATTCAGGAGGGAGGTTAGTCAAGAGCTGTAACGCCAAGAACTTAAACGGAAGAAGTTGCTTTGCTAGGATATGATGAACTGTATCTGTATAGATGTGTACTTAATAAACTCCATCAAACTTTGAAGACGACTGAGAAAGTCTATCTCCTGCTTGCTGTGATGAGTCGTGTTTGCAACTCTTGCTGATGAGTTGCTGGTGCCGGAGGAAAAGGTGATTTATAACAGTTTATAAATATATTTGCATAAAAATTTGCCCGAATTTGGAAGTATTTGCATCTCATTGATCATCCCTATAGGTGAGATTGAGGAGAAATCATTGCACATGTAGGGCCATATGCAATTCACTTATTCTCATGAGATTTCTCCTAGGTAATATTTTCAGAACTTGTAACTAATACCAAAAATAATTTGGATAGTACATTTTCAGCTACTTTTTGATACTTTTTCCATTGCAAAGTGCTATAAAGTTACTTTAAAGAGGATCTGTAATATAAAAAAAAAAAAAATACCCTCTGTAAGTATCCCCACCTCGGGAGGGGGAAGCCTCTGGATCCTGATAAGGCTTCCCCATCCTCCTCTGTCCTTCTGTTGCTTTGCCGGGACCCTCCGAATCGTGGCAAGGTAAATATTTACCTACTGCGATCCAGCGCAGGTGCAGTAGCCGCTCTTCATTTGGGTTAAGGCGTAAATAGCCGAACCAGATCGGTCCACTCTACTATGCAAGCGTGAGTCCTTTTGCACCTGCGCAGTAGAGTGGATACTATCGGGCTTGACTATTTCTGCCTAGCCTGAACGAAGAGCCGCTACTGCACCTGCGCTGAGTCGCAAAGAGAGTAAATAAATCAATCCTTGTCAAGCTTGTCGGAGAAGGATTCGGGGGAGCCAGCGCTGGATTACCTGAAGCTACAGGGGAGGGGGAAGCCTCTTTGGGACCCTGAGGTAGAGGTAAGTATCTTACAGAGGGTTTTTTTCTTTACACAGTCTGTTTAAATCGAAGATGAAAAATGATCTCCTAGGAGAAAACTCAGGAGAAAAAGTGAATTGCATATGGGCCATGCAAAAAGAGGGGGAGGGAAAGAAACCCTGTATACAGCACCACTCAAAAAGCCATTTTAGGGTATCAAAAGTATCAAATATCTTTATTATTTCAAAATTGACAATGTATTGCACTTCATATAATATTCAATAGTTAAAAACAATTAAAAGATGGGGCACAAACCCAACAAACACTCTCTGTCATAATACCCCTGTGCTTGATACACTATACAAAATATATATATATATGTGTGTTATATGTCAAAATACACAAAAACCTCCTTATCCAATATTGGAATGATATAGAATGTCCTCATAGGGCTCAAATGAGCCCTAGTCAGATAGAACCCGGGTTCAGTATAGGCTGATATAAGAGACAGCAATTCACTGTCATAAGTGATGAGAAAAACCTGAAATCAAAAGGGTTAACAGTGAACAACGTGTGCAATTATACTTGCATAGTAGAGAAAAATTTAGTGCATAGAAAACCACTATAGGGAAAAAGCAGGACCAGTGAATAACAGGTGACAGCCTGTAGTGAGGGAAAAAGGGAGACTATACTTAGCCCGGTAACATCGAGGAGGAGACAGGCACAGCGGGGCAGAGAGAGGCAGAAGGTCCCCCAGCCAGGACGACTAGTTTTGCGGGTATTATCCCGCTTTATCAAGCTGCGGGGGGAGAGACCGTCCTGGCTGGGGGACCTTCTGCCTCTCTCTGCCCCGCTGTGCCTGTCTCCTCCTCGATGTTACCGGGCTAAGTATAGTCTCCCTTTTTCCCTCACTACAGGCTGTCACCTGTTATTCACTGGTCCTGCTTTTTCCCTATAGTGGTTTTCTATGCACTAAATTTTTCTCTACTATGCAAGTATAATTGCACACGTTGTTCACTGTTAACCCTTTTGATTTCAGGTTTTTCTCATCACTTATGACAGTGAATTGCTGTCTCTTATATCAGCCTATACTGAACCCGGGTTCTATCCGACTAGGGCTCATTTGAGCCCTATGAGGACATTCTATATCATTCCAATATTGGATAAGGAGGTTTTTGTGTATTTTGACATATAACACACATATATATATATATTTTGTATAGTGTATCAAGCACAGGGGTATTACGACAGAGAGTGTTTGTTTGGTTTGTGCCCCATCTTTTAATTGTTTTTAACTATTGAATATTATATGAAGTGCAATACATTGTCAATTTTGAAATAATAAAGATATTTGATACTTTTGATACCCTAAAATGGCTTTTTGAGTGGTGCTGTATACAGGGTTTCTTTCCCTCCCCCTCTTTTTGCATATTATATCAACCCTAGCACACTGCCTGTATATACAGGGGTAGCGGATTAACTCTTTTGTTATTGCATATGGGCCATAGTTGGGAAATTCCTGGGAATTAATTTCTACTATTGTATATAGACACATCATATGCCATATACTACTGCACATCAAAATTCAAACATATTCCAAAAGTGTGTCCAGGGTGGTCAATGTGGGGAAGCCCCTTAATGTCATCTATCACAGCGAACATAACGATGTAGTTAAAGGGAACCTGCAGTGAGAGGAATCCAGAGGCTGCCATCTTCATTCCCTTATAAACAGTGCTGGTCTCCTGACTTCTGTGCTTATGTTCTGCCTCTAAGGGCTCGTTCACACTTGGACGTTGCGCTGCAGGGGATGTTAAGGTCGCATAACGTTCCCCTAACGCAACACCTGGTGGTGCTAAAGGTGGACGCTACATAGAGCCGCGTTATGCGTAGAGATGAGCGTAATGACGTAATTACGATTTTGCGTAATTAGTGTAATTACGATTATGGCCGTAAGTACATAATCGTAATGAAGAAGGATTTCGCGAAATTTCGCGTAAGCGTAATTTTCGCATTACAGTGGGTATTACGAAATTAATGCGTATGGCCATGCTCCCAAGCGGAAAAGTTGACGCATGGATCAATGTTAGGTAGCCGCCGACTTTAAGGGTTAATAGCAAAGCCCCCTTAAATGCTAAGAGCCTCAAATTTGAAGAATATATTAAGGAGATCAGGAGGAATAAGAGGAAAAAAAATTTTTTCAAAAAGACCTTATAGTTTTTGAGAAAATCGATGTTAAAGTTTCAAAGTAAAAATGTATACATTTAAAAACCCGCCGATTTTAACGGTTAATAGCAAAGCCTGCTTAAAGTTTAGGAACACCAAATTCCCAGGGTATATTAGGGGGATCAGTGGGAATAAGAGGAAAACATTTTTTTTTTTCAAAAAGACCTTATAGTTTTTGAGAAAATCGATTTTTAAGTTTCAAGGGCAAAAATGTCTTTTAAATGCGGAAAATGTCAGTTTTTTTTGCACAGGTAACAATAGTGTATTATTTTCATAGATTCCCCCAAGTGGGAAGAGTTTTATTTACTTCATTCTGAGTGTGGGAAATATAAAAAAAAAAAACGACGTGGGGTCCCCCCTCCCAGACCTCTTTAACCCCTTGTCCCCCATGCAGGCTGGGATAGCCAGAATGCGGAGCACCGGCCGCGTGGGGCTCCGCACCCTGACTATACCAGCCCGCATGGTCCATGGATTGGGGGGTCTCGGAATGGGAGGGGCAGCCAAGCTTTCCCCTCTCCCTCCGAGCCCTTGTCCAATCCAAGGACAAGGGGCTCTTCTCCACCTCCGATGGGCAGTGGAGGTGGAGGCCGCGATTTCCTGGGGGGGGGGGTTCATGGTGGAATCTGGGAGTCCCCTTCAAAAAAGGGTCCCCCAGATGCCCACCCCCCTCCCAGGAGAAATGAGTATAGAGGTACTTGTACCCCTTACCCATTTCCTTTAAGGGTTAAAAGTAAATAAACACACAAACACTTAGAAAAAGTATTTTAATTGAACAAAAAACATAACCACGAAAAAAGTCCTTTAATATTCTTAATTAACCAATAATACTTACCTGTCCATTTAAATAAATGATCCCTCGCAATAGCCTCGGAAATGTTCTATCAGTTACAATGTAACAAAGTTATTACAATGTAACAACTTTGTTACATTGTAACTACGCCGCACCCGACGTCACTCGCCGCTCAGCCGCCGCAGCAATTACGCATCCGTGCAAGACGCTAAGTCCCCGCAGCTCCCGCTGTCCACCCCGCCCACATCTGTCACCCACATGTCACCCACATGTGGGTGACATGTGGGAGAGGCGGGGAGGGCAGCGGGAGCCGGCGGGGACTTAGCGTCCTGCACGGACCCGACAGAGCTCTGAGCTATATAGCGCAGAGCTCTCTAAGCATCTTTGAATTTGGGCTCCAAGGAGCCCCATTGGTCCTTAGCAGACCAATGGGGTTCCTTCAAATCAGAAGGAACCCCATTGGTCTGCTAAGGACCAATGGGGCTCCTTGGAGCCCAAATACAAAGATGCTTAGAGAGCTCTGAGCTATATAGCTCAGAGCTCTGTCGGGTCCGTGCGGCGGCTGAGCGGCGAGTGACGTCGGGTGTGGCGTAGTTACAATGTAACAAAGTTGTTACATTGTAATAACTTTGTTACATTGTAACTGATAGAACATTTCCGAGGCTATTGCGAGGGATCATTTATTTAAAGGGACAGGTAAGTATTAATGGTTAATTAAGAATATTAAAGGACTTTTTTCGTGGTTATGTTTTTTGTTCAATTAAAATACTTTTTCTAAGTGTTTGTGTGTTTATTTACTTTTAACTCTTAAAGGAAATGGGTAAGGGGTACAAGTACCTCTATACTCATTTCTCCTGGGAGGGGGGATGGGCATCTAGGGGACCCCTTTTTAAAGGGGACTCCCAGATTCCACCATGAACCCCCTCCCCCAGGAAATCGCGGCCTCCACCTCCACCGCCCATCGGAGGTGGAGAAGAGCCCCTTGTCCTTGGATTGGACAAGGGCTCGGAGGGGGAGGAGAAAGCTTGGCTGCCCCTCCCCTTCCGAGACCCCCCAATCCATGGACCATGCGGGCTGGTATAGTCAGGGTGCGGAGCCCCACGCGGCCGGTGCTCCGCATTCTGGCTATCCCAACCTGCATAGGGGACAAGGGGTTAAAGAGGTCTGGGAGGGGGGACCCCACGTCGTTTTTTTTTTTTATATTTCCCACACTCAGAACGAAGTAAGTAAAACTCTTCCCACTTGGGGGAATCTATGAAAATAATACACTATTGTTACCTGTGCAAAAAAAACTGACATTTTCTGCATTTAAAAGACATTTTTGCCCTTGAAACTTAAAAATCGATTTTCTCAAAAACTATAAGGTCTTTTTGAAAAAAAAAAATGTTCCTCTTATTCCCACTGATCCCCTTAATATACCCTAGGAATTTGGTGTTCCTAAACTTTAAGCAGGCTTTGCTATTAACCGTTAAAGTCGGCGGGTTTTTAAATGTATACATTTTTACTTTGAAACTTTAACATCGATTTTCTCAAAAACTATAAGGTCTTTTTGAAAAAAAAAATTTCCTCTTATTCCTCCTGATCTCCTTAATATATTCTCCAAATTTGAGGCTCTTAGCATTTAAGGGGGCTTTGCTATTAACCCTTAAAGTCGGCGGCTTTTTTATATTATACGGAGCGTTACGGTTTAACGCGAAATTACGGTAGCGTTTAATGCGAAATTACGGCATGAACGAAACGCGAAATTACGAGTTGAAAATTACGCTTACGGTATTTTCAATTACGATTTTAATGGCAATTACGCTACCGTAATTTCGCATCGTAATCGCAAATTTCGCATGCGTAATTATAGTAATGCGAAATTACGAAAATTTCGGCTCAATTCTAGTTATGCGGCTCTTGAGGCGCCGTTTTTATTCGATAGTAATAGAACGAAAACTGTGCATGCATAAGAATCATTGCTAGCAGGAAGAGAACCGCAATGATTCATATGAATCATTGCTAGCAGGCAGATAACTGGCAATGATTCATATGAATCATTGCTTGCAGGCAGAGAACTGGCAATGATTCATATGAATCATTGCTAGCAGGCAGAGAACTGTCAGTGCAGTGCAGTGAATATTAATTAGCCATGTGGCTAGGCAAAATAGCGGACTCTCCCTTCCTCCTCTCCTGCACACAAAAAAACACTAAAACAACATTACTGAGCATGTGCAAACAGTCTAGCGCAGCTAAAACCACCTATAACGCACAGCATGCTGCACTTTTATTGAACGTGTAGCATTTACACTGTAACGCAATGTGGGCAACAAGATGGTTGGATAAAAGGTGAATGAAGAATATCAACAGTTCTAATAATGAACACACGATGGCGTACCTTCTAATAAAAAGAAAAAAAAAGGCATTGCAGTTTCCAGAATGAACACAGGGTGGCGCACAGCAACAAGAAGTGATGTAGTACAGCGACAGGACGTATAGTGGGCAGAAGCAGAGAGGAGACATTGCTTGAACTGGCAGCAAATACGGTAACAATAGCAATAAATCCTAATCAGAGATGGACGAGGAGATGCAAATATTCCAGGTTTGTATGCAAATTGAATTCCGTTTGGAATTTGCGCAGATAAATGAGGGAGCTGCAGCGTTTGTTTGACTGAAATCCAAGCTGCATGTAAACCTGTGAGCGACATTAGCATGTGAGGACATTCTGTATTCCTCTGATAAGTGCTGTTAGTGTGTGACTCCTAATGCACATTAAAACAACAATGCCTTTTGGGCACAGCAGAGGTCAGCCTGTAGGATGAGAGTGCAGGTAGACAATGGTGACTGTATGATAGGTGGGTTATGTGAGTTATGGCTGTTAGGAATGAGTAGTGTAGGTAGACAATGGTGACTGTGTGATAGGTGAGTTATGTGCTAGGCAGAGCAGAGGGGAGGTTAGTGTTTGGTAGAGGAGAGGTTAGTGTTAGGCAGAGGAGAGGGGGAGGTTATGGTTGGGCAGAGGAGATGAGGAGGTTAGTAGTAGGCAGAGATCAGGTTAGTGTAAGCCAGAGGAGAGGTTAGTGTTGGGCAGAGGATTGGGAAGGTTTGTGTTAGGCAGAAGAGAGGTTAGAGTGAGGGAGAGGGGAGGGTAGAGTTATGCAGAGTAGAGGGAGAGGTTAGTGTTGGGCAGGGGAGATGAGGAGGTTAGTGATAGGCAGATATGAGGTTAGTGTTAGGCAGACGATTGGCGAAGGTTGGTGTGAGGCAGAGGAGAGGAGAGGTTAGTGGTAGGCAGAGTAGAGGGCAGTTTAGTGTTAGGCAGAGGAGAGGGGAATTTAGTGTTAGGCAGAGGAGAGGGGAATTTAGTGTTAGGCAGAGGAGAGGGGAGGTTAGCGTTAGGCAGAGGATTGGGGAAGTTAATGTTAGGCAGAGGAGAGGTTAGTGTTAGGCAGAGGAGAGGGTATGGTAGTGTTAGGCAGAAGAGAGCGGAGGTTAGTGTAGGCAGAGAGGAGGGGTGGTTAGAGTTAGACAGAGAGGAGGGAAGGTTAGCGTTAGGCAGAGAGGAGGAGAGGTTAGTGTTAGGCAGAGGGGAGGGGAGGTTAGTGTGCGGGACAGGAGAGGAACAGTATATTCTACCTGATACATGGAACCTTAAATCTTAGTGTTACTTAATTACTTAAATCTTATAGGTTTATTTTATTTTCTTTCTTTTTTTTATTTCATTGGTTTAGATTGAAGAACTATTGTAATGAAAGCAAATGTTATAAAGGAAAAAGGATTCTAATGTAATGGATAATTAACAATCTGTATAGGAGAGTAAAATGATGAAGACGATTAAAGAGGAAGTAGAGGATAATGTGGGGAGTGCTCAACTACATTCAGAGGAAGCAGAAATGATGCATACAATTAAAAAAGAAGAGATGGGTGTGAGGGGTGATCGGTGTTCTACAGAGGAAGAAGAAAGGATCAGTTCTCCTAAAAAGGATGAATATGAGACCAATGTGAGGTGTCATCATCAGTCAACAGAGGAATGTGAAATGACAAGGACAGTTAAAGAGGAAGAAGACACGTATGTAAGGGATGATCATCAATCTTCAGAGGAGGGCAAATCGATGGGTAAAATTAAAGAAGAAGAAGAGCCATATGTAATCATTAACGGGCGAGCAAAAGAGGAGGGTGAAATGATTGGGACCATTAGAGAGGAAGAAGAAACATATTTGAGGGGTGGCCAATCTTCTATGGAGGAGGGTGACATGATGGGGACTATAAAAGGGGGAGAAGAAACTAATGTGAGGAGTGATCAGAAGTCTAAGGAGGAGGGTGACATAATGAGGACCGTTAAAGAGGAAGAAGAAGAGACCTTTATGGGAGGTGATCAGCAATCTCAAAAGGAAGATGAAATAAAGAGCACAATTAAAGAGGAAGACGAGGAGACTTATGTGAGGGGGTATCATCAGCTAAAGGTGGATGGTGACATAATGAGGAAAATTAAAGAGGAAGAAGAAGAGACGGAAGTGAGGAGTGATCAGCAGTCTGTGAAGGAGGGGGAATTAATAAGGCCAATTAAAGAGGAAGCAACAGATGTGAGGAGTGATCAGCAGTTTTTAGAGGAGGGTGACATGATGAGGGTAATTAAAGAGGAAGAGGAAGCAATGTATGTCAGTAGTGATCAGCAGTTTATGAAGGAGGATGACATGATGGGGAAAACTGAAGAGGAAGAAGAGACGCATATCAGGAGTGATGATGAGCAGTCTACGGAGAAAGGTAAAATTTGAAGGTCAATTACAGATAAACAATCTTTATATTATTACAAGTGAATGAGAGTCAGGATCTAATTTTCTGAGGCAATCTTGAAAATAACTGGCAATAACAGGAGTGTGCCATTTTTTTCTATAAACATCATGGCTGAAGAGGACATCTTAGGCTGGCATATACAGATACTGGCCCATATTCATTTATGTTTTCTTTAGTTTGCACAGGGGAGGTGTTCACATCTTATCAATGAAATTTCCTTTTAACTCCCCAACAACCAAGAAAATACTCAAACTAAACGTTTTATTACTTTTTACCTATTTTTTAGTATTTTTCCAATTTTCAGGGGTTGAAACTTTATTTTGGAGATAACATGAAACATTATCTCCCAGGAGAAAACAAAGGAGAAAGGTTAATGGAATAAGGGCCTCAATGTGAAAGCAGGGTTGGTTCTAGATTTTTTTCTGCCTGAGGCAAACTTGTGAGGATGTTGCCCCAGTATAGGTAGCCAGAATAGTTGCCCCAGTATAGGTAGCTAGTATAGTAGCCCCAGTATAGAATAGTTGCCCCAGTATAGGTAGCCAATAGCGTTGCCCCAGTATAGGTAGCTAGTATAGTTGCCCCAGTATTGATAGCCAGAGTATAGGTAGCCAGCATAGTTGCCCCAGTATAGGTAGCTAGTATAGTTGCCCCAGTACAGAATAGTTGCCCCAGTATAGGTAGCTAGTATAGTTGCCCCAGTATTGATAGCCAGAGTATAGGTAGCCAGAATAGTTGCCCCAGTATAGGTAGCTAGTATAGTTGCCCCAATATAGGTAGCCAGAGTAAAGGTATCCAGAATAATTGCCCCAGTATAGGTAGCTAGTATAGTTGCCCCAATATAGGTAGTCAATTTGCACCAAATGTTATAGCTGCAGTGCGACCAGAAGAAAAACACCCTCAGTATAGCTAGGTAGCCCGGTATAGTTGCCCCTAGTATAGGTAGTCAGTATAGTTGTTTCAGTATAGGTAGCCAGAGTATAGGTAGCCAGTATAGTTGCCCCAGTATGTGTAGCTAGTATAGTTGCCCCAGTATAGGTAGTCAGTATAGTTGTACCAGTATATGTAGCTAGTATAGTTGCCCCAGTATATGTAGCTAGAATAGTTGCTCCCAGTATAGCAACCCAGTGTAGTTACTGCAGTGAAAAGCTTGGCGTCTTTTTTCTCCAAGGAGATAGGGGAGACGGGCCAGGTGCAGAAAGTGGAGTGATGCAGGGTCTTTGGGACAGATTAGTGGGCAAGATACTGCAGGTAAATATAACTTTTCATTACAGCAACGCTGCAGGATTTTGCATTTTAGGATGTACAGACTAACCAGCAAGCTCATGGTGACCCAGAACTCATTGGAGAGTGTGTGAGGGGCTACAATGATCCTAAAAGCCCCCTTACTAAAATGCTAAGAAAAACAAAAGTTTGCTTTCTTAAAACAGAAAGAATTTGCGATAATTCAGGTTGGAGTGAGCTTGAGATGTCTCCCAGGGCATCACTGCTGAATATATGCAAATTAACCATTGTTACCCTTAGAAGCTAAACACACCTCCAGAACCGCTGGAATGCAATGATGTGTCAACTTGTTAATTTGTACAGAGCCACAATAATCCAACATGCATACAGACTGTTTCGGATAGTTTGATCCTCATCAGTGCATGGCATGGATTAATTTGGCTCTATGGAGTAGGGCTTGTAACACACAGAGGTTTGCATATATTCAGCAGTGATGCACTGGGAGACATTTCAAGTTCACTGCAACCTGAATTATCGCAAATTCTTTCTGTTTTAAGAAAGCAAACTTTTGTATTTTAGGTTGGAGATCCTCTTCAAAGTATGCAGTGTTCTTTGGGAAATGGTTGGTTTCACTGCTATAGAAACCGGTTTTGCATGTATGAGAATGTCATGGTATCCCCCTTATTATCCATTAGAACATTACCTACTATATGTCCTTCCCCCATGGGATGGGAATTATGTACACATCCATGGTCATCTCCTTTCCTCAATATAACATCAAGTTCCCCCAATAAAAGATAAGATACTGTACACCATATGAAAGGCCCATCTCCATTCCTCAGTATAACATCATAGCACCAACAAATGAGGAGGAGATACTGTACACCATATGAAAGGTCCATCTCCATTCCTCAGTATAACATCATAGCACCAACAAATGAGGAGGAGATACTGTACACCATATGAAAGGCCCATCTCCATTCCTCAGTATAACATCATAGCACCAATAAATGAGGAGGAGATACTGTACACCATATGAAAGGCCCATCTCCATTCCTCAGTATAACATCATAGTACCAACAAATGAGGAGGGGATACTGTACACCAGTGTTTCTCAACATTTTATTGGTATGTACCCCTTTTAAAGCCCAGTACTTTCCAAGTACCCCCTGGCATAGTAAACATTATCACAAGTACCCCTTGACAAATATATATTTAATTGTAGTACTTGATAATTGGTTCTAAACTATTTCCAAGCATTTACTATTGCTTTTAATCAGCTAAAATACTAATTTGGTGTTGTTTAAATAAGATTTATCATTTTCTAACACTCTAAAGTTGTTATTCTCGGTTAAGTATATGAAGCCCGAGTACCCCCTGGAACCATCAGAAATACCCCCTGGGGTACGCGTACCACACGTTGAGAACCTAGGCTGTACACCATATGAAAGGTCCATCTCCATTCCTCAGTATAACATCATAGTACCAACAAATGAGGAGGAGATACTGTACACCATATGAAAGGCCCATCTCCATTCCTCAGTATAACATCATAGTACCAACAAATGAGCTGGAGATACTGTACACCATATGAAAGGCCCATCTCCATTCCTCAGTATAACATCATAGTACCAACAAATGAGGAGGAGATACTGTACACCATATGAAAGGCCCATCTCCATTCCTCAGTATAACATCATAGTACTAACAAATGAGGAGGAGATACTGTACACCATATGAAAGGCCCGTCTCCATTCCTCAGTATAACATCATAGCACCAACAAATGTGGAGGAGATACTGTACATCATATGAAAGGTCCATCTCCATTCCTCAGTATAACATCATAGTACCAACAAATGAGGAGGAGATACTGTACACCATATGAAAGGCCCATCTCCATTCCTCAGTATAACATCATAGTAGCAACAAATGAGGAGGAGATACTGTACACCATATAAGAGGCCCATCTCCATTCCTCAGTATAGCATCATAGTACCAACAAATGAGGAGGAGATACTGTACACCATATGAAAGGCCCATCTCCATTCCTCAGTATAACATCATAGTACCAACAAATGAGGAGGAGATACTGTACACCATATAAGAGGCCCATCTCCATTCCTCAGTATAGCATCATAGTACCAACAAATGAGGAGGAGATACTGTACACCATATGAAAGGCCCATCTCCATTCCTCAGTATAACATCATAGTACCAACAAATGAGGAGGAGATACTGTACACCATATGAAAGGTCCATCTCCATTCCTCAGTATAACATCATAGTGCCAACAAATGAGGAGGAAATATTGTACACCATAGGAAAGGCCCATCTCCATTCCTCAGTATAACATCATAGATAGTACCAAAAATGAGGAGGATATATTGTACACCATATGAAAGATCCATCTCCATTCCTCAGTATAGCACCAACAAATGAGGAGGAAATGCTGTACACCATACAAAAGGTCCATCTCCATTCTTCAGTATAATATCATAGTACTAATAAATGAGGAGGAGATACTGTATACCATATGAAAGGCCCATTTCCATTCCTCAGTATAACATCATAGTACCAACAAATGAGGAGGAGATACTGTACACCATATGAAAGGCCCATCTCCATTCCTCAGTATAACATCATAGTACCAACCAATGAGGAGGAGATACTGCACATCATATAAAAGGTTAATCTCCATTCTATGGTAGAAAGAAAACAACAGCCATGATTCCAGACTGCTAAAAAGCAAAAGGAATAATTATCATATATTTTGTCATTCTCACTAGATGGACATTATACCAAGAATGCCTCAGAGGAACATCTTATCTCCCCTCCAAATCATAATGCAGAAGATGATGGCTTTAAACAAAATATCCCAGAAAGAAACACATTGATGTGTGGGACAACAGGATCATCTGCTCTCCCTCGAAGCTCTTCTGCCCAACATCTGGAACCTCACACAGCCAACAGCTTATTCCCATGTCTGAAGTGTGAGAAACATTTTAAAACAAAATCACAGCTCACTGAGCACCTGCGAGTTCACACTGAGAAGATCTTTCCTTGCTCAGATTGTAAGAAAGTGTTCAAAACAAAGTTTCAGCTTGTTCAGCACCAAATTACCCACACTGGGGAAAAACCCTTTTCCTGTTCTGAGTGTGGGAAATGTTTTCCACGAAAAGCAAACCTCAAGGAACACTTGAAAATTCACTCTAGCGAAAAGCCATTTTCCTGTTCAGAGTGTGGGAAATGTTTCACTGTGAAGGGTAGCTTGTCGCAACACCAGAAAATTCACACAGGTGAACGTCCGTTTTCATGTTCAGAATGCGATAAATGTTATATTTACATGAGAGACCTTCTTAAACACCAGAGAAGTCACTCAGGAGAACGTCCTTTTTCTTGTTCAGCGTGTGGAAAAAGGTTTTTCTTTAAGGGAAGCCTTGAAAGACACCAGAAAAATCACACAGGTGAACGTACGTATGCCTGTACGCAGTGTGGGAAATGTTTCACTCAAAAGGTAGTCCTCCTTACGCATCAGAGAATTCACACAGGTGAGCGTCCTTTTTCTTGTTCAGAGTGTGGGAAATGTTTTACACAAAAGGGACACTTTCTTGCTCACCAGAAAAGACACACAGGCGAGATACTTTTTTCATGTTCTGAGTGTGGGAGGGGTTTTGTTCGGAAAACAGATCTTGTGAGACACCAGAAAAGTCACACAGGCGAGCGTCCTTTTCCATGTTCAGAGTGCGGGAAATGTTTTCCAGAGAGAGGAGAGCTTCTGGCACACCAGAAATATCACACAGGTGTGCAGCCTTTTACTTGTTCAGAGTGCGGGAAATGCTTTGTTCGGAAAGTAGACCTTATTAGACACCAGAGAATTCACACTGGGGAACGTCCCTTTACATGTTCTGAGTGCGGGAAATGTTTCATAGAGAAAGCACACCTTCTTAGACATCAGAGAATTCACACAGGAGAGCGCCCTTTTCCATGTTCAGACTGTGGCAAAGGCTTTGTTACAAAAGAAGACCTTCGAGCACACCAGAGATTTCACACAGATTTGTATCTTTTTCCATGTTCAGAGTGTGGGAAATGCTTTTCTCGGAAATCAGTTCTTCTTAGACACGAGAGAAGACACACAGGAGACCGTCCGTTTTCATGTTCAGAGTGCAGCAAGTGTTTCACAAGAGAAGAATATCTTACTTTACATCAAAAAATACACACTGCCTGAGGACATATAAACTTTTTATAGTATGAAGTTTTCTATCACAAAAGTCGTGCATGATAAATAGGTATCTAAAACAGCTCCAGGAAAGTTATATTTCAGCAATGAGGGAGGCTTAAGTGTGGTCCTCTTTCCTTTTGAGTATTCCAAACATAAAAGACAGAAAGGCACTGCAATAGTGTGATACTGTATAGCTGGGGCATAAATAACTTCATCAGTGCCCCCAGTTGTTAGAATGACACCCAGCGCTCCTTCACCATATACTAAATAAAGCCTCTCACCACAAGTCATGGCTGACCCAGCACAGACCAGCAAGTAACGCTCTGCAGATACCATCAGCGTGTTCCTCCAAAACCGAGAATCCTAAGACTCAAATATGGCCAACATAGTGTAAAACCGCTTTTTATTTTAAAAAAAAATTAAAAGGTAGTGCACTGATTTTTCTGTATCTTACTACAGAGCGCCCTGTTATTATCCCCTATATTTTATACTTTAAGTGACACACGCACTTAAAAGACAGGAGCGATCCAGGAAAAACAAACGGAACAACTGTACATCCATAAGGGCATAGAGTAGAGGAGTGCACACTAAGGTTGCTTGTTTTAAGCATTAACCCATTGCTTACCTCCCTTAACTGAACCTCAGACTTTGGATCTTATCAACTAAAAGCGTAATATTGTAGCCAAATATTATTGTACAAACTATTGTGGTAGCAATAAAAAAACTCATAATTCTTTTAAAGAGGAGCTGTTAGGTATAAGGTCTCAGAGAAAATAAACACATATATATCAGTAGCTAAATATAGGCTGTACTTACATTACATATGCATTTTACTGTCCACGTTTGGATTTCACAGAATTTTTATATAGTATATGCAGAGATCGATGCTCCTGACAGCTCATGGCAGGTTCCATGATTGTCTGTCTCCTATGAAGCCAAATGTGTCGTCATGTCCTGCCTGCTTCCTGATCACAGAAAAGCTCCTACTGAATAACACAGTGTGCAGTGAATATTAATTAGCCATGTGGCTAGGAACAATAGCGGACTCCTGCAGTGTACTCTGCCCGGAGATTTATAAGTGCTATGCGCTGGACTGATTACAAGCTGCTGAAACTCGATCCTGTAGTTTCATTAGCAGCCGAGGGGAGGGCCCCAGAATGCTTTGCAGTATGATATGCGGCTTGCGTCCTGCTTGGGTCTAACAGCTTTGCTGATAAGCACACATCAAAGGTAAGAGAGATTTTTATCTTCAGTAATGCCTTTTTGGCTTCTTTCTAAACTGTTTAACACAGGAGAATAGAGGTTTAAATTAGCTTCTGCAGCCTGACAGTTACTCTTTAAAGTAAACCTGATAGATACTCAGAGGAAAATTTCAGATACTTACCACTGCAGGGAGCGCTCCTGTACAAGAACGAGCATTGCCTGCACTGCACAGGGCCTTGTTGATGGGGGGCCTAGCTCTGGTGGAGGAGTACCAGGGAAGCTTCTGGATTATCCTGAGGCTTCCTTCTACCAGGACCATTACTACAACGCACTGGGCCCCACTGAAAAACAGCATAGTATGGATACAGAGGTGCCAAAAGGATAAAAGAATCTAAAAGGTTTAAAACATGAGGAGGCAGTGGTGGACTTACCTCCTCCAAGCAGACACAAAAATTGCCAATGTGTTTGTGAAATACAACAAGTTTGTTTACATACTCCGGGGGACAATGCAACACGTTTTTCAGGTTTGATCCCGCTTCATCAGGCAATAACAACGGAGCAATAGCATATGTGGTCAGTAGAAGAGATATTTCCTTCTAAAAACAGATACCTAAGGAGAGGGAAGGCTTTGGGTCCTATAGATCATTCCCGTTCCTCTCCTCATCCCCTCATTCCCCACAGGTTCCTCCATTCAAACCCCCTGCCTCGGTAGGATTCAGAAGTCTTCAGGAGCCCGATTGCTCCGGAAGACGGGCAGCTTCATACTGCGTATGTGCGAGTGCGCGAGAGAGGCCACTCACATGTGTGCAGTATGAAGTGGCCCGTCTTTCGGAGCCCAAGTGCTCCTGAAGGCTGGGTGCACACATAACAGAAACACTAGCGTTGCGTAAAACGCTGCGTTTTATGTAGCAATGTTAGTCAATGGGACGTAGAAAAAGATGCAGAGCACTGCGTTTTACAGTACGTGTTTTGCAAACGCTGGTTTTGTTGCATATTATGCTTCTGGCTGCCAAAACGCACATAATGAAAGTCTATGGTGATGAATATGCATGCTTTTTTATGCGCTTTTTGGTTTTTACATTTTGATGTTGTATTTCCGCTTCCTCTTTACTTCCTAGTTATTCTGGATAAAGGGCAGGTAAAAAGCGCAATCAAAATGCATATAATTCACAAATGCGTTTTCAATTTGCGGACTGCAAATGCAACAAAAAAGCAAACAAATGCAGTAAAATTGCACCTGCGATTCGCAAATGTGAAACGCAAAAAGCAATAAAAATGCAATTAAAAAATGCAAAAGCACCCCCATAAAACACACCTTTTTCAGCCGAAGACTTCCAAAGCCCACCCACAGATGAAGAGAGCACCAAGGGATTGGTCGGAGACTGCTAACAAAGAAGCCAGCGCAGGAACAACAAGGCGAGGAGAGGAGCGGGAAGGCTCTATAGCAGTGGTCTTCAAACTAAGGCCTGGGGGCCGAATGCGGCCCCCTAAGGCATTTTCACTGGCCCCCAAACACAAAATGTATAACATAGATGCGGCCTGATGCACCGTTATACATCGGCGGCCCACATATAGAATAGCAGTACTGGCACCACCCATCCACATACTGTAGAAGCCAGTGAGCAGTCATTCACTGGCTATCAATCCCATTCTGCATCAGGTGACACTGCTGTCCAACTGGACATCACCTGGGTATGCTTCACTGTCTGGTGAACAAAGACATTCTTCGAGCGCCACATGACGGAATGACTGATGCTGGGAGTTCTCCTCCAGACATGACTGGGGGAAATCAATACCTAGACTCAATGTAATGTTTTCAACATCATTATATGTATATTCCGGCCCCCAGCAGTCTGAAGTATGTTGGCCTGGCCCTTGACTGAAAACGTTTGGGGACCCCTGCTCTATAGGACCCAGAGCCTTCCCTCTCTCCAGAATCCCTTCAAGCACATGTAGTATTGACTAAACTACTACTGTAAGGATTTGGTGTAATGGATGGGCAGATATTCAAATGATTTATTGTTAATATTCATACCGAATGTATTAAACTGTCAAAAAGTTTTTTGTGTGTATGAATTTATTGTGCTGAGTAATGAATACACAGCTGCATTACTGCACAAGGCCTTTAGAGAGCACTTTTCTCCCACAATCATTCTTCATAGATAATGCATTATAAATATATGTGTATAGTGCAGTCATCTTCTGTAGCACTGGACAGAGTACAATATAGGCAATACAGTATAATCTCATTATATTAAACTCCAAGGGACCAGGAAAAGTTTATTACTATATTAGAAGTTTACTAAATCAGAAATTGTCCTAGAAATGGCCCAGCATGTCCTGGTACATTCTCTGCTGCAAAGGAGCAACTCTGTCCTCCAACTGGAGGTACAGTACAAGCACTTGCACATTTGGTGGACTACAAGGTTAAGTATACCTAAGGGCTGCATAGCCAGGCTGGACATAATGCTGGAACAGTATCCAGGGATCCATAATAATTACAGCCGTCACTGAATAGAGGCAGCCATTCGCTTCCTATGAATGGCTCTGATACCTCCGCAGCCAGGATTTGCAGCACTTGTCCTGCAAAAATGTTTGCTCAGTCATGAAGCCTCTCTTCAAAATTCACCCAATCATGATAAGCCACTCGCATCTGAAATCCTAGTGGCTCTGATACTTCCATGGGCAGGACTTAGCACTCTCCTCTCCACTCTCCTTAGTTTTGCAGTGAGTAGGCCAACTTTGATCTGCACTACAAGCGAAAGTAGCCTGTACTGCGCTCCACACGCTACTAGGAGTGTCATCGCTAGTAAGGGAAGAGATACCCAGGAGTGCATACAATTCCGTGGGAGAACTATGATGATACTTTTATTGTGGATTGCAAAGTGGAAGTGGTAACACTTCATTCTCTTTTGTTTATGTTCACATTATTCCTAATTTTTCCCAGGCTGCTTATTTGTACGGTACTGTATATCCAGCACCGGTGCCATTGTTTTTGTCTTGCAAATGTTATTAGGCATCAGCTCACTTGCAACCAGCATGAAGAGAGCAGCAGACCATAGGTTTAACACTGACATACTGTATGATGCATGCGCCGCGCACTGTTTACTATATCCAGAGTCAACATCACTTAGGGGCCAAAAAGCATGTTTACCATCACAGAAGTTTTATTATATTCGGGTTTACTATACGAGACGTTGCTCCCATAGACTCATAATGGAGATTGGCCAGGACCTGGAGAGGTAGTTTACTCTACCTGAATGTTTACTATACCAGAGTTTATTACTCGTATAACGAGATTATACTATAGTGGGTAGCGATACATTAAGGTATGGGTCACACAGGTGTTTGATCTTGATCTCTGTGTTATTGGCAGGAAGTGTAGGGATGGGCAGAGAGGGGCAGCATCAGAGGAGTTGGAGGAGCAGTGAATGAGGTGAGCAGAAAGGTTTGGACAGCTGCCAGTCTGGTAATAGCCAAGACACACATGGAGGAAGATGATGTTGTAGTCACAATGGGATATAACAAAGACATACACCAGCATTTTAGAAGGGGAAGATTATTGATTAGAGATGGCCCGCCCTGGAGAACTTATGGATATGAATGGCTGAACATCGCAATTTTGTATTTGCGGCAAGCCACATTGACTTTAATGATCTTTAAAGAGCAGCCATCATTACTTACCCAATCTATAACAAGTGCAGCGACAACAGCGCCAGCTTTGGGGAAGGAGACCCTGTAATGGAGGAATGGAGGGTAGAATGTAGTTGTTCCGCATAGCTCCAGGCCTCTACCATGGCTGCACAGGCTGAGCCCCTTATTTTTATGCCTTTGCATAATACATATACAGTATGTGCCAACTAGCAAGCTCACAGGATATTCAACCAGGCAGTGTTTTTCCTCTATAATGGCTTCGGGGCACTAGCAAGAAACCTCATAAGCAAATTCTGCTTATGTGATTTGGTGTACAGAAGCCTCTAAGGCTGCTAGGTTTCATATAGGTTAAATAATAATAATAATAATAATCTGAACATTTATATAGCGCTATTCTCCTGTCGGACTTAAAGCATTCAAGAGCTGCAGCCACTGAGACGCGCTCAAGAGGCCACCCTGCAGTGTTAGGGAGTCTTGCCTTGAACTCCTCACTGAATAGGTACTGACCCTAGCCAGGATTCGAACCCTGGTCTCCCATGTCAAAGACTCAAAGGCAGAGCCCTTAACCAGTACACTATCCAGCCACTAGTACACTATCCAGGTTGTGGGCTTGTGGCAAACTGGCAAACTACACCCACGCATGCGTATTAGTTTGGTAATTTAGTGAAAAACTGCATGACAATTCACTAAGATTTTTACCTTATGCTGTATTTATTTATTTATTTATTTTAATTTTAAGTAATCATGCAATTTCATTTGGTATTTCCCTGGTGCCTCCATCTTGTCACACCACCCAGGAAGTGTGACGATAAGAAGTTGCACCAGGAAAGGAAAATTACGGTAAGTATATAGTCTCCCGTTTTAAAGAATCGTGGGGTATTGTATTTGGTATTTGATGGATTTTTGCAGTGAAGGGAAACTGAAAGAAAGATGTGATACAGAATGGATTTTTTATTATTATTATTATTATTATTATTATTATGCTGACAAGGAAAGTCCAAGGTGCATAAAATTAACATCAAATTTGTATCAGTTCAAAACCATTATTATCTTATTAATCATTTTTAATTACTACCTAATAATATTGTAAAATATGTTTTCATTATAAACGTTCTTATTTTCCTCAATATTATCTTTCACCTTTTCTCTGCTCTGCTTCTATAACCTTCCCAGTGGCTGTTAGGTACAGAAAGCTCCAAGCTGAGATAAATGCCGATTGCCGACCAGTTCACTTGATGTACCACATGCACTAGCTTTTGTGAATAGACATTTATGAGGTATTTCCCTCACAAGTCAGTGATTTCCCTCACAAGTCCGTCATTTCCCTCACAAGTCCGTCATTTCCCTCACAAGTCGGTAATTGTTGTTTTCCATGTGTGAACAGCCTTGATAAATCCCTACAGAGGAGCTTAGGATACATGTTGCACCACAGGAACTGGTATTCCTGTATAGGTAGCACTAGATCTTTGTGCAGAGCTAATGAGGTTTGAATTACCTGACAGCTGATAGGCATCAATCATTAGTCTCCATTAGCCCTGGGCAAAGTTCCATTTCAGCCCAGGAAAGTATATGGTCAGTGGCTTTGGCACTACTGCATGAGGTAAGGCAGAAAACAGCTTATTTTACAGAACATTTTGTCAAATGTCAATTCACTAAGGCTCCTTTCAGATGGGTGGCTGAACTGCACTTTTGCTGAGCAGTTCAGCCTCCCTTTTGCTGCCCGCTAGTGCAATTTGGGTGCAATTTAAATGCAGTCAAATTGCAGCGGTTGTAACACCATGCATGTCAAGCGTTGACATGCGGTGGTGTTACTGGGTGGTGGAGGAACACTACATGTCGAGTCTGAGCATGGCTGCGGCAGTGCTCAGATCTCACTCCGTGTGGGGCTGTCGGTACAAGGCGGGTACTGGGTCGGTGCAGGAGAGCAACTGAAAGGCTGTGATTTCACAGCTTGTCAGCTGCCCATGTGAAAGAGCCCTAAGGATGCTTTTCCACAAGCAGTAGATAGGCAGTAAAAAGACTGTCATACTCACAACTGCTTGCTGGTGCTCGGTAACTTCTCACTGAGCGCATAGTTCAGCTGCCTGTGGAAAAAGACCCACTGTTACCACATGGAAAACTGAAGTTACTGACTTGTGAGGTAAACACCTCATGAATGTCAATTCACAAAGATTAGAACTAGACAAGTGAGATATTTGGTATTTGTTTCAAGACTGGAGCTGTCAGTAACAGCCATTCAGAAGGTTATAGAAGGGAGGAAACCGATAAGTGAAAAGGTTAAAACTAAACAATTCATGAAAATAGCAAAGTTAATAATTAAAAAAAATCCTTTATATTGTTATGTAATATTTACAAATAGTTAATATGATACTAATGGGTTTGAGCTGATAGAAATGTTATGTTATTTTTATGTACCTTGCCATTTACTTGTCAGTATAATACCCAATAAAACATTAAACAGTGCTATCTGCATCACATTTTTCTTTCATTTTCCCAGCACTGCAATTATCCATCAAATCCTATGTAATAATCAGTGATGGCTGGTGCACACCAAGAGCTTTTCAGAGTGTTTTTAAAATCGCTAGCGCTTTGAAAAGCGCTTGGCTGCTGTATTTGAACGGGATGGTGCACACCAGAGCAATTTGTTTTTTACAAAAATGCAAACTCAGGTCCGGCAGCATTTTTGCGATTTCTGTGGCGTTTCTGCCTCAATTTTAAGTATAGAAAAGTGGAAAAAAAATTGGAAAACCGCTCTGAAAAACGCTAGATCAGAGCGGTTTTCCAGGCATTTTTGTTACAGAAGCTGTTCAGTAACAGCTCTACTGTAACAATATCTGAAATGTGCTACACAAAAACATTCCAAAAAAACACTAGGCATGTTTAGAAAATCGCTCTAAACATGCCTAGGAATCGCTCTGAAATCAGCTTCAAAAACCGCTAGCGTTTACAGATCTGCTAGCGGTTTGCACTGGCCCTAAGTGTCTCTGCGTCCCCTGTCACTGCTGCCTGGCAACTGCTCACTGCTGCCTAGTAACTGCTTGCTGAGCACACAGTTCAACAGTCCATGGAAAATAGGTGTAAATTAAAAAACTATTAACACATGTGTGAAAAAATTAGTGAATGCTGAAAAATTTTATTTTTTTACTGCATGAAGTAGTCTACCTCACATGAGATTTTTACCGATCATGTCTTAGTGAATTGAAGTTGCATGTGTAGAGAAGGTGAATAAGATGCAAATAACTGCAGGGCCAATCAGAATGATAGAAAGTTCAATAGTTTTGACAGTTCCACACTGCATACGGTGTCCTGTCCTGTCAGTTTTTGACTGTTGGCATCAATTTTGTATGAGTTTCCTATGACTCGGTTCACACATAATTCTGTACATTTTTGGTACAGTCCTGACAGATTTATATCAGTCTTCTATGAGTGTGTTCAAAATCCTCTCAGGTAAAACTGATAGGAAACTAATGCAAAACTGACAGGACTGGACCGGAAATGTACAAATGTGTGGTTGAACCAAGTCTATACATACAAGGAGACTAGAGTTAGGCTGGATCCACACTATAAGCGCTTTTGTGAGCGCTTGTGATTGCTGAGCGCTTTTTCCCATTCACTTTCATTAAAACCATGGTAAAAATCACATAAAAATCACATAAAATACATAAGATAAAGATTTTACGTGATTTATGTCATTTACCATGATTTTAATGAAAGTGAATGGGAAAAAGTGCTCAGCAACCACAAGAGCTTATGGGGCTTTATTTACTAAACTGTGATAACTCAAATATCACACCTTATCAAAGATATCACACCTTATCAAAGTTAATATGCCTTATCAGAGTAGCATAGCGAGCGCTACAAACGTATGCCTGCTAATTGGCAATGGCGCTCGTCCTGCCCTGAGCCCCTGCGGGTTCGCAGCGCTCGCTGTGCTACTCGGATAAGGCATGTTAACTTTGATAAGGTGAGATATCTTTGATAAGGGTTGATATTTGAGTTATCACGGTTTAGTGAATCAAGCCCATAGTGTGGATCCAGCCTTAGGCCAGAAACCCACTAGAAGCCTTTTCTAATCACTAGTGATTTGAAAAAGCTTTTCCTAATGCAATGCTATGGGGGATTTTTATAAAATCACATGGCTCAAGTGGGATCACACCCATAGCATTACATTGGAAAGAGTTTTCAAATCGCAAATCGCTCAGAAAATCGCTCCTAGTGGGTTTCTAGCCTAAGGCTTGGTTTGCTCTGGATCATGTGCAGCTAGCGGTATAGGACAGTGTAGTGTCCACTGTGGTCTGACTGTAGCTCGGGGCAGATGTGTTACCCCTATAGGCTATATGGGGGAACGCATATGCACTTCCAGGATTATCATGGACTGTACAGTCACTGTCAGTTTTGTGATGAGCGGAGAATGGACAAATGTCTGGTCAGGTCTCACAAGACTCCCATGTAGAAATGGAATCTTACAGAAATGGTGATCATTAGACAAAGACAAACACTGGCGGACTCAAAGCACCAGAGCTGCAGCCACTAGGACACGCTCTATAGGCAGTAGCAGTGCTAGGGAAACTTGCCTAAGGTCTCCTGCTGAATAGGTGCTGGCTTACTGAACAGGCAGAGCCGAGATTCGAACCCTGGTCTCCCATGTCAGAGGCAGATCCCTTAACCATTACACCATCCAGCCACCACTAGACAAAACAAATAGTTTTGTAAATAACTTGGCATTTTTCTCTGCGGAGAGAGGGCCAGGCACCGGATGCAGGGACTTCGGGACGGCATTGGGGGACAAGGCTTCTCGGGTAAATATAACTTTGTTTTACTTGCAGGCTGCCAGATTTTAGTATTTACTCTGGAAGTCAACTTTGTTTTACTTGCAGGCTGCCAGATTTTAGTATTTACTCTGGAAGTCCTCTTTAAGGCCTTTTTTCCACGGACAGTTGATAGGCAGTGAGATGCCTCTCAAACTCTCACAACAGCTCACTGCTGCCTGGTAACTGCTCGTTGCTGCCTGGTAACTGCTCGTTGCTGCCTGGTAACTGCTTGCTGAGCACTCAGTTCAACAGTTCATGGAAAAGAGGCCTGACTCAGGTTACTGGATTAGCCATATGCTTTTTTTTCCAGATTTTTTACTCAGACACTACGCCAGAAGATCAACAGGGCTGCCAGGCAACTGGCATTGTTTACAAGGAAATAAATATGGCAACCTCCATATCCCTCTCACCATGGTTTCCTTTTAAATAATATAGAGATCGTCAATTAAAAGCAAATATTTCAAGTTTGCATGCAAATTAAATGTAAACTGTGTGTAGCTTGGAACTGGGCCAATTTACTGCACTTCCTGCCCATTTTTACTTCTGAAATTCCAATTTGCATGCAAGCCAAAATTACTTCCATTTAACTGACCATCTATAAGGTCTCAATGGAACATTCCCTTTCATTCTAATCTAAACCTAAACTTCCCTGCAACATGTATATGATATCTAGATAAACTAAACCGTACACAGAATAGATGATCATGTCAGGGTAAGGGCTTATTTCCACAGAATGTTTAACTGTGTGCTCAGCAAGCAGTTACCAGGCAGCAGCAAGCACATCGTATTTCGTTTTTCCAGATTTTTTTCCGAATCAAAAGGAAGCGCCCTGCAAAAGTGCTTACAAAAATGCCCACAAAAACAAGCGAACGTGCAAAAAATCAGCAGAAAACGCTTGTAAAAAAATTAGAAAAAAAAAGCCCACCACGGACGGACACGCGAGCCGAATGCAGGCCTTTGAGAGGCATTTCACTGCCTAGCAACTGTCCATGGAAAAAAGGCCTAATGTGCCAATTAAATTCAGTGAGGCCTCTTTTCCACGGGCAGTTGATAGGCAGTGAAATGCCTCTCAAACTCTCACAACGGCTTGCTGCTGCCTGGCGACTGCTTAGGCCTCTTTCACATCTATCAACGCGTGCAGGAGCCGTTTCCTGCACGCGTTATATGTCCTGCGGCGTGCCGTCGGGAATCTGCGGTGCGACGCAATCAGCGGTGGTAGTTATTAATTGACCCCGACGGAAAAAACGCCGGCTCCCGGCGGATCGACGCTCCTGGGTGCGTCAGAACCGCAACGCACCAAACCGCGGCGTTGGGTGTGAAAGCTAAAATGAAAGTTTATGGACTTTCATTTTACCTTGGTTAACGCAAAGAACTGCCTTTGCGTTACAACGCTGTAAAGAGCTCTGGTGTGAAAGAGCCCTTATGGCTGCTTGGTAACTGCTTGGTGAGCACACAGTTCATGGAAAAGAGGCTTTAGGCAATTTTGAACTGTGTGCTCAGAAAGCAGTTGCCAGGCAGCAGTGAGCAATTACCAGGGCCGGCCTTAGGTTTCACAGCGCCCTGAGTAAAACCTGATTTTTGTGCCTCCCTTCATCCTCTTCGCGTGTGTGCGTGCACACACACACAGGCCCATATGCAATTCACCTTTTTTCATGAGTTACCTCACAGGACAGTGGTTTCCAACCTTGTTGGCGTGACACATCAAATATGTATAATAGAGAAATACTATTAATAACCACAAAATGGATGGAAAGGGTGCATTATCCTGAATACACTTAAAAATGAAGGCTAGAACCTTTCAGACATATTAATAAAAACAATCAGTGGGACAGTTAGCCCCCCCCCCCCCCCCAATTTGGAATGAAAGCACAGCACCAACAATTTTTACCACGCATTATAGCCGCTGTGCCACCCCCCCCCCCCCTTCAAAAAATGCCTGCAGACTCAGTATAGGTAGGTAGCTGGGTATAGGTGCCCCCAGTATAGGATCTCATGTGTAGGTGCCCTCAATATAGGTAGCCAAGCATAGGTGCCCCCAGTAAAGGAAGTCAGTTGTAGGTCTCCCCCATAGGTAGCCAGGCGTAGGTGCCTCCAGTATAGGTAGCCAGGTGTTGGTGCCTCCAGTATAGGTAGCCAGGTGTTGGTGCCTCCAGTATAGGTAGCCAGGTGTTGGTGCCCTCAGTATAGGTAGCCAGGTGTTGGTGCCCTCAGTATAGGTAGCCAGGAGTAGGTGCCCTCCCTCAGTATAGGTAGCCAGCTATAGGTGCCCCAGTACAGGAAGTCAGGTGTAGGTGCCCTCAGTATAATTAGCCAGCTATAGGTGCCCCCATAGAAGCTGGCGCCCTGAGCGACCGCTCCAGTCAAAGGTCGGCTATGGCAATTACCAGCAAATAGCAAGCAGTTGTGAGAGTTTGACAGGCATTTCACTGCCTATCAACTGCCCATTGAAAAGAGGCCTGAAGCTTCACCAGCAACAAGGCCCACGGAGAAGTCCAGAAAAGTATACTGGGCTAAATGATTATGAAAATGCAAATATGAAGAGGTATGTGTGTTCTGTGCAATGGGGTGTACAGCAAAAGCTGAACCAACCCACTACCAAATTTAAGAGGTGCAGTCTGCTCCATAATATCACATCATTTTGGTTGACAGCAGGTTAGGAAACTTTGGCTGTATATACAGGTGAAGCTCTAAAAAATTGAATATTTTTCAAACATCCATTTATTTTAGTAATTCATCTTAAAAGGTGAAAGTAATATATGAAATATACTTATTACATGCAAAGCGAGATATTTCAAGCCATTATTTGTTATAATGTTGATGATTATGGCTTACAGCTTATGAGAACCCCAAAATCCAAATCTCAGACCATTAGAATATTGTGAAAAGGTTCAATATATTATACTCAAAGTGTCCGACTCTAATCAGCTATTTAAGCCCTCTTTTCCACGGACAGTTGGTAGGCAGTGAAATGCCTCTCAAGCTTTCACAACTGCTCACTGCTGCCTGGTAACTGCTTGTCACTGCCTGGTAACTGCTCACTGCTGCCTGGCAACTGCTTGCTGAGCACACAGCTCAATAGTCCGTGGAAAAGAGGCCTAATCCAAAACACCTGCAAAGGATTCCTATTTCATATATTAGTTTCACTTTTTAGGCCTCTTATCAATGGGCAGTTGATAGGCAGTGAAATGCCTCTCAAACTCTGAGCAAAACGGAGATTGTGATATTTCCACCTTCGCTCTCTGTTCCACCTCCCATTGTCACAATCAATGTAGAGAACACCCCAATAGCATCAACCCCCAAAGCTCGTTGCCTAGGGGTAACTCTGGACTCTGAGCTCTCCTTTAAACCACATATTAACACTTTAACTACCTCCTGCTACTTCCATCTCAAAAACATTTCCAGAATCCGTCCCTTCCTTTCACAAGAAGCAACTAAAATGCTTGTGCATGCCCTAATCATCTCCCGTCTTGACTACTGCAGCACCCTACTCTGTGCTCTACCAAAAAGCAGACTGGCACCTCTCCAATCCCTACTAAACTCTGCGGCCCGTCTCATCCACCTCTCTTCTAGATCCTCTGAGGCAGCCCCTCTCTGCCAATCCCTCCATTGGTTACCAGTTGCCCAAAGGATCCAGTTTAAACTTCTCACACTTGCATACAAAGCTCTACACAAGCTGTCGCCTCCATACATTTCCTCTTTAATCTCCAGATACCTCCCCGCTCGGACCCTCCGTTCCTCACAGGAGACCCTTTTGTCCTCCAGCCTAGTCACCTCCTCTCACTCTCGCATCCAAGACTTCTCACGGGCGGTCCCTCTCCTTTGGAACTCTCTCCCTCAGCCGGTTCGTCATGCCACGAGTCTGGAAACCTTCAAACGTACTCTGAAAACACACCTGTTCAGACAAGCCTATAATTTGCTATAGGCAGCACTGAAGGCACACTGGCTCACCCACTAATCCTGGTGTTTCCTTCCCCTTTGTTTCCTCCCCACTACCCTCTAGATTGTAAGCTCGCATGGGCAGGGACCTCCTCCTAGTGTTTCTCATACTGCTGTAATTTTAACATATGTATATGTACCAACTACATATCAACTATGTATGTATCTGTATTTATTCTATTCAATGTCATGACTGTACAGTGTCTTGTATTTCTTATGTATATTTGTACCCCATTATTTGTTTGTACTATGTACAGCGCTACGGAAGATGTTGGCGCTATATAAATAAAAAAAATAATAATAATAAATAATAATAATAACTCTCACAACTGCTTGCTGCTGCCATGGCAACTGCTCGTTGCTGCCTGGTTACTGCTTGCTGAGCACACAGTTCAACCGCCTGTGGAAAAGAGGCCTTAGGGCCCATTCACACTAGAGTGTTTTGCCGGCGATTTCGGCAAAATGCTCAAACGCACTTTTTAAAGCACTAGTGCTTTACAATCCTATGGGTCAGTTCTTACTTGGGCAATTTGCGCAAATCGCCAAACGCAAACGCGTAGCCTGCACCATTTTCAGACGATTTCCCGGCAATCGCGTTTCAGTGCTATAGAAGCGCTAAACGCGATCGTGGAAAAAAAAAATCC
Source organism: Hyperolius riggenbachi (assembly GCF_040937935.1). Lineage (NCBI taxonomy): Eukaryota > Metazoa > Chordata > Amphibia > Anura > Hyperoliidae > Hyperolius > Hyperolius riggenbachi. Next base: position 228,914,378 of record NC_090655.1, on the reverse strand, counting down.
ACATGCGTGTAATCACTTACGCAAGTTTTGCACTTTTAAGTGTTAATGGGGCCTAAAGGAGGACAACTGTAGTGAGAAGAATATGGAGGCTGCCATATTTATTTCCTTTTTAAACAATACTGGTTGCCTGGCAGCCCTGCTGATCTATTTGGCTGAAGTGGTATCTGAATCACACCAGAAACAAGCATGCAGCTAAGGTAGTCAGATATTGCAATAAAGTCGGGAATGCCCGATCTGCTGCATGCTTGTTCAAGGTCTATGGCTAACAGTATTAGAGGCAGAGGATCAGCAAGATAGCCAGGTAACTGGTATTGCTTAAGGCTACTTGCACATTAAGACGTTGCATTTTAGGGGACGTTATGGTCGCATAACGTGCCCCTAACGCAACGCATGGTGGTGCGGGAGAGGACGTTAGAGTGAGCCGCGTTAGGCGGCTCTATCCGCATAAGGTCTCCCAGAGTGGCGCTGATTGGCCGGGGGGACTACGTGATGCGGAGCGAGACACTCCGCATCACGTGGTCCCGCCGGCCAATCAGCGGCCGCCAGTGCAGTGCATACTAAGTAGCCATGTGTGCGGCTACTGTAGCGGCATCTCCCCGCCTCCTCTCCGCCCCCCACTGAGCATGTGCAAACAGTGTAACGTAGAACGCACAGCATGCTGCACTTTCACTACAACGTGCAGTGTTACATGAAACGCAACGTGGGCACTGTGAACAGCCCACTTGTGTTACATTGATGTGCGTTGGGGGAGCGTTACAGGCTGCACTAACCTGCGCCTGTAACTAGTGTTGGGCGAACATCTAGATGTTCGGGTTCGGGCCGAACAGGCCGAACATGGCCGCGATGTTCGGGTGTTCGACCCGAACTCCGAACATAATGGAAGTCAATGGGGACCCGAACTTTTGTGGTTTGTAAAGCCTCCTTGCATGCTACATACCCCAAATTTACAGGGTATGTGCACCTTGGGAGTGGGTACAAGAGGAAAAAAAAATTAGCAAAAAGAGCTTATAGTTTTTGAGAAAATCGATTTTAAAGTTTCAAAGGGAAAACTGTCTTTTAAATGCGGGAAATGTCTGTTTTCTTTGCACAGGTAACATGTTTTTTGTCGGCATGCAGTCATAAATGTAATACATATAAGAGGTTCCAGGAAAAGGGACCGGTAACGCTAACCCAGCAGCAGCACACGTGATGGAACAGGAGGAGGGTGGCGCAGGAGGAGAAGAAGGCCACGCTTTGTGAGACACAACAACCCCGGCCTTGCATGAGGGCAAGAAGCGTGCGGATAGCAGGCTTTGTACCGCCATGCAGTCATAAATGTAATAAAGATAAGTGGTTCAATAAACAGGGACCACGCGGCAACGCTAACCCAGCAGCAGCAGACGTGATGGAACAGGAGCAGGCGCAGGAGGAGAAGGCCACGCTTTGTGAGACACAACAACCCAGGCCTTGCATGAGGGCAAGAAGCGTGCGGATAGCATGCTTTGTACCGCCATGCAGTCATAAATGTAATAAAGATAAGTGGTTCAATAAACAGGGACCACGCGGCAACGCTAACCCAGCAGCAGCAGACGTGATGGAACAGGAGGAGGCGCAGGAGGAGAAGGCCACGCTTTGTGAGACACAACAACCCCGGCCTTGCATGAGGGCAAGAAGCGTGCGGATAGCATGCTTTGTACCGCCATGCAGTCATAAATGTAATAAAGATAAGTGGTTCAATAAACAGGGACCACGCGGCAACGCTAACCCAGCAGCAGCAGACGTGATGGAACAGGAGCAGGCGCAGGAGGAGAAGGCCACGCTTTGTGAGACACAACAACCCAGGCCTTGCATGAGGGCAAGAAGCGTGCGGATAGCATGCTTTGTACCGCCATGCAGTCATAAATGTAATAAAGATAAGTGGTTCAATAAACAGGGACCACGCGGCAACGCTAACCCAGCAGCAGCAGACGTGATGGAACAGGAGGAGGCGCAGGAGGAGAAGGCCACGCTTTGTGAGACACAACAACCCAGGCCTTGCATGAGGGCAAGAAGCGTGCGGATAGCATGCTTTGTACCGCCATGCAGTCATAAATGTAATAAAGATAAGTGGTTCAATAAACAGGGACCACGCGGCAACGCTAACCCAGCAGCAGCAGACGTGATGGAACAGGAGCAGGCGCAGGAGGAGAAGGCCACGCTTTGTGAGACACAACAACCCAGGCCTTGCATGAGGGCAAGAAGCGTGCGGATAGCATGCTTTGTACCGCCATGCAGTCATAAATGTAATAAAGATAAGTGGTTCAATAAACAGGGACCACGCGGCAACGCTAACCCAGCAGCAGCAGACGTGATGGAACAGGAGCAGGCGCAGGAGGAGAAGGCCACGCTTTGTGAGACACAACAACCCAGGCCTTGCATGTGGACAAAAAGCGTGCGGATATAGCAGCAATGCTTTTTGCCGCCATGCAGTCATAAATGTAATACAGATGAGAGGTTCAATAAACAGGGCCCGGAAACGCAACACCATCCCAGATGTTCATTGGTCATGTTACTTGGTTGGGGTCCTGGAGTGTTGCGTAGTCATTTCCAATCCAGGATTGATTCATTTTAATTTGAGTCAGACGGTCTGCATTTTCTGTAGAGAGGCGGATACGCCGATCTGTGACGATGCCTCCGGCAGCACTGAAACAGCGTTCCGACATAACGCTGGCTGCCGGGCAAGCCAGCACCTCTATTGCGTACATTGCCAGTTCGTGCCAGGTGTCTAGCTTCGATACCCAATAGTTGAAGGGTGCAGATGGATGGTTCGACACAGCTACGCCATCTGACATGTAGTCCTTGACCATCTTCTCCAGGCGATCGGTGTTGGAGGTGGATCTGCACGCTTGCTGTTCAGTGGGCTGCGGCTGCATGGGTGTCAGAAAATTTTCCCACTCCAAGGACACTGCCGATACCATTCCCTTTTGGGTACTAGCTGCGGCTTGCGTTGTTTGCTGCCCTCCTGGTCGTCCTGGGTTTGCGGAAGTCAGTCTGTCTGCGTACAACTGGCTAGAGGAGGGGGAGGATGTCAATCTCCTCTCTAAAGTCTCCACAAGGGCCTGCTGGTATTCTTCCATTTTGACCTGTCTGACTCTTTCTTCAAGCAGTTTTGGAACATTGTGTTTGTACCGTGGATCCAGAAGGGTATAAACCCAGTAATTGGTGTTGTCCAGAATGCGCACAATGCGTGGGTCACGTTCAATGCAGTCTAGCATGAATTGAGCCATGTGTGCCAGAGTCCTACCAGAATCCTCATCATCCTCTTGTGAGCGTTGTGATAGTTGTTGTGATGCATCATAGTCGTCACCTTCCTCCTGGTCTGCTTCTGCTGACCATTCGCGTTGAATTGTGGAAGTCCAACGTGCACCGCTCTGGCCCTCGTCAGTGGTGGCATGAAATTCCTGCTCCAACTCCAGCTGTTCCTCCTCCTCTTCTTCGTCATAGCTGCTGGGGCCAGCGTTCCCTGAGGCGGATGGCCTGATGTTGGTACCATCACGCTGATCGTTTTCTCCTTCAGATTCCCCCAGTTGCATCATGACAGCTGTTTCCTTGATTTTTAACATCGACCTCTTCAGTAAACACAGCAGTGGTATGGTAATGCTGACTGAAGAGTTGTCACTGCTCACAAGCAACGTGGATTGCTCAAAATTTTGGAGGACTTGGCAGAGGTCCAACATGTTGGCCCAATCGGATCCACAGAAGCTTGGCAGCTGGCCGGATGCGCCTCGGTACTGCGCCGTCATGTACTGGACCACTGCACTCTTCTGCTCGCAAAAGCGGGCTAGCATGTGCAGCGTAGAATTCCAGCGCGTAGGGACATCACACAGCAAGCGATGGTGGGGGAGATTGAAGCGCTCCTGCATCTTGGCGAGTGCCCCCGAAGCAGTACTGGAATTTCTACAATGTTTGGACACTCGACGCACCTTCAACAGCAGATCGGGCACGCCTGGGTATGTCCTCAGGAACCGCTGAACTACTAGGTTCATCACGTGCGCCAGGCAAGGGATGTGTGTCAGCTTAGCCAACCTTAAAGCGCGAATGAGATTACTCCCATTATCACACACAACCATGCCCGGTTTCAGGTCCAGCGGTGCCAGCCACAAATCCGTCTGTTCCTTTATTCCCCTCCAAATTTCCTCCCCTGTGTGCTGCTTATCCCCAAGGCAGATTAGCTTCAGCAACGCTTGCTGACGCATGCCAACAGCTGTGCTGCACTGCTTCCACGATCCTACTGCTGCTGGGTTAGCGTTTCCGGATGAGGTACAGCTTTGAGATGCGTTGGAGGAGAAGGAGTCAGAGAGGTAGGTGCTGCTGTTATCCAGTGGGAGGGACGGCGGTGCAGCTGTTTGTGGCGTGGGCAACACCCGTGCCGTAGCAGGTGAGGAATCGCTGCCAGGCTCCACAAGGTTCACCCAGTGCGCGGTAAGGGAGATGTATCGACCCTGGCCGAACGCACTCGTCCAGGTGTCAGTGGTGAGGTGAACCTTGCAGGCAACGGCATTCTTCAAGCTTCGGGTTATTTTGCTGACCACGTGCTCATGCAACTCAGGCACTGCAGAGCGTGCAAAGTGGTAGCGGCTGGGAACCACGTAACGTGGGATGGCCACTGACATCATGCCCTTGAAGCTGTTTGTCTCCACCAATCGATATGGCAGCATTTCGCAGGCCAGAAGCTTGGCTATGCTGGCTGTTACTGCCACGGCCCGGGGGTCATTTGCTGGCAATTTCCTCTTGCGCTCAAACATCTCCGACACAGACAACTGAACCGTAGCGCTGCACACGGAAGGGCTGTTGGTTGTTGTGTTTGATGAACACTGGGAGACCTCAAGAGCACTACTCCGGAAAGTGACAGTGTCAGCGTCGTCTGATGTTTGTGAATGTTGTGAACCACGCAATGGCTGGGCTACTGCTGCTGCTGAGGCGGGTCTGGTGGTGAGTCTGGTGAACCCAAGGGAGGCAGTGTTGTTTCTGGTACCCTGTCCTGACGCGTTTGCCCAAAGAGTGGGATGTTTGGATAGCATGTGACGGCTAATGCTGGTGGTGGAGAGGTTGTTAATATTTTTCCCCCTGCTCAGGCGGGTCTTGCACACCTTGCAAATCGCCATGGTAACATCCTCAGTGCAGTCTTCAAAGAAAGCCCAGACTTTGGAGCACCTGCCTCCTTGCTGGCGATTTCTGTTTGCTCCTCTTTTGCCTCTCACTTGAACTTCCACGCTTGTGGTGCCTGAAATTGCGCGCCGCCTACCTTGTGGCACAAGGCGAACTCGTGCAGCAGTGTGTTCTTCAACAGACTCATCTGTGCTGCTGCTACGACGGCGATGTTCTCGTTCACAAACAAAATCTGGGTCTCTGTCCACATTGTCCATACCCTCCTCTTCCATCTCCTCAAACTCGTCATATGTCATTGTGGGCCACCGCCGTGGAGTAGAGCTCCCCACAACAACCTCTGCGCAGCACACTCCAACGTCGTCTTCCAGATCTTGTCGGCCGACCTCCTGCAATTGCAACCCCTCCTGCCCAAATTGCTCTGGGATTTGGGTTTCCGAGTCCTCTTCGGACTCGCCTTGTATTTCAGTGCGCGGTGCATTTCCCACAGTTAACGGTTGTGAATCCAGGCACAACATTTCTGGCTGTTCCTCCATTGACCTTTGAAAGGTGGAAGTTTGTTGGGCTGGGAATAGCTCCTGCGAATACCCCATTGTGTCCTGAGGTAATTCATCGGACTGGTTATCTGGCAGTTGTGTGCGTGGTGTCGCTGCCGGTTGTGTCAGCTTTGTGCCCACTGGCTCCTTGTAACTGGCTGAGGACTCGGACCTCGTGCGTGATGTGCTGGTGCTGCTTAACCCACTGCTGGACGCTTGAGAGGTCATCCAAGTAATTATCTGGTCCTGTTCTTTTGGATTTGTGAGGGTTGTTGTCCTGGACAACATGGGCGGTATTGAGTGGGTTTTCTTGGGTGCTCCCCTGTGGCCTGTACGTGAACCGTCAGGGGAAACACCTCTTCCCTTGCCCCTCCCTCTTTCACCGGATTTCTTCCTCATTTCACTTATCCTTACAGTACACGCTGACTGGCAGCAGTACAGTGGCAGTACAGAAATGCTATACAGTACCACTATTCCAAGCAGCGACACAGAGCACAATGCTATACAGTGACGGGTGAGCGGTGTACCACTATTCCCAGCAGCGACACAGAGCACAATGCTATACAGTGACGGGTGAGCGGTGTACCACTATTCCCAGCAGCGACACAGAGCACAATGCTATACAGTGGCGAACGAGCGGTGTACCACTATTCCCAGCAGACACAGAACAGTACACAGAATGCTATATAGTGTGGCTGAACGAGCGGTGTACCACTATTCCCAGCAGACACAGAACAGTACACAGAATGCTATATAGTGTGGCTGAACGAGCGGTGTACTACTGTTCCCAGCAGACACAGAACAGTACACAGAATGCTATATAGTGTGGCTGAACGAGCGGTGTACTACTGTTCCCAGCAGACACAGAACAGTACACAGAATGCTATATAGTGTGGCTGAACGAGCGGTGTACTACTGTTCCCAGCAGACACAGAACAGTACACAGAATGCTATATAGTGTGGCTGAACGAGCGGTGTACCACTGTTCCCAGCAGACACAGAACAGTACACAGAATGCTATATAGTGTGGCTGAACGAGCGGTGTACCACTGTTCCCAGCAGACACAGAACAGTACACAGAATGCTATATAGTGTGGCTGAACGAGCGGTGTACCACTATTCCCAGCAGACACAGAACAGTACACAGAATGCTATATAGTGTGGCTGAACGAGCGGTGTACTACTGTTCCCAGCAGACACAGAACAGTACACAGAATGCTATATAGTGTGGCTGAACGAGCGGTGTACTACTGTTCCCAGCAGACACAGAACAGTACACAGAATGCTATATAGTGTGGCTGAACGAGCGGTGTACCACTATTCCCAGCAGACACAGAACAGTACACAGAATGCTATATAGTGTGGCTGAACGAGCGGTGTACTACTGTTCCCAGCAGACACAGAACAGTACACAGAATGCTATATAGTGTGGCTGAACGAGCGGTGTACTACTGTTCCCAGCAGACACAGAACAGTACACAGAATGCTATATAGTGTGGCTGAACGAGCGGTGTACTACTGTTCCCAGCAGACACAGAACAGTACACAGAATGCTATATAGTGTGGCTGAACGAGCGGTGTACTACTGTTCCCAGCAGACACAGAACAGTACACAGAATGCTATATAGTGTGGCTGAACGAGCGGTGTACCACTATTCCCAGCAGACACAGAACAGTACACAGAATGCTATATAGTGTGGCTGAACGAGCGGTGTACTACTGTTCCCAGCAGACACAGAACAGTACACAGAATGCTATATAGTGTGGCTGAACGAGCGGTGTACTACTGTTCCCAGCAGACACAGAACAGTACACAGAATGCTATATAGTGTGGCTGAACGAGCGGTGTACTACTGTTCCCAGCAGACACAGAACAGTACACAGAATGCTATATAGTGTGGCTGAACGAGCGGTGTACCACTGTTCCCAGCAGACACAGAACAGTACACAGAATGCTATATAGTGTGGCTGAACGAGCGGTGTACCACTGTTCCCAGCAGACACAGAACAGTACACAGAATGCTATATAGTGTGGCTGAACGAGCGGTGTACTACTGTTCCCAGCAGTGACACACAATGACTGGGGGGGACCCTGGCTAGCGTGGCTGGAGCGCGAACTACCCTGCCTGCCTACCCAAAGCTAAACCCACAGACAAATGGCGGAGATATGACGTGGTTCGGGTATTTATTTACCCGAACCACGTGACAGTTCGGCCAATCAGAGCGCGTTCGGGTCCGAACCACGTGACCCGTTCGGCCAATCACAGCGCTAGCCGAACGTTCGGGGAACGTTCGGCCATGCGCTCTTAGTTCGGCCATATGGCCGAACGGTTTGGCCGAGCACCGTCAGGTGTTCGGCCGAACTCGAACATCACCCGAACAGGGTGATGTTCTGCAGAACCCGAACAGTGGCGAACACTGTTCGCCCAACACTACCTGTAACGTCCCACTGTGAAAGCAGCCTAAAAGGAAATAAATATGGCAGCCTCTATATAACTCTCACTACAGTTGTCCTTTAAGTTGAAATACTGAAACAAATGGACTTTTGCATAATATTCTAATTTTTCTGAGTTATACAATATACCGATATCCTTATTCCAGCTGCATTCACAATGGGATGTTTTGTTGTAATGCGATGTTAAAGTTACAACGCAACACAAAAAAGGTTGTAACGCACATGAACGATGCGTTACCGTCGCATACAGTAGGTACAGTAAAGCATACAGGCAATGAAAAGTATGCTTTCCTGCACCTGGTAACGTGTGCGTTTAGAGGTAACACACTGCAAGCAATGCATTACCATAGCGCTACACATTACAATGCGACGCTGACGTCACACTATGAACGTCCCATAGGATTAGCATTGCAGTGCAGTAAGCTGCGTTATATAAGACTTTATAAAGCAGCTCCGCAATGTCCCACTGTGATGCCGCCTCAGTCTACATCATTTGTATTTTCTTATCCTGCTCTAGAGAAGAACATCTGTGTGTATAACATGAGCACATTGCAATGGAGAGGAACTGGAGCCGAGTGTCCAAGAAGATATTAGACCTCACCTTGGAGATTATCTACCTGGTGACTGGAGAGGTGAGGAGGATTATGGGAGTATCCGGATATCACTCTTACCACAATAAGGGCTTGTTCACACTACAAGAGCTTTTCTGAGTGCGTTGTGATTTTAAAAGCTCTTGTTAATGTTATCCTATGTGAGTGTGCACACTGGAGTGATGTGATTTTGTGCAAATTCTCTATAGCATTGCATTAGCAAGAGCTTTTAAAATCTCTAGCGCTTAAAAAGCTCTTGTAGTGTGAATCAGCCCAAAATAAAACACAAGCCTGACCAGGGAGGTGAAAAGGATCATGGGAATTAATGTTTTGATGGTTACTGTATGTTATTACACAGGACTGTGAGGTAGTGAAGAAGACATCTCGTGGCCAGTTGGCACACTGCAACCATCTCCATGGTCCATCCCCCACTGCAGGGCCTCCACCTCACTCACTGACTCAGAGAAGCAATGAGAAAATCCTGGGTGTTATTTACAAGATGATTGATCTACTTATGGGAGAGGTGAGCAATCGGGGGGAATTATGGGACTTTATATAGTAGTGGTCAGAGATGTTTGGTGACTGTATCCTTGTCTGTATTAGGTTCCTGTAAGGTGTGAAGATGTAAGTGTCTATTTCTCCTCAGAGGAGTGGCAGTATCTAGAAGGACACAAGGACCTCTACAAGGACATCATGATGGAGAATCAGTCACCCCTTAAATCACCGGGTAAGAGGAGACATTCATGTCTTGTAAAGGAAAGAGCAGTACAGAGGGTCCACCTAGATCACCTCATTCATCTGATAAACACTAGGATGAGTTGCAAGTAATTCCAAGTTCATGCAGGATTATGTAAATGTGCAAATTTACACAGCTTGACAATGGGCCTATCAAGTCCCACCAAGATTTAAATTGATAGGTCAATTTTCAAGCTACATATATTTGCATACAGAATTTACATAATCCTGCATAAACTCATATATATATATATGCATCTCACTGACCATCCCTAATAAACACATAGAGACAATGTATTCAGTCAGTGTGTGTTTTCTACAGATGGATCCGGTAAAAGAAACCCACCAGAGACTTTTACAGGTCCTCTATATTCCTGGGATTGTACACATGAAGATCCCACCATCCCCCATCATTATCTGGTAGGTGGAACTGAGGGTCTACTGTGTCTACTAGAACTTAGAGACACTGAAGGGAAAAAAAAATATGATATAATAATTAGGTGTATAGTACGGATAATTACTAGAGCATTAGTAGCAAAGAAAATATTCTCATTTTTTTCAGTTATATAGTGTTTTTTATAACATTGTATCCAGCTCTAATATTTGCAGGTTACACACTACTCAGCACTCTAAATGATTTTACAGAGCAGGCCAGTGAACTATTGAACTGTCCTCTGGAGAGAAAAATAAGATACAGTGACTGACACTTGAGATAACAAGCTTCAGAAGACCAAGCTCTCTGTGATTTTGAAAGTCGAGGAGCTCAATGACTCTTTTGCATAGATAACTGGAGTTTCTTAACTCTTCCTGTACTGGAAACAATATTAGACTTATGTCTCTGCTCCTAATGTTTTATTCCTTAGCTGTACTACACATACAAATCATTATATCATTTTTTTCGCTTCAGTGTCTTTTTAAGAGACTGCAAACCGTATGAAATCATGTTAGCTTATTTGTGTTAATGTCTTTCATTTTGTGATCCTAGTGTGAAGAACGGATTAATGTGAACACTGACATTAAAAAAGAAAAGCTTAATGCAAGAGATGATAGGCAGTATATTGAGGGTGGCGGAATGTTGAGGGCAATTAAAGAGGAAGAAGACGGGATGTATATGAGGGCTGATTACCAGTCTATAGAGGAGTGTGAAATGATGACGATAAAAGTGGAAGAAGAGGAAGAGAGGTATGTGAGGAGAGGTCAGCAGTATGTGGAGAAAGGTGGCATGATGACAATAATGAAAGAGGAAGAAGAGGAGATGTATTTCAGAGTTAATCAGCAGTATGTGGGGGAGAGTGACATGATGAGGATTATTAAAGTGGAAGATGAAGAGATGTATTTCATGAGCAATCAGCAGTATGTGGAGGAGGGAAACATGATGACAATAATTAAAGAGGAAGAAGAAGAAGAAGATATGTATATGAGAGTTGATCAGCAGTATGTGGAGGAGGGTGATGTGATGAAGTTAATTAAAGAGGAAGAAGAAGAAGAGATGTATGTGAGGGGCAATCAGCAGTCTATGGAATATTATCAAATGATGAGAACAATTATGGAAAAGGAATCTTGTCTAGATATCAGAACATGTAAGTATTATAATTGTTAGAGATTTAACAACATTATGTACCTTGATCTGCAATATATTAAAATAACCATAAGATGTCACTGTTTTTAGAATGTGATGTTGATATTTATGGGATTGTTCTTTCCTGTATTCTCTATGTTCCTTTCTGTTCTAAGTAAGCTGCATTTCCTGGTGGTGCATTGTATGATATATATATATATATATATATATATATATATATATATATATATATATATATATATATATATATATATATATATATATATATATATATATATATATATATACATACATATTTTTCTCCAGTAAAGAGTTCTAACTTGCTATACTGTATACTACTACTATATATGGCTATGTGGTAGTTGCTAGAGATGTCGCGAACCTCCAATTTTTGGTTCGCGAACCTTCGCGGAAGGTTCGGTTCGCGGAAAAGTTCGCGAACTGCAGTAGACTTCAATGGGGATGCGAACTTTGAAAAATAGAAAAAATTATGCTGGCCACAAAAGTGATGGAAAAGATGTTTCAAGGGGTCTAACACCTGGAGGGGGGCATGGCGGAGTGGGATACATGCCCAAAGTCCCGGGGAAAAATCTGGATTTGACGCAAAGCAGCGTTTTAAGGGCAGAAATCACATTGAATGCTAAATTGCAGGCCTAAAGTGCTTTAAAACATCTTGCATGGGTATACATCAATCAGGGAGTGTAATTAGAGTTCTGCTACACACTGACACACCAAACTCACTGTGTAATGCACCGCAAACGGCTGTTTGCATAGTGACGGCCGTGCTGGACTGATGTGCACCGTGGCCAGAGTGTAGGCCGTGGCGTTTTTTAAGCCCTTATGGTCGCCGGGCTGTGGTAGCTCAATGATAGAACAACAGTGACTGTCCAGCTGATCAAATTTGGTCTGACCACAATGAAGCAACGACCTTATTATCTTTTGTGTCCCACCCCCACCCGAGACACTCAAATAGCCGGCGGTCATTGCTTCATTGTGATACACAAGCCCCTTCACCGCGGCAAGCTAATGATCACGAAGGGGGATGGGCACATGTACATGCCTTTTGTTTATTTGTTGCAGCTGCCCGCAGTGCAGCCAGAAAAATTAGGTAGGCATGTACACGCACCCGAAAAAATAGTGTAGCGGCCGCTGCTAGCAGCGGCCTTAAAAATTCAGGAATCCGCCTAGAGTCCTGGACCCTGTTGGTGGTGGCGGAGAAGGCAAGCGGCCTGCAGGCAAAGATGCTGTGTGTGGGGACTGACTTAGTCTTCGGTCGTGCAATAGCCCTCCGTGATCCATTCCTCATTCATTTTGATAAAGGTCAGGTACTGAACACTATCGTGACTTAGGCGACTTCTCTTCTCCGTGACAATGCCTCCAGCTGCACTGAAGGTCCTTTCTGACAGGACGCTTGCGGCAGGGCAAGAGAGACGTTGTATGGCAAATTGGGACAGCTCTGGCCACAGGTCAAGCCTGCGCAACCAGTAGTCCAAGGGTTCATCGTCGCTTTTCGCAGTGTCTACGGCGCAAAACTCAAGAAGAAGGAGAGAAGCCCTACAAGCACCACACTAGACCAAAATATAGAAATTCAATGGAAAAATCATCTTTATTGTAACATCACAAAAATGTATTAAAAACATGTAAAAACAATACCATAGGTCTGGGGTCCCAAATGATGATAAATAATCAATTATACACTAGCACTGATAAATCATAACAATCATCTCTCTCCTGTGCCATCCACCTGTGAGTATTTTGTTGATCTTCCACACCTATCTTGTTCTCCTATGCATTCTTTGCACATTTTTTTTTCAATTGCCTTACATTGCATTGCTTGTATTGCTGTTGCATTGCTGTTTTGCATTGCTGTTTTTTGCACAATGTACTGATATATTTTTCACTTGCTGCACGTTGTCACTTCCTGTGTTGTTTACCATTACTTGGCACTTGTGAGAGTTTGTCGTATTTGTATAATCACTATGCACTACAGTATTACCCTTGTTATGATTTATCAGTGCTAGTGTATAATTGATTATTTATCATCACGTGGGACCCCAGACCTATGGTATTGTTTTTACATGTTTTTAATACATTTTTGTGATGTTACAATAAAGATGATTTTTCCATTGAATTTCTATATTTTGGTCTAGTGTGGTGCTTGTAGGGCTTCTTTCCTTCTTCTTGAGTTTTGCGCCATTGTCATAGCTCATAGCACGCCTAGGCCTTATTATCTACCAAATATTGTTAGTGGTGCTTGTTTCCATTTTTTTCTATGTACCTTTCGCAGTGTCTACATCCACACTCAAGGCCAGGTAGTCAGCTATCTGCCGGTCCAGGCGTTGGTGGAGGGTGGATCCGGAAGGACTATGCCAAGGAGTTGGACTAAAGAACGTCTGCATGTCTGACATCACCCTGAGATCGCTGGAGCGTCCTGTCCTTGCCTGGACTTGGGAGGAGGAGGGTTACTGCCAGTGGTACCTTGATTGTGTTGTGCAGCCACATCACCCTTAAACGCACTGTAAAGCATCATCGACAGCTTGTTCTGCAAGTGCTGCATCCTTTCCGCCTTGTGTTGAGTTGGTAACAGGTCCGCCACTTTGTGCCTGTACCGAGGGTCAAGTAGCGCGGCCACCCAGTACAGGTCATTCGCCTTGAGTTTTTTGATACGGGGGTCCCTCAACAGGCTGGACAACATGAAAGAAGACATCTGCACAAAGCTGGATGCAGACGTACTCTCCATCTCCTCTTGCTCTTCCTCAGTGACGGGACGAAAGTCCTTTTCCTCCCCCCAGCCACGAACAATACCACGGGAACGTGGAGCAGCAGAAGCCCCCTGTGACGGCTGCTGCGGTTGTTCTTCTTCCGCCGCCTCTTCCTCCTCCACAGAAACACCTTCCTCATCATCACCATCATCAGAGTCTGACTCCTCTCCTTCCCCACACGACTCCTCTTCTTCCTCCTCCTCCTCCTCCCCCCTCTCTGCTGCCGCAGGTGTTGTGGAAACATCGGGTTCGGATGTAAATCGCTCCCACGACTCCTGCTGCAGTAACTCTTCTTGTTCACGCTCCTCCACAGCTGTATCTACCACTCTACGCACGGCACGCTCCAGGAAGTAGGCGTAGGGGATCAAGTCGCTGATGGTGCCCTCATCGCGACTCACCAGTTTGGTCACCTCCTCAAAGGGCTCCATGACCCTGCTTGCATTTCGCATCAGTGTCCAGTTGTTGGGCCACAACATCCCCATCCTCCCAGATTGTGTCCTTGTACTGTAATGATACAGGTACTGGGTGACGGCTTTCTCCTGGTCTAGCAGGCGAGGGAACATCAGCAGGGTAGAATTCCAGCGAGTCGGGCTATCGCAAATCAGGCGTCTCACCGGCAAGTTGATTCTACGCTGAATCTCCGCAAAGCGTGCCATGGCCTTGTAAGAGCGCCTGAAATGCCCACACAACTTCCTGGCCTGCTTCAGGACATCCTCTAAGCCTGGGTACTTGGACACAAATCTTTGCACGACCAGATTCAGCACATGTGCCATGCAGGGTATGTGTGTCAGCTTTCCCAAATTCAACGCAGCAATTAGATTGCTGCCGTTTTCACACACCACGTTGCCGATCTCAAGCTTGTGCGGGGTCAGCCATTGCTCCACCTGTTTGTTAAGAGCAGCCAGGAGAGCTGCTCCAGTGTGACTCTCCGCTTTGAGGCAAGACATGTCTAACACTGCGTGACACCGTCATACCTGGCATGCAGCATAGGCCCTGGGGTGCTGGGGCTGTGTAGCTGGAGAGAAGATCGCGGCACCAGTCGAGGAGGAGGAGGATGACGACAGCGAAGTGGTGGTAGCAGGTGGAGAGGAGGTGGCTGGAGGCCTGCCTGCAAGCCGTGGAGGTGTGACGACTCGGTCCGCTGCGCAGCCACGTACTCCCTGCTTGCTGCCATCGGTCACCAGGTTGACCCAATGGGCTGTGTACAGGCCTGGCCCTAAACTTTTTGCCGCCTGAGGCAATTTTCAGTGAAATCGCCGCCGCCCCCCCCCCCCCCCCCCAAGCCGTTGTTGTGGGGGGCCGCCCGAGCTGGAGGGGATAGCGGGCAGGAAGGGGGTATTGGGCCTAGCGGCGGGGAGGGGGGTCAGACCGCGGCGTAGCAGGAAGTGACGTCAGTGGAGCGCACGCTGGCCTGGAACGAGGAAGAGGTGAGTAATCCCCGCCCGTTGCCTCTTACGAATAGCTGCAGCCACAGCACGGACCTTTTTAAAGCTGGAGGAGAGCGGAGGACGGGGGACCCAGGCGAGGGAGGGGGAGGTCCGACCCCCCCTCCCCGCCGCTAGGCCCAATACCCCCTTCCTGCCCGCTATCCCCTCCAGCTCGGGCGGCCCCCCCACACACATGGACGGACGGGTGCCACCCCCCCAGAAGTGCCGCCTGAGGCAAAAGTTTCACCCCGCCTCATGGGCGGGCCGGCCCTGGCTGTGTATGTAATGTAGTGGCCCTGCCCGTGCTTGGCAGACCAGGCATCCGTAGTCAGGTGGACCCTTGACCCAACGCTGTGTGCCAGAGATGACACCACTTGCCTCTCAACTGCACGGTACAGTTTGGGTATGGCCTTTTGTGAAAAATAATTGCGGCCTAGTATCTTCCACTGCAGTGTACCAATGGCCACAAACTTACGGAAAGCCTCCGACTCCACCAGCTTGTATGGTAATAGCTGGTGAGCTAATAGTTCAGCCACGCCAGCTGTCAAACACCAGGCAAGAGGGTGACTGGCAGACATTTGCTTCTTACGCTCAAATACTTCCTTCACGGACAGCTGGGTACTGCTGTGGGCAGAGGAGAAGGAACCGCTGAAGGGAAGAGGTGGTGTTTAGGAGGGTGGCTGTGAAGGTGCACGGGAGAAAGTGGATGAAGACGATGCACCTGAAGGAGGAAGAGGAGAAGGAGGGTGGCTTGTCTTTTGAGGGGTGCTGCTTTTCCTCAGGTGTTCTTGCCATAGCTGTTTGTGCCTTCTCTTCACGTGCCTTTGTAAGGCACTTCTCCCTACGTGAGAGTTGGCCTTTCCATGGCTCAATTTTTGCTGGCAGAGACAACAGATGGCTTTGCTTCGATCTGAGACACACACGTGAAAAAATTTCCAAACCGCTGAGCCCCCCTGGGGTGATGGCGCCACAGTGGCATCAGCAGCTGACGTTGAAGGGCATGTTGGCTGGCTGGCCATAGCTGGCGATACATGGCGCCGGACACTGCCCCCAGCTGTTTCTGAGGACGAGCTCCCTCTGCTTCTATCATGGAGTCGTCTCCTCCTACTCCTCTCTGACTCCTCCTCTGAACTATCCCCCTGGTCATCTCCTCTACCGGGAACATATGTGGTATCCGTATAATCGTCATCATAATCCTCCTGGCCAGCTGTGCTTTCCTCAGACACCTCCTCAACTGCACCAACTTCAGGTGGTTCATCATCCCCCTCCTCCATACTATCGCCACCTAACTCAGACGTATGAGGTGGTGTACCTGCGCCTTCTTCTTGTTGTTGCAGTAGTGGCTGTGAATCAGTGATTTCACCACCACCACCAAATAACTCCTGCGAAGTGTCAAATGTAGCGGATGTTGTGCTTGTTGTAGCGCTGGTGGCTGCGGGAGATGAGGTGTTCTGTGTTAAATAGTCAAGCACGTCCTAATCTTGGGAAGTGATGGCACGTGCCTTCTTCTGAGCACTGTATTTTGGGGCAGGTCCGCACGAAATCACAGCAACACCACCTCGCACAGACCTGCCGGTGCCTGGTGGCCTTCCTCTGGGTCTGCCTCTACCTCTTCCTCTACTTGGTTTGTCCATTTTGTCCATCTCGGGTGGATGCTAGGTATATGCAGTGAGGTGGGTTCACTCAACACAACAGGTAGTAGGATGCAGTGAGCTGGGTTCACTGAACAGTAAAGGTACTTAGATGCAGTGAGGTGGGTTCACGCAACACAACAGGTAGTAGGATGCAGTGAGCTGGGTTCACTGAACAGTAAAGGTACTTAGATGCAATGAGGTGGGTTCACTCAACACAACAGGTAGTAAGATGCAGTGAGCTGGGTTCACTGAACAGTAAAGGTACTTAGATGCAATGAGGTGGGTTCACTCAACACAACAGGTAGTAAGATGCAGTGATGAGGTGGGTTAAGTAAACACAACCGGTACTGCAGTATATTCAGTACTGGGTAGTACAATGTGCAGCTCTCTGTCACACACACAGGTAGTCACTGAATGTGCTGGGCTGCTGGCAGTGGCACACACACACTATCAATTGCAAGGCTGTGCATGCAACAAAAGTCGAACAACGAAGGGAAATCTTGCGCTTCTGGGCGCCGTGAGTGTAGGGGCAAACAGATAGGTGGTGATGGATTCACACAAAGGGCAGCTCCTTCATGCCCGGCTGAAAGGCATTCTTGGATAAAAACAGAAAAATGGAAAAGCGGAGGAGCGCTCCATAGTGTAAAACAGATTTATTAGGTTAAAATTGCGCATAAACAATTGCACTTACTAGAAAGTAGATGCATAAAAGCATATCGAATGAGGGCGAAGCCCTATTCCTGGAACCCTGGGAGGCCGCCTTCTACGTACTCCGTGGCCTGCGGAGATCGTGGTCCAGATGGCAAGGACAGGAGGTGGCTGACCCTGGGGAGTGATGCGTGCTGGTGGCGCTCCTCCGCTTTTCCAATTTTCATGCAACAAAAGTGTCAGTTTGACACACAGAAAAAAAAAAAAGTACAGGATGAGCTCTGAAAAGAACTATTGAGAGGTGCTATAAAAGCAATGACAATCAGCCAGGAGCAAGACAAGCAGCCAAGAGCCTAACTAATCTGTCCCTAGAAGAACAAGTCTGCAGCAGCTGTCCCTACTCTGTCTCTAGCAGGCACACGAGTGAGGCTAATGGCCGCCGGAGCCTGCCTTATATAAGGGGGGGTGGGGCTCCAGGGCTTAGTGTAGCTTGAATGGCTACAATGTGCCTGCTGACTGTGATGCAGAGGGTCAAAGTTGACCCTCATAGTGCATTATGGGGTGAATCAAACTTCCGCAAAAGTTCGCCTGGTGCAGGCGAACGCGAACCCCCAAAGTTCGCCTGGAACCGTTCGCAGGCGAACCGTTTGCTACATCTCTAGTAGTTGCA
Organism: Hyperolius riggenbachi; assembly: GCF_040937935.1. Lineage (NCBI taxonomy): Eukaryota > Metazoa > Chordata > Amphibia > Anura > Hyperoliidae > Hyperolius > Hyperolius riggenbachi. The sequence continues at coordinate 228,896,218 of NC_090655.1, read as the reverse complement.
TGTATTGCAGCTGCTGGTGCACAGGCACAATAACCGGCTGTCTAACACAATGCTCATTTTCACAGAAGCAGTTTGTCTTACCTGACAGACTTTAGCGTGAAGAAAACAAACAAAAAAGAAACAAACACTCACAGTACTTAAGAGCACTTCCAAGCAGCACCTGCCTTACATATGGCCTGCAGAAGCCTGTCAGCAAAATAGAGGCATGTTATGTGCATTCAGACTGCAGTACCAAACTATGCAAGGGCTGAACTGACCCCGATAAACGCCTCAAAATTAAGGGAGGCCCTCAGCCACACGCATAAGGTGGAACTTTAGTATTGATAAAAACAACTTGCATGAAATTTACCTACAGTTGTGCTATCTGCATTATCTGCATGCAGTTGAACTAATGGAGGATGTTTGCATCCAAAATGGTTTTGCATGCAAAGGCATTCCGTACTAGACCCTTTCACCTCGTTGAGTCCACTCCAGTCGATAGGGACACCACCACTAATATGTGACTTGGAAGCCAACTTTCCATGGGATTTCAAAAATACACATAGAGGCCCCGGGTACTTGCACCGCCTGGAACCCGGCTCTGCAAAACACTTGGAGGGGGGGGGGGCGCAGGAGCAGCGCACAGAGCCCGACAATGCTCTCACCACCGAGGAGGACCACCAACAACTGCCCCCACCACCAGGTAGATACTACAAAAAAAAACTTCTTCCAACTCATACATGTGTATTAGACTTTAGCGTGCGCATAACATGATTTTAAAATGCAAGTTATTTACATCTAACAAGGACATTGACGAATGTTAGTCTGGTTTTATTTATGCTCGCTTTACTGTCCTACTCATTTTTAGGAGCTAGATGTGTTTTAGAACTCAGTAATACCTTGAAAAACAGCAGCTATAGGTAAGGTGACCCCTCAGAAACCACTTACCACAAAGCTTTTGTTGCTCATGCTGCTATCAGGATATGTCTGAAAATCAACAGCACTGACATACGAGGTGTAAATACATCCAATTTTGATTGGCCAATCATTGACACAAAATAAACCTGTTTTTACACAGATTGTGTGCTGGCTGAGCCGACCCTGCAGCATCACACAGGCTTTACACTAAGAGATGTCCATTATAGACCCCATGATTGCAGACTTTTCTCTGCTGACCAGCTCCTCTGACACTGGGGGTCATTGTAATGAATATAAAGTGTGCCTAGCTGTCAGTTGACCCAGTAGTGAATTGCTCAACTGTAGCTGGCAAGTCCTAGCTGGGCTGAAGTTTTTTTACCATTTCCATTCCTGATTATATGGTCAGTAAGATGCCAACCAATCCAGCTTGCATGCAAATTGTATGCAGATTGAAACTAGGCCAATCAAAATTACATTTTGACTATTTTGATTCTCAAAATTCCAAGCTGCGCACAATTTACATTAAATTTGCATGGGAGCCCTCAGCCTTGTCCCATAGCGCCATCTGGCTGTATTGTGTGTTTTATCTCATTTGTCATGCTTAGGCAAAACACAGCAATTCTAATGGCCGGGAGGGGGGGGGGGGGTGTACCACTTATTACCATAGCAACTGATGCATACCCCTGGTAATGCAGGTTGTGCTAAAAGGGTAATGCGCACTTGCCATTAGTACTGGTAAAATTAGTGTGCACCACCTGCGCATGGCTGGTTTACCGCTGTTTCAGGCATCAGGCCCTTTGATTCTTATGTTGTTGTGATCCTCCCTTAGGCTTAGTGCACACCAGAGCGGTTCTGCTGCGGTTTGCGATCCGCTTACGGGTGCGGATCTGCCAGGGTAATGTATTTCAATGGGCTGGTGCACACCAGAGCGGGAGGCGTTTTGCAGAAACGCATACTCCCGGCCTGCTGCATTTTTTGGATTGCGGATGCGTTTCTGCCTCAATGTTAAGTATAGGAAAAACGCAAACCGCTCTGAAAAACGCCTGTTCAGAGCGGTTTTGCCGGCGTTTTTGTTACAGAAGCTGTTCAGTAACAGCTTTACTGTAACAATATATGAAATCTACTACACCAAAACTGCTACACAAAACCGCAAAACGCTAGGTGAAAAGCTACAGAAAAATAAGAAAAAGCATTTCAAAATCTGCTAGCAAAGCATTTTGCGGATCTGCTAGCGTGTTTTGGTGTGCACCAGGCCTAACTCCAGACCAGAGCTCTGTGACATCATTATGTACAATCAGGCCCAGATTTACATCACAGGAGCCTATAGACACAGATGACCTGGCACCTTAGACTTTGCTCTCCATGAACCCACAACCCCAACCCTCACCCCTCACTTTCCTTGTCTGTCATTGGTAGCTACAGGTGCCCCTTAGTATTAGGAAATACCCTCAGTGTTACGTAGCTAGAGCTTCCCCTGACTGAAGGGAGATCTTGTCAGTAGAATGCAGAGAGCTGGGTGAGTAACCTCTCATTTACCCTCTCATCAGGACTCTGCATAGGGAAGGAGGGAGGGAGGCACTAGGGGAGGGGACTGAGCCGCTTTTCCATCATCAGGCGCCTGTAGGCACATGCCTACAATGCCTTATAGTAAATCCAGCCCTGTGTAAGCTGTAACATAAAATGCTTCTATTTGTAACCCGGGAAGAACCTTCCTCTTTTCACATTCATGTTTTCCCCAACAGATGGACACAACATAAGCTATGCCGGTGAGGGACGTGTAATCTCATTCCCAAATCCTCATGCAGAAGATAATGGAATCAACCAATATTTTCCAAATGGAAACCCCATTCCTGGAAATACACATCACAGACTTTACCATGAGGAGAGATCACCATTTCCTTCCAATCCAGAGGAATCTTCTGATAAATTACATTCCTTTACTGTATATGTCCCTCTGGGATGTCCCAGCGAGGAGCCATGGAGAGCTTTATCTAATCCTGGGGCATCTGCTGCTAAATCTCATTCTGTTAGACAAAGCGATGGGCAATTTCCATGGGCTGAAAATGATAAACAGCTCACAATGCATTCACTTGTTGTACATCAGAAACCTCACAAGGGCAAGCATCCATATTCATGTTCAGAGTGTGGGAAAGGATTTGATACTAAAGGACACCTTCTTGCGCATCACAAGCATCACACTAGCGAGCAGCAGTATTCATGTTCAGAGCGTGGGAAAGGTTTTGGTACTAAAGGACACTGTCTTGCGCATCACACTGGTGAGCAGCCGTTTTCATGTTCAGAGTGTGGGAAAGGTTCCAATAATATGAAACCGCTCTGCACTCACCAGAGAATTCATACAGGTGAGTGCCCTTTTTCATGCTCTGAATGTGGGAAATGTTTTGCTTTTCAAGGAACTCTGCGCAGGCATCAGAAACTTCACACAGGTGAGCACCCTCTCTCTAGTTTAGAGTGTGGGAAAAGCTTCAATTGTAATCAAAACCTTCTTGAACACTTGAAAAAACGCACTGGTGCGCAACCTTTTTCATGTGCAGAGTGTGGGAAAACTTATGCTCGCAAAGGAAACCTCCTCACACACCAGAGAAGTCATGTTGCAGAGGCTCCTTTAAAAGGAAAAGATACCAATGATAAAACAGATCATTCTGCTCATCAGGAAGGAGAGACATATCTTTGTGCAGAATGTGGGAAGCTTTTCAGTCATGAAAGAAACTTTCATAAACACTTGAAAAGTCACCCAGGCAAGTATCCTTTTACATGTCCAGAGTGTGGGAAGTGTTTTCTTCAGAAATCAACCCTTAATAGACACCAGAAAACTCACACAGGTGAACATACTTATTTATGTTCAGACTGTGGGAGGGGTTTCTTTAGGAAAGATCAACTCCTTACACACCAGAGAAATCACACTGGGGAGCGCCCTTTTACATGTTCAGAGTGTGGGAAATGTTTCATGGTGAAAGAGAGCCTTCAGTCACACCAGAGAATTCATACAGGTGAGTGTCCATTTTCTTGTTCACAGTGCGGAGAGCGTTTCAGAAATAGAAAATCTCTGGTCAGGCACAAGAAAAAGCATGCTCACTGATGCCTTCAGCCAATTGGTCACTTTTGTCCTTTTTTGCCATAGAAAAATTCTGTGACAGAGAGGAGTTTTCAAAAATTCAGCTCTATAATCTGCCCAGAGGGCAAAGTCATCAGATGGCTTCTTTTCTTTTTGTTTTTCCATACTATGAATGCAGCTATAGAAGAAGAAAAAAAATAAGGTTTATTTTCATTGTTGTTTTCTTTGTTATTGTAAGCTGTGCATTATTTTCTTCTGTATTATTTTTATTTGAGTGTGTGAAAATACTTTATGAAATAATAAAAGAAACAAAGAGTGTTTTTGTGCCTGAATTCTTGAATGATTGACTGTTTCCTCTGGAGAATAAACCCCCAAATCCTTTAAAGTGTACAGATCACTCCTTCCAGCCCCTCGAAGCCTGACAAGTCCTTTCAGTTTTCTCCCATCATAATTCTTTGGGCAGCTGAGTCTCCCTGAAAGTTTGCCGACTCACCAGTCGGTAACTGCTGTGCATATATGGAATGATCTCAGCCACGGGAGTGCAAGTGAGGAGGTGTGTGGCCTTCACCGTGCATGCGCAATGGGCGATCTTTCAGTGGGTCACGGCTGATCAACAGAGCACAAGAAGAGAAAACCGAGGGACCTGTCTTCAGGGGGCTGGAAGAAGTCCCGGGTAATTAAAATAGAACTTGCTACCCATTACATGTTTACTTGAAAATAAGACTAGTGGTCCTCATGGGTTAATACAATACACCCCAAAGTACAATATTGCAACCACATGCTGCAACCAAACAATACAATCTACATTACATGGATGCTGAGCCATCAGGACCATCTTCTTCCTCCCCAATGTGAAAAACACTTTGCTGTATACCATGTACTCTATGTACACAATACTCTACTGTATACCGCATGTCATACCAAGGAAGTAAATGTGCCCATACATCAGATGATGTATGGGCAGAGCAACCAAGATCTCTTTGATCGAAGAGAGATTTTGTACCTGGCCATACACCATTGGCCAATTCCTGATCGTATTTCAGCATGAAATCTCTCAGGAATTGGCCTTGCAATGCCACCTCAATTCTCCCTGTGCTGTCCCCCTTAATGTAACTTGCACACGCCCCCACGTCATGCTGGCAACCAGGTTTTGACTTATCCACTGTGCGGATCAGTCAAAACCAGCCTTATCAGCCTGTACACACGAGGAAACTGTCAGGAGAACGGCTGCCCCATGGGCGGGTCTGACGACCCGTCGTTTAAACAAATCAGCCATGTGTATGCACCTTAAATGACTCTAGCTATTATTCTCTGTCTTCTTTAATCAGCAAGGCATTTCTGTCCACAAGGCTTATACACATGTCCAACAAAAGTGCACGACCAACCCGATAACATAACCGACCGTACAACTTGTATTTTCTGTGTCTCAACCACAAGTGGAACAACAGACAGCACGATATGGCCACATTCAAAACAAGTACAAGTCTTTCAAACGACTTTTACACATGTGGCTGACTGCACAATATCAGACCAACAGTCGTGTGTGTTGATCCAGCAGATGGATCGGGCAAACTGCCTGTTATTAGTCCCTCGTCTAGTCATTTGGCACACGTACACATGCACAACTATCGTCCAACAGACCATGTTTGGGCGATAGTTGGGTGGAAAAGTTGTACGTGTGTACGAGCCTTAACGATCTCTCTATTTTTTCCCTTTTTGGGGAAGGGCATCGTAAGGGGGGTTGTGATCAGTCTCTGACACATCCAGGTATCTCTTGGATACTGTTGGTGTTTTAATCTTTGAATTCAGACCACCCTTAAGTTCAGCCCAAACAGTCATCATTTGCACAGATGCCCCCCCCCCCCTTCCTGTGTCTGCATGGGTTTCCTCTGGCACTCCAGCTTCCTCCCACATCCCAAAAACATACAGAGAAGTTAATTGGCTTTCCCCTAAATTGGCACTACAATGTATAAATGACTATGATAGGGACTAGATTGTGAGCCCCTCTGAGCGACAGTTAGTGACATGAATATGTACTCTGTAAACTGGAAGATGTTAGCTCTACATAAATACTAAATAATAATAATTAGCCACTTACAGTAACAACACATGATAATTTTCTTCTGCAAAGTCAGTTTTCAGACATGAGTTAAAACCAATAAAACTATCCCTCTTGCCCCAAAATTAAGAACTAAGAATTAAGAAAAATTAAGAACTAAGAATTAAGAAAAACAAAGTACGCAGGTAGAGGAAGGGCTTAGTGCTGAGTGGCTGTATAGGCAGAGGAGGGGCTATGTAATGAGTAGGTGTGCAGGCAGAGGAGGAGCTTAGTGTTGAGTGGCTGTATAGGCAGAGGAGGGGCTATGTAATGAGTAGGTGTGCAGGCAGAGGAGGAGCTTAGTGTTGAGTAGTTGTATAGGTAGAGGAGGGGCTATGTAATCAGTAGGTGTGCAGTCAGAAGAAGAGCTTAGTGCTAAATGGTTGTATAGGTAGAGGAGGGGCTATGTACTGAGTAGGTGTGCAGTCAGAAGAGGAGCTTAGTGCTGTGTGGTTGTATTGGCAGAGGAGGGGCTATGTATTGAGTAGGTGTGCAGGCAGAGGAGGAGCATAGTGATGAGTAGTTGTATAGGTAGAGGAGGGGCTATGTAATGAGTAGGTGTGCAGTCAGAAGAGGAGCTTAGTGCTGAGTGGTTGTATAGGTAGAGGAGGGGCTATGTAATGAGTAGGTGTGTAGTCAGAAGAGGAGCTTAGTGCTGAGTGGTTGTATAGTCAGAGGAGGGGCTATGTACTGAGTACATATGCAGGTAGAAGAGGGACTGAGTGGCTCTGTAGTAGGCATAGGTGGGGCTATGTTATGTGTATATAGACAAGACAAAGAACATTTATATTGTGCTTTTTTCCTGGCGGACTCAAAGCAGTAGAGCTGCAGCCACTAGGACACTACTATAGGTAGTAGTAGTGTTAGGGAGTCCCCACTGAATAGGTGCAGGCTTACTGAACAGGAAAAGCCGAGATACGAACCCAGAAAAAAGTAAGTGTTGGAGGCAATATGGGTGATAAAAAAATGGAATGGAAAGGGTTAATCTTGGTTCCCATCCGTTGTCTCTGCTGCTGGATCACCTACGGCTGGTGGAAGAGGACAGTGTGACGAATCAACGTTTATTCATCCTAAAAAAGTAGTTAGAGCCTTATAAAATATTCCCTGTCGCCACTATTAAAAGTGACAGCAGAGGGAAAGGCTTGGTTTATAAGAAGATCAGGGGAGCCAGGGGTTAACAGTCCCTCTCCCTGGTCAAATGCTAACAAACACTGGAAATACATTGCTTCTCCCATCCAAGGGTGGAATTTGTCACCTAGCCTTGCTGGGTAGTTATATAGCTCATCCATCAGAGGAAGGTGAGACATCAGCCTGACAGAACCAATCTATGCATCCAGGGGCGTAGCAATAGGGGGTGCAGAGGTAGCGACCGCATCGGGGCCCTTGGCCAAGAGGGGCCCCGAAGGGTCCTCCCACAACTGCAGTATTAGTCCTCTATTGGTCCTGTGCTCATAATAATCACTTCTATAGATACTTTGAATAGTAGTAATCATTAATAAACTGTTCCCCATCCCCTTCTTGCACCTCTGACACTGTGGTTGCCAATGGCAGGTTTTGGTGCGCCGTATCAATTGTTATGCATAGAGTGCTTGGGGGGCCCCATTGTAAAACTTGCATCGGGGCCCACAGCTCCTTAGCTACGCCACTGTATGCATCCACTGGTAGACAGCCGGGCACCGACCCAGCAGGAGTCCGACACACATAGCTGCCTTGTGGCCTGAGTTGAAAGGAGACAGGAATGATCCTTATCACGCCATCTGGCGGCACCCAAGCATTCAACAAACTGAAGAACCTATATTTAATAAATAGGCTCAGTTTGGTAATATTTCTGGTGTTCCCAAGATCGCAGTTCCCTCAAATTCACGGAGTTTATTAGATTCCACACGACACTGGTCCTGAGAGATTTTCAGCCCTCTGGATCTTTCGGAACCAGTGCCAGTAAGGTGAAAGTGAGGGACGGTGCTATTAGCGATCCAGACTCCTCGTGTTTGGTATTAGCAGATTCCCCCACTTGTGCTGATTATGAATATTTATTTGGGTTCCTGATATTACCCACGGGCATGCCGAGAGCGGGCAAAATATGAATTGGCCCAAAACCTCTCCCTGCCTAAGGGGGCATTGCCTTATTCAAATTGCAAGGCTGGACTTGTATGTGTCATAACTCCTCCCACCTACAGTGAGGAACAAAACTGACATGACCCAAAAGTCCAGCGTCCTTTACCTTCAATCTGATGCCTAGTAACATCCTGGCAGCCCGCAGGGACACGGGCCAACCTCCATCTTTAAACTTTCTAACAAAGGCCTGTTGGCCGCATGGCAACCGCCATTTTGGGACTTTCGCCAAAGACTTGCGATTGCCGCATGGACTACCAATAACGGTATTTGAACTGTATATAATCAGACATCCTGTTCCTTTTCTTGCCTTCTCTCTGTCAATCAATCTGTTCTAAAATAAGCTGTGTGTATGTAGTTTAGAAATAAACTAACGATTTTATCGTTCAGTCTTGTGCCTGTTCTGGTCATCTGATTGCTGCTATAACGAATCTGCCCTCTGAAGAGTCAGTCATACTACCGCATTGTTTTATAATTTGCTTATGATTGTTGATTTGCTAGCTAGGTTGTAAATAACCGTTTCTTCCTTCTAGGATTAGCTAGTACCAGATTTCCTGTGCGAAATCGATAACTTCGTTTCTCGATTATAAATACAATTCGAGATTGCATCATAAAGGGACCCAGTAACCTTTCTTTAATGTCACATTGCTCACAGTCTTTAAGCCGTCGGAAGTGACTATTCCCCAAACGGTGACTTGAGCGTGTTGAACGTGATTGGGCTGGCTACCGTATTATGATAGCGGGAGTCTCTTTCCTCCCTGAACTTGAGAGAGTGGTGGCAGTTTACTTTATTTACCCGATTTCCAGCGCGAAATCGATATTTTTAGTTTACCGATTGTATATACAATCAGAATTGTACATGTATGGGCACCTCCAACCAATCTTAACCGTTTACTACGCACACAGTGAATTTGCCTCCAGCAGTCTCTAGTGCATGAGACCTGCATGGCAACAGTGGCCTAGTAATACGGGATTGGTGGATGTTTGTCCCATTACATATTGTCGGCAGCTGCGCGACCAATCTTTATTGTCAGTCTGTTCACCGTACTTCCTGCGTATGCTAACGGGAGCAGATTAGACGGGATTGGCTTGCTCTGTCGCCCTTCTTTTTTCTTACCTCTGACGATCCAGCAACCGGTCTCGTTGTTGCTCCTCACCCTGACTGAAGTCAGGCCCAACCACCACAACCCTGTTATCCCAGGTCCCGAGAAGGCCGGATGGGGGGTGGGTTTTCCAGAGTGGGCTGTTGCTGAGTTTCCCTCTCCTCCTGTGCTTGGCACTGATCTAGGCACGCTTGTGTGCCCTTCGGAATTTTCTGCTGATATGCAGGAGTTCCCAGCAGGACTCCCTGACCACCAGGTACTGTACAAGCCTTTGGGAAAACAGGGAGATGTCAAACCCTTACCTGCTATTTCTACTGTACCTAACGCCGCTGGGCGGGAGGTACCCCCAGACTTACATGTACCAGCAACTGACTGTCTTTTATCTCTTTCTGCACCTGTTATTACTAATGAAATTGCATGTGTCAGTGATAATTGTGATAGAAACGCTGTACATTCTTTGGCCATTACATGCTCTATGGCCAGCCGCATGAACTCAGAGCTGACAGCAGGGATTCCCTCTGACAATTCTGACTTTCAGGCGGGTGACACGCATGCTAAAAATGACATGTCATGTTATGCAAACGCTTTTGATAATGTTGTGCATGTCTGTGAGAGTACGCTGGATGACGCTTTCAGTGTCACCGGTAGTCCGGACTCAGGACTATCTGGAGGAGTCTTGACTTCCCCTGATATCTCTGACCACCAGACCAATGTCAATATTGACGTGATTTTGATTTACCCAAGAGGTGATGTTTATTGTGGTATACCTGTGCAAACAGACACACACAGTACTGTTGGTAACCTGAGCTCAGAGCCTGCAGGCATTCCTGTCAGCTCTGACCCCAGAGAGTTTGATTTTCAGCAGCTGACCTCAGATCACACTAGGCAGCTGGCTGAGACTTGTAGTCCCACATCCGTGAGGATACTACAGAGCGACTCCAACCTGCGTGCGCTTAGTGGCCAGACTGCTAAGCCGCCAGCAGTGGAAGCTCCACTACAGGTGTACAGGGAGAATGGTAACTACTCCAGTGAACCCATTCCCCATGTAACTGACACCCCAGGTGAAAGCACGGTCCATGTGGATCTGTTAGAAGCCCAGTCAGATAGAACGCAGTTAGTTCTAGGAGAGTACGGCCACTTAGAACAGGAAGACACAGGTCCCCTGTCAGGCTTGATAGCTCCCACACGAGAATTGGCGGATGATGTGAAAGTCACCCCCCACCTCTCGTACTCCCAGAAGGCCTCGCTGAAGCGCACTGCGCCCCCACAGCGAAATCTTCGCAAAAACCCTGGGCAGGATACAGCAGTTCACAGAAGGGACCCGGGGACTCACAAGCCCTTATGGCAGATCCCCTACAGCGCCTCTCCGGAGGTGCAAGCAAAAGTGAAGATGAAGTATGAGGAGATGTTACAGATGGCTGTCCTCCGCAAATCCTCTAGCTCACCAACCACCAGGTTCTGTGAGGCCTATAGGATGCCGGACGACATCCCAATAACCGTTGCGTATCCCATGACTCCCCTCGGTGATCTGTTGGATTGGCTGGCATCCGCCAACTACCTAACGATCATGGATCGGAGCAACGGATACTGGCAGATTCCAACCGTGCCAGAGGCGCGCCTGGAATCCACATTCACCCTGCCCTTGGACTTAAACGCCTCGATGCGGATGTCTTTTGGTAGGAGGAATACCCCAGCCACCTTCCAACAGGCCTGGAACGACCTGTTGAAGGGCAAACACGGTTGTACAGTCACGTACCCGGATGACATCCCTGTGTTCCCCCCGACTTGGGAGCAACACTGCGATCACTCGTCCCTGGTACTAGGACAGCTGTCAGCTGACAATCTGACCGTTGAACCAGACGCAGATCAGATTGTCATGACAGAGGTACAGGCCTCTCTGGAAACAGCGGGATACTACAGGATGTTTGCTACGCCCTGTAGCCTCCTGACTAACCCACTGACCAATGCCATGGGTAAAAGGCAACCCCCCAAGGTCAGGCGCAACCCAGCCTTTCCGGATGTGGCGTACCAGACCCAGCAGACAGTGGATTGCTTTACTCAGAGTCTTGTTGACTCCTCCCCAGCTAATCTCTTAAAAGGGGGAGGTGTGACGAATCAACGTTTATTCGTTCTAAAAAAGTAGTTAGAGCCTTATAAAATATTCCCTGTCGCCACTATTAAAAGTGACAGCAGAGGGAAAGGCTTGGTTTATAAGAAGATCAGGGGAGCCAGGGGTTAACAGTCCCTCTCCCTGGTCAAATGCTAACAAACACTGGAAATACATTGCTTCTCCCATCCAAGGGTGGAATTTGTCACCTAGCCTTGCTGGGTAGTTATATAGATCATCCATCAGAGGAAGGTGAGACATCAGCCTGACAGAACCAATCTATGCATCCACTGGTAGACAGCCGGGCACCGACCCAGCAGGAGTCCGACACACATAGCTGCCTTGTGGCCTGAGTTGAAAGGAGACAGGAATGATCCTTTTCCTGGTGTTTTCCATGGCATCATACTCATGGGGTAAAGTCCCTCCCCTTTTGCCCTGTTAGGACGTCCCTAGATTTTAAAAAGCCCCTTCCCCTCCATAACCATATTCTTTTGTTTTTCCTTGCCTTCAGCCTGAGTTAAGTGTTCCTAGATATTAATACCTTACCTCCGTCTCTAAAAGAGGCGGCGACCAGTGGGTTCTGACTCTCCCATTGAGGTCCGCACCTTAGGTAGCTAAATGCTCCGATGAAGGTGTGGAGCCCCCTCTAGTTTGCTCTCTGGGGCGCGATGTAAAATACTCCTGCAAGCCACACTATATGTTTAAAGAACATAGTGGTCTCCCCGCAGCTGTAGCTTTACTCTTAATGACAGCGCAATACTCAGGGCCGGATTTGTACTTCTTACCGCCCAAGGCCGACTATTACCAGCCGCCCCAACCGAAACCGTATCCTACCACCTCTCTTCACACACACACACACAAAATTTGGGGCCGCTGGTGTCCACTATTGTGGCTAGTGCCAAGGTCTCGATGGCAATGTGAAGTGAATCAATCACGTCACACGGGGGAACTGGTCAATCAAGCGATCTACAGGTGATGGGCGTGGTGGGAGCCGTCCACCACACACACATTGTCAAAAGTGGCTCACAATTGGACATTGGGTGGGGTCAGCAACACGTAAAAGTGAGTCCTGTACCCACTGCTGTCTCCAGGGTAACAGCGCTGGCCAATCAATAATTAAGAAATGGGTACTTAGAGAGTCTGCCTTCTGTATTCTGTACTATTTGCTGGTGCTGCCCCTGGTCCTTTCATCCCCCACACCAAGTGCGTGAGACCTGGCCTTCTGTAACTGCCTGCAGCTGCTGCTATGTCATTGGACAAGGTCTGCCTTTTTGCTAGTCACACACTGTTCACAAACATTTAATTAACGGACTGCAGCTGCCTATAGCACTGCACAGGCAGATGCCAGCTGGTACTAATAGTGCAGTTATCCTGACCCCTTTCATTTGTTTGGACACTTGCAAATAATGCCCACTGTCTGCAGGCCGCCCCTTGTTTATCTGGTGCCCTAGGCCATGGCCTATGTGGCCTTGCCAGAAATCCGGCCATGGCAATACTAAGAGTATTAGCGTAAATATAAGAATTGTGGAGTTCGTGGTCCTGTCGTACCTGGATATGTGAGTGGCCGGCGAGTGTGTGGAGGCGTTCATGGGGAGCGGTTTAAACGTCAGGGTGCCAGGTAAGAGTTTCTTTCATCCAGGACGGAGTTCCGTACAGACGGTGAGTCTCGCGCGTGCGCGAGATCTGGTGTTATTTGTTCAATTAGGGAGGAAGTCTGGTTTCGGCCATTTTGGTTAAGGGCAGAGGCTCAGGAAGCGGAAAGGTGTGTTTCCGCATCCTTATAGGGCACCAGTCCTTCTCGGTGGCGTTTCTGGAAGCAGAAAGGACCGGGGACCGGCTGGGGCATTAGTAGACGCGACTGGCAACCGGCTGGATACGCTATACTTCACAGCGTTCTAGGTAATTGCTTCACTTTACAGGTTTATCATGTGCATAATACACTAGTTAGCCAGGAAGGAACATCATGCTTAGGATGTTTTATTGTCATTTCTACAGCTGCAAAATGGGGAAACATAAGAGAGAGCAAAAGGAGGCAGTTGCAGGGGCAAGTGCAAGTTCAAATAGGTAAGGTTTTGGTAAGTAAAAAAAAAAAAAAAAAAAAAAAAAGAGTTGAAGAAAGATAATACTCATACAATCTATTCCGATTGTATATTTTAACAGACACCATCAGGACGATGGGAAGAGAGATAAATCACCAAGGAAATCGCCGACGAAACGGTCCAATCAAGAAAATGAAGAGAGAAGGAAAAATAATCCTCCTGTTAAAGAAACGGAATCAAAAACGGTGCAGGCCTCAGTATTGGAAGAAGAGAAAAGAAAGTTTTCCTCGTCTAGCGATGATTGCGTAGTGTTGCAAGAAGCAATTTCCCAAAGATATAAATCTTCACCTTTACGTCCTCCAAGAGATCAATGTTGGATATGTGGACGTGGAGCTTTAAGAGACAAGAAAGTTTGTGAGCTTTGTCACCTAGATATAGCTCGTGAAGATAGGGAGGTCTCTACGCTGATTAAGCAGGTAGTAAGGGATACAGTCTCGGAGTTATCTACACAGAAGGATTATATAAGGCCAAGCACTTCAAAGGAAAGATCTTATGAGGATTCATCAGTGTCCGAAGACTCAGATTATTCACAAGAGGATGATGATGTAGATTTTGCATTCATTCCTGGGTTTGTGGATCAGGTTAAAAAGGCCATCAAGTGGCAAGGAAATATGTCCTCACCAAAACAAAAGAAGATAAGATACTATAAGCATTTGAGTAAGTCTACTGAAGCCTTCCCATTGTTGGAGGAAGTCAGAGATGTCGTGTTGGAAGAGTGGACAAAGACAGTTAAAAAACCTTCTCTTAAGAATAAAATTGTTTAGTTTATGCATCCCACCCTATTGGTTTTGCCTAGTTATTGCCCATGAGTATGATGCCATGGAAAACACCAGGAAATTGGAAAATTGTATACTCACCTTCGGTAATTTTCCTTTCCTGGTGTTTCTCCATGGCAGCATACGGCCCACCCTGGGCTTTCGGCTCGTACTAGTTATGCCAGAATATGGTTATGGAGGGGAAGGGGCTTTTTAAAATCTAGGGACGTCCTAACAGGGCAAAAGGGGAGGGACTTTACCCCATGAGTATGCTGCCATGGAGAAACACCAGGAAAGGAAAATTACCGAAGGTGAGTATACAATTTTCCAATATCACGCCATCTGGCGGCACCCAAGCATTCAACAAACTGAAGAACCTATATTTAATAAATAGGCACAGTTTGGTAATATTTCTGGTGTTCCCAAGATCGCAGTTCCCTCAAATTCACGGAGTTTATTAGATTCCACACGACACTGGTCCTGAGAGATTTTCAGCCCTCTGGATCTTTCGGAACCAGTGCCAGTAAGGTGAAAGTGAGGGACGGTGCTATTAGCGATCCAGACTCCTCGTGTTTGGTATTAGCAGATTCCCCCACTTGTGCTGATTATGAATATTTATTTGGGTTCCTGATATTACCCACGGGCATGCCGAGAGCGGGCAAAATATGAATTGGCCCAAAACCTCTCCCTGCCTAAGGGGGCATTGCCTTATTCAAATTGCAAGGCTGGACTTGTATGTGTCATAACTCCTCCCACCTACAGTGAGGAACAAAACTGACATGACCCAAAAGTCCAGCGTCCTTTACCTTCAATCTGATGCCTAGTAACATCCTGGCAGCCCGCAGAGACACGGGCCAACCTCCATCTTTGAACTTTCTAACAAAGGCCTGTTGGCCACATGGCAACCGCCATTTTGGGACTTTCGCCAAAGACTTGCGATTGCCGCATGGACTACCAATAACGGTATTTGAACTGTATATAATCAGACATCCTGTTCCTTTTCTTGCCTTCTCTCTGTCAATCAATCTGTTCTAAAATAAGCTGTGTGTATGTAGTTTAGAAATAAACTAACGATTTTATCGTTCAGTCTTGTGCCTGTTCTGGTCATCTGATTGCTGCTATAACGAATCTGCCCTCTGAAGAGTCAGTCATACTACCGCATTGTTTTATGATTTGCTTATGATTGTTGATTTGCTAGCTAGGTTGTAAATAACCGTTTCTTCCTTCTAGGATTAGCTAGTACCAGATTTCCTGTGCGAAATCGATAACTTCGTTTCTCGATTATAAATACAATTCGAGATTGCATCATATAGGGACCCAGTAACCTTTCTTTAATGTCACATTGCTCACAGTCTTTAAGCCGTCGGAAGTGACTATTCCCCAAACGGTGACTTGAGTGTGTTGAACGTGATTGGGCTGGCTACCGTATTATGATAGCGGGAGTCTCTTTCCTCCCTGAACTTGAGAGAGTGGTGGCAGTTTACTTTATTTACCCGATTTCCAGCGCGAAATCGATATTTTTAGTTTACCGATTGTATATACAATCAGAATTGTACATGTATGGGCACCTCCAACCAATCTTAACCGTTTACTACGCACACAGTGAATTTGCCTCCAGCAGTCTCTAGTGCATGAGACCTGCATGGCAACAGTGGCCTAGTAATACGGGATTGGTGGATGTTTGTCCCATTACATATTGTCGGCAGCTGCGCGACCAATCTTTATTGTCAGTCTGTTCACCGTACTTCCTGCGTATGCTAACGGGAGCAAATTAGACGGGATTGGCTCGCTCTGTCGCCCTTCTTTTTTCTTACCTCTGACGATCCAGCAACCGGTCTCGTTGTCCGTCTGCGCCCGTACTTCCTGCGTACGCTAACGGGAGCAGATCTCGACGGGATTGCGGGGCTGGATTGTCACAGACAGTATATTGTCCACTCCGATGTTCCACTGTAGTCCGGCTGGAACCTGGGACAGATGTGTTACCTCATTAGGCTATATGGGGAAAGCATTCGCCCGTCCAGGATTATAGCGGCCTGCACAGGCTGACAAGTGTGAATGACTTCTATATATAAAATAGGAGCTGTTCACTGTCAGGTTTGTTGTGTAGTAAAACAGACACATTTTTTTTGTTTTACTGTCAAGTGGAAATGCAAAGGCAGTCACCAGATGAATCGTCCCATAGAGCAATCAGAATCGCTACAGTTTCAGTCTGACAGAGAAAGTTCAATATTATCAAAAGTTACTGCTGCGCTTTTTTCGCTGAATCCGATCTTTCGGTGATTACATTTGTGTGGGGTCCTCCCATTGTTTAACCTGGTAAACAAGCCTCAGACAGTGCTTTACTGTGCAGAAGGCTTGTAGACACTCTGCTCTGTCTCAAGTGAGGTGGCTGCAAATTGAAAAAAAAAAAAAAAAAAGCCTTGTTTAGCAGGAATTTATTGTGCTATAATTTTTACAACCAAAGTAGAATTTATTTTTCAGTCTGAAACCACATGACTATCAGAACTGTCGGTCTACTTACTTCCTGTTCATTGTGGCTCACAGTATATTAGAGGGGTGCAAATTTTGGTTTCTGATTTTATTTGTCATGGTTGAATAGATGTATTATGTTGATATTTATTTACAGTATAATAACCGGCATATACAACCAGAGCCGGACTTCTGGAGAGGCCTCACAGGCATGGGACTAGGGTGGCTGCTGCCCAAATGGATCACTGGACATGGAAAAGGAGTTGCTGCAGATGAAAGAGAATGAAGCAGAAAATGGGAAACAACACATGGAAGATGGGAGAAGCTGCCTAAAGCATTTGTACGTGAAAGGGAGGGACAGATGTGAGGAGGGGGCAGCACATAGAATGGGAAGGAGGCGGCTAAATTTGGAAGGGGAATTAGAAGAAGGCTGGACCTAGTAGCGTAATAAAAAGGTTACATTTTAGGTTTGATAATAACAAAACATCAAGTCAACTTGATTACAAATGAAAAAAGTGCAGTTCTTATTTTCTCCACAAGGTGGAGATCTCAAACAAGGAGGTGGAGTCTACAAACAGGAAGTAGTAATGGATGTGGGAGGAAGTACTGAGGAGACATTGCTGGAACTGGCAAAAGAGGAGGTAATGAGATTTTAATTCATGTTTATTTATGTACAGTTATCACCCCCCCTTTCAAAAAACCAACTCTTATACTGAAATAGTAGAAAGCTTGATACCCATTGTGCAAGTCAGGTTAGAGAAGACTTGCTACTTTGGAGAAGAGACACAGTGTGTACATATGTGACAGTAGACAAGACTGAGACAAGCTAACCAGTAAACAGTATACTCCATATATATCAGCAGTCTTTCCCCTCTGACTGCAGCATCTGCATCAACAATGGAGCACTAGCAGTATGTTTCAGTGTCATGGTGCTCCCTAGAGGTCCTCTTACAGAAGATGTTAGCCAAAACTATGAATTGTGCCACAGATGTTATGGCCCTAGTGAGCAATAGAACTAGACATCTGATGTCACTTCACACGTGTCTGAATGGTGACTGTATCGTGTGTGGCAGTTTCCTGTAAGGTGTCAGTGTGTGTCCCTGTCTATTTCTCTATACAGAAGTGGAAGGATTTAGACAGACACAAGGACCTCTAAAAGGAAGTCAAGATGGAGAATCAGCCACCCCTCGTATCACCGGGTAAGAGAAGATTTTAACTTCTTGTATATGAGAGGGCAGTACACCTTTAGTCACCCGCCCTTAACAAGAGCCAGACTTACTTAAGTATTGATATTGGAGAGCACTGGAGACCTTTTAAAGAACAAAGCAAAGGTGATCTGGGTTTGTTATAAATTGTCTGCAATTATGTGGCAAACGTTTTCAGCACTTACCTGGATCATAGCAGGCCATTGCAATAACTGCTATAAGGTTAATAAAAAGGAGGTGGTGTGATTGTAGTCATGTGCATGTTAGAACACAAAACCAAAGGGTGGGATGGGGAAGGGAGCTGAGTATGGTGTCATTGCAGGTTATGGATAGAATTCAAAGAAGAATAGCATAACATAGTAATGGGCCAGTTTCCACTAGCCTGCTCACTGGCTCTGTGCTCTCTGATTGTCACATGATCATTGGTAGTATGTGTACATAAAAACATCAGCTAAAATCTAGAGAGTTTAACTCTTTTCCATCTAGCATCAGCTACATTTTAATGAATTCAGATCAGGTTTTCTTGATTACTTTGATTCTCCACCCCTGAGGAACTTTAGCAAATCACATCAGTGAGTGTGTGTGTTTCCTACAGATGGATCCAGTAACAGACACCCACTAGAGAGATGTGCAGGTCCTCTTTATTCCCAGGATTGTCCACATGAAGATCACACCATCCCCCATCATCATCAGGTAGTAAGTTTAGTATTTGTTGAGAACTTCTATGTTGTAGAAACCTTGTGTGTCACTAGTTTCATCATTTTCTAATTTGTTGTTTTACTTTAGGGTGAAGATATGATTACTATTAAAGTAGAAGTTGAGGAGGAACAAGAAGAAACGTATGTGAGGGATGATGAGCCCTGTGAGGAGGAGGAACTTCCTTCACAGGTTAGCACAGGTCTTTGCTCCCGTGATTATACACAGGAAGATCTCACAACAATCTCCCATCATTCTCAGGTGTGTGAAACTTGAGGTCTAGAACATTGTGTGGGATGAGACTCTTTGGTGCACTTATGGTTTATTAAAACTTACATCTAAAAACAAATATTTTTGTTTTATAATTCTGTGGGTTTAGAGTGAAGATCTGACTATTGTAAAAGTTGAGGTTAAGGAAGAAGAGCAAGAGGTTTATATAACGGGTAAGTTGCGGCCAGCTGTGGACTGGGAAATGATGCTGAAGGCCAATGTTATGTTGAGAAATATATTGGTGATAAACATTAAATGATTAACTTTTCACAAATAGTTTATGTTTGACTTTTTGTGGACTTCAGGGCTTTTTAGTTCAGAATAACTGATCAACATAGAAAACTTCTATCAATGATGAAAAAGTGAAGCAGTCCACATTAAAGTCCAGCAAAATATCTTCATATACTTTTCCCTCACCTAATTTGGCCAACAGGTGCATTGAAGATACAGTACACCATATGAGGTCCATCTCCATTCCTCCTCAGTATAACATCATAGTACCAACAACTGAGGAGGAGATACTGTACACCATATGAAAGGCCCATCTCCATTCCTCAGTATAACATCATAGCACCAACAAATGAGGAGGGGATACTGTACACCATATGAAAGACCCATCTCCATTCCTCAGTATAACATCATAGTACCAACAAATGAGGAGGAAATACTGTACACCATATAAAAGGCCCATCTCCATTCCTCAGTATAACATCATAGTGCCAACAAATGAGGTGGAGATACTGTACACCATATGAAAGGCCCATTTTCATCTTTCAGTATAATATTATAGTACCAACCATATGAGAGGCCCATCTCCATTCCTCAGTATAACCTCATAGTACCAACAAATGAGGAGACAATACTGTACACCATATGAAAGGTCCATCTCCATTCCTCAGTATATCATAGTATCAACAAATGAGTAGGAGATACTGTACACCATATGAAAGGTCCATCTCCATTCCTCAGTATAACATCATAGCACCGACAAATGAGGAGGAGATATTGTACACCATATGAAAGCCCCATCTCCATTCCTCAGTATAACATCATAGTACCAACAAATGAGGAGGAGATACTGTACACCATATGAAAGCCCCATCTCCATTCCTCAGTATAACATCATAGCACCAACAAATGAGGAGGAGACACTGTACGCCATATGAAAGGCCCATCTCCATTTCTCAGTATAACATCATGGTACCAACAAATGAGGAGAAGACACTGTACACCATATGAAAGGTTCATCTCCTTTCCTCAGTATAACATCGCAGCACCAACAAATGAGGAGGAGATACTGTACACCATATGAAAGGCCCATCTCCATTCCTCAGTATAACATCATAGTACCAACGAAGGAAGAGGAGATACTGTACACCATATGAAAGGTCCATCTCCATTCCTCAGTATAACATCATAGCACCAACAAATGAGGAGGAGATACTGTACACCATATGAAAGACCCATCTCCATTCCTCAGTATAACACCATAGTACCAACAAATGAGGAGGAGATACTGTACACCATATGAAAGGTCCATCTCCATTCCTCAGTATAACATCATAGCACCAACAAATGAGGAGGAGATACTGTACACCATATGAAAGGCCCATCTCCATTCCTCAGTATAACATCATAGTACCAACGAAGGAAGAGGAGATACTGTACACCATATGAAAGGTCCATCTCCATTCCTCAGTATAACATCATAGCACCAACAAATGAGGAGGAGATACTGTACACCATATGAAAGACCCATCTCCATTCCTCAGTATAACATCATAGTACCAACAAATGAGTAGGAGATACTGTACACCATATGAAAGGTCCATCTCCATTCCTCAGTATAACATCATAGTACCAACAAATGAGGAGGAGATACTGTACACTATATGAAAGGCCCATCTCCATTCCTCAGTATAACATCATAATACCAACAAATGAGGAGGAGATACTGTACACCATATGAAAGGCCCATCTCTATTCCTCAGTATAACATCATAGTACCAACAAATTAGTAGGGGATACTGTACACCATATGAAAGGTCCATCTCTATTCCTTAGTATAACATCATAGTACCAACAAATGAAGAGGAGACACTGTACACCATAGGAGAGACCCATCTCCATTCCTCAGTATAACATCATAGTACCAACGAAGGAAGAGGAGATACTGTACACCATATGAAAGGTCCATCTCCATTCCTCGGTATAACATATTAGCACCAACAAATGAGGAGGAGATACTGTACACCATATGAAAGACCCATCTCCATTCCTCAGTATAACATCATAGTACCGACAAATGAGTAGGAGATACTGTACACCATATGAAAGGTCCATCTCTATTCCTCAGTATAACATCATAGTACCAGCAAATGAGGAGGAGACACTGTACACCATAGGAGAGACCCATCTCCATTCCTCAGTATAACATCATAGTACCAACGAAGGAAGAGGAGATACTGTACACCATAGGAGAGACCCATCTCCATTCCTCAGTATAACATCATAGTACCAACAAATGAGGAGGAGATACTGTACACCATATGAAAGGTCCATCTCAATTCCTCAGTATAACATCATAGCACCAACAAATGAGGAGGATATACTGTACACCATATGAAAGCCCCATCTCCATTCCTCAGTATAACATCATAGCACCAACAAATGAGGAGGAGATACTGTACACCATATGAAAGTCCCATCTCCATTCCTCAGTATAACATCATAGTACCAACAAATGAGGAGGAGATACTGTACACCATATGAAAGGCCCATCTCCATTCCTCAGTATAACATCATAGTACCAACAAATGAGGAGGAGATACTGTACACCATATGAAAGGCCCATCTCCATTCCTCAGTATAACATCATAGTGCCAACAAATGGGGAGGATATACTGTACATCATATGAAAGGTCCATCTCCATTCCTCAGTATAACATCATAGTACCAACAAATGAGGAGGAGATACTGTACACCATATGAAAAGCCCATCTCCATTCCTCAGTATAAGATCATAGTACCGACAAATGAGGAGGAGACACTGTACACCATATGAAAGGCCCATCTCCATTCCTCAGTATAACATAACAGAATAGAGGAAGATATACTGTAGATTATGTGAAAAGTTTGACTCGGTTTAACAATATAACATTATCAAATTAGTGGAATTTGTATTTATATTTAAACAAAACAAATTCATATCTTTATATACAGCAATATTTGGTTTGAATGTATACGTCACAGCTTTTATGTTGGTGTGACATTTGTGGCCAATCTGTAAAAGCATTGATTAATTTAAGAGACCTTAGTATGAGACTGTTGACCACAAACAGGAGAATGACTGTGCCATTACTATCTCCATAGATGGACAACATGTCGGGAACACTTTGAAGGGATGTGTTATCTCACCTACATCAAAAGATCCACCTAACCCTACGGAATCTTCCAGTAAATCTAATAATGGGAAACGAGGAGGTGGGAAGTTGGTTATTTGCTCTGAGTGTGGCAAAAGTTACACAAAGACTTCACATCTGGTTTTACATGTCAGACAGCACACAGGGGAGCGTCCTTTTACATGTTCTAAATGCGGAAAGTGTTTTGCAGAGAAAGCAAAGCTCATTATTCACCAGAGAGTCCACACAGGCGAGCGGCCTTTTTCATGTTCAGACTGTGGGAAAGCTTTCGCTGAGAAAGGAAACCTCCTGAAACATCAGAGAATCCACACAGGTGAACGTCCTTTTTCATGTTTGGAATGTGGCAAAAGGTTTTCACATAAACAAGAGCTAACCACCCACCAGAGAACCCACACAGGGGAGCGTCCCGTTTCATGTTCAGAGTGTGGGAAATGTTTCATTAAGAACGGGAGCCTCCTTAGACACCATCGAATTCACACAGGGGAACGTCCGTTTTCATGTTTGGAGTGCGGGAAAGCATTTCTTCAGAAAGCAGCACTTCTGACGCACCAGAGGAGTCACCGGGGTGACCGCCCTTTTTCATGTTCTGAGTGTGGGAAAGGTTTTACTCGGAAGGAATCCCTTCTTAAACATCAGAAAATTCACACAGCTGAGCATCCTTTTTCATGTTCAGAGTGTGGGAAAAGCTTTACAGAGGAAGGACATCTAAACAAGCATCTGAAAACACATTCCCGTTAATGTCTGTGACATACTGTATGTAAAGTGGACAAACAGAGAAATGCACCCTGTATGTGTTTTGAGAGTTTAGCCTGCCTAATTCCCCCACCCACATCTGTGACTAATCACAACTGCAATTTGATCTCTCAGCTGTGTCAGCTCAGGAATCTCCTCTGCCATGGCAGAGCAACTGTTTTTGGGGGATTACAGGATGCTGACAATATGTCCACTGCCATGAAAGCAGGAAGTAGGCACACTTCAGATTTATTGCAGGATTTGTATCAGCTGTAACAAAGAAATGTTTTTCTTGAAAGGACAACTGTAACAAGAGGGATATGGAGGCCGCCATACTTATTCCCTTTTAAGCAATATCAGTCGCCTGGCAGCCCTGCTTATTCATTTGGCTGCAGTAGTGTCTGAATCACACCAGAAACAAGCATGGGGCTAATCTTGTCAGATCTGACAATAATGTCAGAAACACCTGATGTGCTGCATGCTTGTTCAGGGTCTATGGCTAAAAGTATTAGCGGCAGAGGATGAGTAGGATAGCCAGGCAACTGGTGTTGCTTAAACGGAAGTAAATATGGCAGCCTCCATATCCCTCTCATTACAGTTGTCCTTTAAAGGTTATTATGCTGTTGCATATCTTTTACAGCAGAGAGGAACTTCTGAGTTCAGGTCCACTTTAACATGCTGCTGATTATCTTGTTACATTATCCATTATGTGAAACACATTGAATGCAAACTCTTTGTAAAAGGAATCTGTCCTCTCAGCTACTTCCTGCTGACCTTCACATTTATTTGTCTTTCCAGTTATCCTGCTCTGCTTCACTCTGTTCTCCATAAACACTCCAACTCCTCCCTCACAGGTTTTCCCATCTCCCTCCTGCTCTGCTTCTGCTAAACACTCCACCTCCACCTCAGTTCCTGCTCTTGTATTGCAATCCTGCTCTTCTCTGCTTCTGCTTAAAGGGACACTGAAGCGAAAAAAAAAAAAAATTATATAATGATTTGTATGTGTAGTACAGCTAAGAAATAAAACATGAAGAGCAGAGACATAAGTCTAAGGCCAAGTGCACACCGAGCGGTTTTTGGAGCGATCCGCCGGCCGCATCCGCCTGGAAAAATGCTTGGCTAATGTATTGCAATAGGATGGTGCACACCGGCAGTTTGAGGTTTTTGCCAAGCCGCAAACGCGCCTCCTGCTGCGCGTTTGCGGTTTGCTAAAAAACCTCAAACCGCCGGTGTGCACCACACATTGAAATACAATAGCCAAGCGTTTTCACTGGCTGATGCGGCTGGTGGATCGCATACAAAATCCGCTTGGTGTGCACCCGGCCAAATATCTGCTCTCTGCTCCCAAAACCGCTAGCGTTTTGACGATCTGCTAGCGGTTTTGATGTGCACTGGGAATAATATTGTTTCCAGTACAGGAAAAGTTAAGAAACTCCAGTTATTATCTATGCAAACGAGCCATTGAGCTCCACGACTTTCAAAGTCACAGAGAGCTCTGTCTTCTGAAGCTTGTTATCTGAACTGTTAGACACTGTATTTTCCTTTTCTCTGCAGAGGACCGGTGAATAGTTCACTAGCCTGCTCTGTAAAATCATTTAGAATGCTGAGTAGTGTGTAAACTGCAAATATTAGAGAATTATGCAATGTTATAAAAAACACTATACAACTGAAAATAAAAATATGAGAATATTTTCTTTGCTACTAATCTTCTAGTAATTATCCGTACTACACAACCAATTCATTGTATCATTTTTTTTTTTCGCTTCGGTGTCTCTTTAAGGCTTCCAATCCTTCTTCACAAGTTTCCCTAGCCAACAGCAACCAGAAAAGGATCCCGCTGCACCAGATGATTCGGTAGAGTAGAAAATGTCTTTATTGTTTAATCCAGCATCACAGCAAACAGATAAAAGCTCACGTGTATCGGAGCAGACGAGCTTTTATCTGTTCGCTGTGATGCTGGATTATACAATAAAGACATTTTCTACTCTACCGAATAATCTGCTGCAGCGGGATCCTTTTCTGGTTGCTGTTGGACTTTGGTGCTTGGTTTTCCTGCTCCCATTTTGTTTGGTGAGTGCATGTGTAGCGGCCTCTTCATTTTTTGCCTTTCCCCAGCCACTCCCTGCTCTGCCACTGCTACCCTGCTGCACTATTCCTGATAAACAAGACACCACATCCTTCATATGTTCTTCCTCAACTCTTCTCCTGCTTCACTCTTCAGAACATGTATTTGGATGCTGAGCTTATTGTTAGTACCCTAACAATCTCCTTAGTGCTATGCTAGTTCAGTCACCACTGTACCGTGTTGTCCTTATTAACAGCTAGGAAGAAATACCATATAGCAGAATAAGGCCTCTTTTCCACGAACTGTTGAGCTGTGTGTTCATTAAGCAGTTATCAGGCAGCAGTGAGCAGTTACCAGGCAACAACAAGCAGTTACCAGGCAGCAGTGAGCAGTTGTGAGAGTTTGAGAGGCATTTCACTGAATATCAACAGTTCGTGGAAAAGAGGCCTAAGAGACTTTACTAGGAGACCCCTGAGCAGATGGATGTCTGGTTACCCTGTGATTAGTGTAAGCATTTCAAGTTGAGGTTTTGGTCTGTTGATTAAGGCCTCTTTTCCACGAACTGTTGAGCTGTGTGCTCAGCAAGCAGTTGCCAGGCAGCAGTGAGCAGTTACCAGGCATCGACAAGCAGTTACCAGGCAGCAGTGAGCAGTTGCGAGAGTTTGAGAGGCATTTCACTGCCTAGAAAAAGTTCGTGGAAAAGAGGCCTTCGGCAGCTGTAGCAGAGCAGGGAGTAGCTGGGGTACACAATTATGGCTGCATTACAACCAGCTGCATGTAAACAGCCAGTTGCATGTAAACAGCCAGCTGCATGTTAACAAATAACAGTGCAGCAGTGACATATCCAGCTTTAGAAGGAGTACCATGTAGCTGCATTACTGATGAGATGATTTTGAATATGTTTACCAAACAGTAGTGGCTCTGCACCTGACATAGGAGATCTGGGCAGGGATGGGCTTTCGAGTAAGCAACTACTCAAGTTCAAAACTAAAATGAGGCTTGATTGCCTCAGGTGTGACCACGGGAGATGGGGGGTTACTTACCCAGAAGTCCATTGGCTTCTATGCGTCTCTATCCACTCGCACGCGACCTATGGGACGCATTCCATGACTCTCTACCGCACTTCCTTCTTCAAGCCAAAAGGAGGAAGTGAGTCGTGGAACACATCCCATAGGTCGCGTGCGAGTGGATTGAGACGCATAGAAGCCAATGGACTTCTGGGTAAGTAACCCCACGTCTCCCGTGGTCACACCTGAGGCAATCAAGCCTCATTTTCATTTTGAATTTGAGTAGTTGCTTACTCAAAAACACATCCCTGGACCTGGGTTCAAATCTTGGCTCTTCCAGCAGCCTATTCAGTAAGGAGACCTTAGGCAAGACACCCTAACACTGCTACTGCTTACTAAGTGTGCTCTAGTGGCTGCCTTTGCAAGTGCTTTGAGTCTGACACGAGAAAAGCGCTATACAAATACTGGAATTGTTATTATTAAATGGTTGGAGAACATAAGTGACGGTGAGGTTGAGAACCAAAATGGGCCAACAATCAGGGACTGGACATTATTTTTTTAACAAAATGCCTAAAATGCTTACAGGTTAGTGAATCACTGTTTGTGCTACTGCAGCTAAAATGCATTGACACAGTCATGGCCGGATTTCTGGAAAAGCCACAAAGGCCTGGGTCTTGGGTGGCTTCTGCCTAAAGGGGGCAGCTGAACCGAGGAGGCAGCAAATAAAAAGCAACGCATGGAAGTTTAACGATGCTGCCTAAGGGAGTTGTGCAATAAAGAGAGCAGATGCTGTACATGAAAGAGAGGGGCTGCTGTACATGGATGTCACACATAGAGGAGGGAGCTGCACATGGGATGGGAGGGGCTGCTGTACATGCATGTCACACATGAAGGAGGGAGCTGCACATGGAATGGGAGGAGCTGCTGTACATGCATGTCACACATGGAGGAGGGAGCTGCACATGGAATGGGAGGGGCTGCTGTACATGGATGTCACACATGGAGAAGGGAGCTGCACATGGGATGGGAGGGGCTGCTGCACATGGATGTCACACATGGAGTAGGGAGCTGCACATGGGATGGGAGAGGCTGCTGTACATGGATGTCACACATGGAGAAGGGAGCTGCACATGGGATGGGAGGGGCTGCTGTACATGGATGTCACACATGGAGAAGGGAGCTGCACATGGGATGGGAGGGGCTGCTGTACATGGATGTCACACATGGAGGAGGGAGCTGCACATGGAATGGGAGGAGGCAGCTGTACATGGATGCCACACATGGAGGAGGGAGCTGCACATGGAATGGGAGGAGGCTGCTGTACATGGATGCCACACATGGAGGAGGAAGCTGCACATGGAATGGGAGGGGCTGCTGTACATGGATGTCACACATGGAGGAGGGAGCTGCACATGGGATGGGAGGGGCTGCTGTACATGGATGTCACACATGGAGGAGGGAGATGCACATGGAATGGGAGGAGGCTGCTGTACATGGATGTCACACATGGAGGAGGGAGCTGCACATGGGATGGGAGGGGCTGCTGTACATGGATGTCACACATGGAGGAGGGAGCTGCACATGGAATGGGAGGAGGCTGCTGTACATGGATGTCACACATGGAGGAGGGAGCTGCACATGGGATGGGAGAGGCTGCTGTACATGGATGTCACACATGGAGAAGGGAGCTGCACATGGGATGGGAGGGGCTGCTGTACATGGATGTCACACATGGAGGAGGGAGCTGCACATGGAATGGGAGGAGGCGGCTGTACATGGATGCCACACATGGAGGAGGGAGCTGCACATGGAATGGGAGGAGGCTGCTGTACATGGATGCCACACATGGAGGAGGGAGCTGCACATGGAATGGGAGGGGCTGCTGTACATGGATGTCACACATGGAGGAGGGAGCTGCACATGGGATGGGAGGGGCTGCTGTACATGGATGTCACACATGGAGGAGGGAGCTACACATGGGATGGGAGGGGCTGCTGTACATGGATGTCACACATGGAGAAGGGAGCTGCACAAGGGATGGGAGGGGCTGCTGTACATGGATGTCACACATGGAGAAGGGAGCTGTACATGGAATGGGAGGGAGTAGGGACTGCTGTACATGGATGTTATAAATGGAAGAGGGGGCTGCACATGCAATAGAATGGCAGCTGCTGTACATGTACGGACAGCTGCAAGAAATCTGGTATAGGACCAGAAAAAGTATAAATCTGGTCCAGTATTCAGTAAATGTATTTATTGTATTAATTAGCTGGTGGCGTGTGCTACACTTTGCGGGGCAGGTGTGCGCACACCATCTCTCTGGACGTGCAGCCCAATAACGATGCACGCACGCACGCCATCCTGTTACATGTGCACGTGCCATCCAATCTGCAGTGGCCAATCACAGCAGGGTGTGGCAGGAGGGGCGGACATACTTGCATATGTACAGCAGATGGCTTGGACATTCCTATTTCGAGTTATGTAATTTATTTATTTTTTTAAGTTCTTACTGCAGGTGCTGCACATGACTTCAAATGCACAACCAAGAATTTACTGACTCCAGAAACACCCCCATATTCTGATAGGACCTAACTGAGGGTTGCAAATTGTTGACATATGAATATCTGGTCCAGGTTTGTTGGGTCAGTCTTGTTTTCTATTTTAATAAATTAATCTCGTTTTCTTTCACCTTTACAGATCCCTTTTAAGAGATGGTGAATGGAAAGAATACTTATTTTACATCTAATCTTAGCGGTGGGAATGCGAATCCCCTGCAGCATCCCACTACAAACAAAAAATTCCTAACACATGACCCTGCGGCAGAGTGCACAGTCAGGGTCCTACAGTATGCATAGTGCCTTATCCCCCCCCCCCCACACACACACACATACACACACCACACTCAGAGACGTACATCACTGGGATTCCCAGGGATCCTTGTCGCAATCATGTTGTTCCAAGCATGCATGCCGCAACGCCACCGCCAGGGGCATTGTTAGCCCCAAAGATCAGTGGCACCTGCCACGGATCTATTCTGGGGTGCCCCGGATGTCCCCAGGCAGAGGCAGAGCTGTGAAACCTCTATGGCTGCATGCTGGGAGCTGTGGTGTCTCAATGGCGGGCATGCTGGGAGCTGTGATGCATCAATGGGGGTATACTGGGTGCTGTGGTGCCTCTATGGGGGCATGTTGGGTGCTGTGGTGCCATGCTGGGTGCTGTGGTTCCTTTATGGGGGTATGCAGGGAGCTGTGGTTATTCTATGGAGGCATGCTGGAAGTTGTGGTGCCACAATGGGAGGCCCATGGGTGCATGGGAGGGGGTCCACTAGAAGGTCAGGAAATGCTATGGGGGAACTGCCAGCCTGCCCAGCACAAAGCCACATCAATGACTGATACAAAATAAATATAAGAAGTTTGAAATCAGGATAATACCACTTATTGGCTAACTAAAAAGAATAAGAATAAGCAAGCTTTCGGCCTTGCAGCCTTCGTCGGGCTTAAATCCTGTTTGCTTGCAGGCTGATGGTACAGACAGCTTTATACATGCAACAAAAGGGAAAACATAGATTTTTTTCAAGCATAAATACATGTCATTAAGATGCCTTGAGTGAAACAGAACATCTAAATGGGGTGGGAGGTTCTTGCTTTTACTGATGGCTAACACGGTACAATACCCTACTGCTACAAAATAAATATGGTATGCAGAGCTGTGTACTTACACTCTAAGAAGAAAAAAGAATGGTGGAAAAAGTACTTAGTATTTATGGAGCAATGCAATAGCACAGACATGTTTCTCATTATGAATCAGGGTCATGTGAGAAGAAGAATATGTATACAAGGATTGTGGAGAATTTTGTTTGCATGAACGAGATACAGTAATAAAATATATTGTTGTGCTAAGAAAATGTTATTTATTTAATATAACAGAGTTTTCATTTTTACTCTGCTATAAGAAAATTAAGTGTAATTTGTAATATACGCCTCCATCATGAGAAGTTGTAGATTTGCAGATTGCTAGTGCCAGCAGTGTTGTACCACAAGGATCAGTGGTTGGGCCAGTTTTCTTCAAGCCATCCTTTAATAGCCTAGCACAGATATGGATGAGAAAGTAATGACTATCGCCCTATGGTTAAACAGTGCAGGAACCGGATGTTTATAGATGGGTTTCATAAACATCTTTGTGTGTACTGTAATTTTTCGTGGAGATCTGGTTGAAATTGGGTGGTGGAATGAGGTAATTAGGTTAACCAACTGATAACAGGGAGACACTGATTATTTTAAAATGAAAATCTAAAAATGTATGCTTAGCTTTAGAAAATTGGATTGAAAAAAAAATGCAAAGGAATCTGAATCTGAAAAGAATTCAGCTTTTAAATGACAAGGATTCCAGATTTATTTGTTTGTGCCTTTTTATATCTGCAGCCCAGAATTAGCAATAGCTTCTAAAAATGTGCAGTACTTTAGCAGTCATAATGCTTGGCAGATCCAGTCCCAAATTCCTCCTAAAATGTTAGATTTTAAGGCTTCAGGAGAAATGTGGGGCTGGTTGTGCTATAACTGTCAATGCCAAGAGAGGAGGGCTGGCCCAGGGAGAAGGGAGTCACTTTACCCCTCTGTTACTCTCTTTCTTTTAAAAGCGGCTGTTTGGGGAGAAATCTGCATATGCTAATACATCAGTCAGTGTGGGTTCCTCTCAACTAAGTAACTTTGAGAAAACAACGTCCCCAGCCTGGCCTCAATCTCACTGACTGGACAACAATTTGGGGGAGGTGAAGCTGAGAAGGTTGTGTTCTTCAGGATTGTATCATAGAGAGGAAGCCATGTAGGAGCATCAGGTGAGTGACGGCCAGGCCCGGCCCTAGACTTTTTGCCTCCTGAGGCAATTTTCAAAGAAATCGCCGCCGCCCCCCCCCCCCCCCCCCAAGCCGTGGGTGTGGGGGGCCGCCCGAGCCGGAGGGGTAGCGGGCAGGAAGGGGGTATTGGGCCTAGCGGCGGGGAGGGGGGTCGGACCCCCCCTCCCTCGCCTGGGTCCCCCGTCCTCCGCTCCCCTCCGGCTTTAAAAGTGACGTCGCTGGCTGCAGCTATGTGTAAGAGGCAACGGGCGGGGATTACTCACCTCTTCCTCGTTCCAGGTCAGCGTGCGCTCCACTGATGTCACTTCCTGCGGCATAGCAGGAAGTGACGTCAGTGGAGCGCACGCTGACCTGGAACGAGGAAGAGGTGAGTAATCCCCGCCCGTTGCCTCTTACAAATAGGTGCAGCCAGCACTGAACTTTTTAAAGCTGGAGGGGAGCGGAGGACGGGGGACCCAGGCGAGGGAGGGGGGGGTCCGACCACTCTCCCCGCCGCTAGGCCCAATACCCTCTTCCTGCCCGCTATCCCCTCCAGCTCGGGCGGCCCCCCACACACATGGACGGGCGGGTGCCGCCCCCCCAGAAGTGCCGCCTGAGGCAAAAGTTTCACCCCGCCTCATGGGCGGGCCGGCCCTGGACATGGAGCACTTACACGGTTACCCTCACCTTGGCCTGCATTTACAAGGGACCTCTCAATCTCTGTTGGCAGTCAGAGCTGGCTTCCAATATCTGCCAGCATTCACAGTGGCTCTACCAGCATTCATAGGTGGTGTACAATATCAGCCAGAAGTCATAGGTGGCCCCTAATATCAGCAAGCAGTTAAGCAGTAGATGCCCCCCAATATTAGCCAGCAGTCACGAATGCCTCTCAACACTGGCCAACAGTCATAGGTGACCTCCAATATCTGACAGCAGTCATCATGGGTGGCCCCTGTTATTGTCCAGCAGTCATAAATGCCTCCCAATATAGGCCAACAGTCATAGATTACTGCCAATATCTATCTATTAGTGAGCAGTCATAGATGGTTCCCGATTATTATTATTATTATATATTTATTATGTATTTATATAGCATCATCTTCCACAGTGCTGTAAAGAGTATATTGTCTTGTCACTTATCTGTCCCTCACAATCTAATCCCTACCATACTCATATGTTTATGTATGTATCATGTAGTATATGTATCATAGCCTAAGGACAATTTTTAGGGGAAGCAATTAACTTATCTGTATGTTTTAGGGATGTGGGAGGAAATCTGAGTGCCTGGAGGAAACTTGGGAGAACATACAAACTGCATGCAGATAGTGCCCTGGCTAGGATTCAAACCAGGGACCCAGCGCTGCAAAGCAAGAGCACTAACCACTACAACACCCTGCTGTCCCCCGATATCTGTCAGCGGTCATAGTGACCCCCAATATCTGTTCGAGGTGATCCTTGCCTCTGCCAGTGTTGTATCAGGTACTGAGGACATACTGTGGGGTAAACAGCAAAGCTGTAACACCTTCTGGGAGGAGTTCAGACACAACAGGTAACCGAAAAGCAGGAAATGCACTGGTGGTGAGTGCTGAAGCTGAAGCACTGTAACTGTGTTACTCTGTATTTGATAATCCCTCTCCATTAGTCATATTTTCATTTTAAAACACACACACCAAATGGCGCTAGCTATCCCCTGAATTCCATGTTTGTTTTCAGAAGGTAGCGTCTACCCAAAATCATATATATTTTCTAGACCAAGCCAACCTTCCCATCCCAGGTCATTTATAGGGCATGCTGAGAAGAAAGGGGGATCTGGTTTTCTAAATGCCTCTATATTAAAGCCGGTTAGAGACAGGCACATATGAGGGAGCAGTCAAAAATGGGTAGGGGTTATCATGGTTCGAGAAAATTTGTGGCGCATGAAAAATGGGTGTGGCCATGACATCATGTGGGCGGGGTTAACTGAAATGTAGTTATACCAGCTAATGTATTTACATATAAAAATATGAAGTAAATGCACATAATGACAGACAGTGTTTCCCAAGTAAATGCACGTAATGACACAGGGAGAGAGAGAGAGATCTGTGTGCCACTACTCTGGTCTAGTCTAGACCAGAGTAATGGCACACAGATCTCTGTCCCGCACTGGGAAGAGAATAAGTGTTCTGCCGCCGCTGCCAGCCACTGATATCTGGAGGGGGGAGAAAGAGAGAGGGGGAGCCCCTAGGTGAGGGAAGGGGGGGAGTCGTCCCCCTTCCCCACCGCTGTGCCCATTGCTCCCTCTTCTCTCTCCGCAGCCACTCCACCTGTTTGAGGGGGCACAAGATTTATTTAAGGGGGCCCGCCCCCTCTTGCCCCTGCGTAGAGCCAGCTCTGCTCTATATGCTCCTTTGCTTTGTTTTTTATGAGGCCACCATTTGTTTGTTCAATTTATGTTTGAAATGAAGTTGCTCAGAATATTGTTAGACCTGAATAGTACAACATATTGATCTGAGTATGGATATATTAGCGAGAGACCTCGGGGGCCTGCCAGCCGGCCCTGGACTGTGGGCATACTTAGATTTCAACTTTAAAACAATTAGAAATCTATTTGCAGTGTGTGGTAGGAATAGAACCCTCTCTGATCAGATTTCAATCTGAAAGGGATCTATCTGTTGGTTGAATCTGGTGACCATCTACTAGCGCAGGCATGGGCAAACTTGGCCCTCCAGCTGTTAAGGAACTACAAATTCCACAATGCATTTGGCGTAGCTAAGGAGCTGTAGGCCCCGGTGCAAGTTTTACAATGGGGCCCCCCAAGCACTCTATACATAACAATTGATACGGCGCACCAAAATCTGCCAATGGCAACTACAGTGTCAGAGGTGCAGGAAGGGGATGGGGAACAGCTTGTTAATGATTACCACTATTCAAAGTATCTATAGAAGTGATTATTATGAGCACAGGACCAATAGAGAGCTAATACTGCAGTTGAGGGATGGCTCTTTGGGGCCCCTATGGCGCAAGGGCCCAGATGTGGTTGCAACCTCTGCACCCCCTATTGCTACGCCCCTGCATTTGCCTTTATCAGTCATGACTATGGCTGTCAGACTCCTGCAATGCATTGTGGGACTTGTAGTTCCTCAACAGCTGGAGGGCTAAGTTTGCCCATACCTGTACTAGCGTATGGCCACCTCTAGTGCTCTCCTGGTTCAGAGACCTGTAGTAAATTAGACCCAAAGAGAGCTTTATCTGGGTAAAGCAAACTAGAAGAAGGACTTGAAAGTAGAGGTGTGCATGGAGACACGCGTTTCTTCATCTATCTCCACAAGTTCCCATTCATGTTGATCCCATCCCCAGGAATATGGTGGGGTGATCTAAAATACAGTTTTGTGGTGGGTAAAGATTCTTCTCTGCTGTGGAGCTCGGCATAACAAAAGCATATGAAAGGTAAACAGGGCGCTCTACAGTAAGCAGTTAAGATTATCCTCAAACATTACATGAACACAGTCAAACATAAGGGTGGACATGAAAATGACCATATATTAATGTCCCTGATGTTAAAATCAAATAACAGTCCACAGACTTCTTCCTCCAGACCACTTTAGTACATAGGTGACTTCCAACAGTTCCTGAGTATTATAGTAACAGTATATGCTCACCAGATTCCACAGCTGCCCTTCTCAGGATCAGCCAAACACGCTTCTGGACAAGCCAGTATTCTCTCGATGTCCCAGCCTTTTCCTCCTCAGCAGACCGTGCAAACATAAGAGACAAAAAACTCCAATAGTGTGATACTGTATATTCAAATCTGCTCCATTGCACCAGTGCTCCCAAAGAACTGATATCGGCACCCTGTGCTCCACCACCAAATAATCAATAAAGCCTCTCACCACATGAACTGGCTGACCCAGCACAGACCAGCATTGATCACTTTTGCCGCTTGCATCAAGCTTATACTTTCGTTGACAGTCTTCCTAGAACTCAAACAGGGCCATATATAGTGTAAAATCTTCTTTTATTAAAATGATTAAAACGTAGTGCACTTACAAAATCGTAGAATCAATTGCGCATATAAAATCCTTATGAGCTCTTTCAGCGTCCCTCGCTCCTCAGGCCCCGCCTCCAGATTATGATTGAATGGTTTGCCAAAAAATGGGCTCCAACAAAATGGCCACCGCTATACTGCGGTGAATATTAATCCGTCGCTTCACAATTAGGCAGACATTGCTGTTTTGCGACGGATTAATATTCACCGCAGTATAGCGGTGGCCATTTTGTTGGAGCCCATTTTTTGGCAAACCATTCAATCATAATCTGGAGGCGGGGTCTAGTAGTATAAAGGGACGTTGACGCGCTGATGACGTCAGCCCCTGATGAGACCAATTGGTCGAAACGCATAGGGCGGAGCCACGTCCAGCGCGTCTGACGTCACCAGATTGGAGCCGATCGAGAGGGAGATTCAAGCGCCGTAATAGCAGCCGGGTAGCCGTGAAGGGAACGGGGAGTCGGGACGCTGCTCATCCATTCATTCAGGTGCCGTGCAGACCTTGCTGTTGGGACTTCTGATGTGCTATTAATCAAGAAACTATAACGTGAGTGCGCATTTGTGCGCGGGCATTGCGGCTGATGTTTTAAATAGGATTACACTATGTTGTTTTTATGTATTTTTATTGAGGAACTTTTATATTAAAGAAAAGATGAAGAAGTGAGAAAGTGCCTTGTGGAATTGTATACAAACGCTAGACACACCTGGTTTCTGAGGTGGTGCAAATCCGGTGAGCAGATTCAAAGAAGGAGTGTGCGGTCACGTGTGTTGCACTTTGATCACTGTAGCACGGGTGGTGTGTGAATATTTTATACAGAGTCACGCTATGTGCAATCTTGTGTTGTTATAGGAAGTGGAGAGCGCAGTCCAGCATTTGTACTATATTTACCATCTGGAAAAGTGTGACAGCGATCCCATTGGAACTTGTGGACATTGTATGGACAAATAATTCTATCGTTTTTCAAAATTTATTGTGATCTTAAATCTTGATTATAACTCATTGTGGATAGACAGCGCAGCCTAGTTGTTGAATTAATATCATTGGAAATAGTACCAGCTATTAGTAGGCAGCAGCAGTCTATATAAATCTATGATGGATGCCTTCAGTATGAGAAATCGTGATTCCATTGATTTGAACCTGGTGTTTTCAAAAGAGCCAGGAGCCCCTCAGAGGGCTGAAACAATGGAGACCAATTTTAAAAATCTGTACAGCCTCGTAACCAAAGAACAAGTGGCCTGGTGGGATATAGCCAGCTACAATAGATACATAGAGGAGGATTTGGTCCCGAGGAGATACAGATGGGATATACTGGCCAATGACGGAGAAAATAGTGATGTTAATGACAAAGAATTAGGGGAGTTTCTGAATAAGAGTGGTGTGGATTTACTGAGAATTTTGGTAAAACGAAAACAACAGCGGTTAGCAAAAATTGAGAAACAAATTGATGAGATTAAAGTCAACATGCAACCACATAAGGATAAGGAAATATATAAAAAAGAAATGGAACAAATGGTATCGAAGTTGACTAATAATGAAAGAGAGGTAGTAGAAGTGAGGCAAAAGAGATTTGTTAATGATTGGACAGAATATAAAAACAATACAGCATATAAGTGGCAATCATTGTCAAATAAAAAGCCAGATGCCCCTAATAAAAAAGATCAGGAGAATGTAGAACAAAACCAACAAAACCGAGGTGGTAATTCACCAAATAGGGAGCAGTCAACATCATTACTAAACCCCAATCCCAACCCCAGGGGTCCAAATAAACCAAAAGAACCGATAAAACCAAAACGGAATAACTGGACTAATGATAGATGGGAAACACCAGATGACCGAAACTGGCGAACAGTCCCCCATAGGAGTCCAATTAGGAGAGGAAATCCAACACCAAGGGGGGGTTACAACAGACCGGGAGTCACCCATTACAATCTAAGACAGAGGCCCCCTAATAATTATGAGGAGGTTCCCTTAAGGAACAGATACCAAGGATTGGATGAGACTGAGGATCAGGGTGACTATGATGAACATTTTTTAGGACTGGACCAGAGAGAAATATGGGACCAACAGTACATACAAAACGAGAACGATTGGGGAGGGGGAGACGGGGGAAAAGGGGGGGAAGGAAACAGCAGGCCAAGATGAAACCTAAAGGGGGAGGGATCTTCAACATCAGTGGTATACCCCTTAGCAATGAACAACTAACCCTACTGGACAAAGGCCTAAACTTCGCCCCACCTAAAACATTAAATAAGTTTGAAACATATTTGGGGATAAATAAATATGTCAGGACTCTTAATATTAAAAAGTATTTTCTAAACAAACAGGGGCCAACAATGATAGAAAAAGAGACATCACAAGAATATGTGCACACAAAACTGAAAAATAGATCACTATTTAATCCACAAGATCAAACTAAAGGGGGCACTATAGAGACCTTTAAGCGGGCTGTATTGAATGATCTAGAGACCCTAGAAATTAAAAAACAGAGGAATAATAAGCGATATGGAGATCAAATTAAGACATTAGTCCAGGAAAAAAACTTAATCCTAAAGCCTGCGGACAAAGGGGGGGGGGGGGGGGTCTGGTCATTATGAACAAACAGCAATATAAAAGTGAAATGACCAGAATTCTCAGTGATGAAGCAACATATGGGGTCTTGAGAAAAAATCCCACTGTTGAGTTCAAGAATCGTTTGAAGGTTAAATTACTTGAAGGGGAGAAGGAAGGAATATTATCCACAGATGAGCTGAAATACTTGCTCCCCACGAACCCCCGTATACCAGTTATCTATTTCAATCCAAAAATACATAAGGACATAATGAACCCACCAGGAAGACCTATAATCAGTGGGATGGGGTCTCTGACACAAAGATTGGGAGAATATATAGATTTATTTTTGCAACCTGAAGTGGGTAAGCTGCCTCATCTTTTAAAGGACACGAAGCACCTCCTACAAAGAATCAGGGCCGGCTCTAGACAGGCATATATGAGGGGGCAGACAGAAATTTGCAGGGGGCATGAAAAAATCCTGCGCCGCGCGTAGCGCGGCGCGCCGAAAAATGGGCGTGGTCATGCAACAGACCATGGGCGTGGTCATGGGTGGGGCCAAATATACATGTCATGACCTTACAGTGGTGTTAAAGGTCTGCCGGGGAAGTTTGAGCTCTGCTGTAGTGTATCCCCCAAAAATTTACAGCACAGACCAAAAGTTTGGACAAACCTTCAATGACTGTCATTACATATACATATATTACCACTGTGCCCAGAATTGTCTTGCAAGGAACCTCTGCCAGATTACATGTATTTTTGGTGAAATGCTGTCAGATTACATACTGTATATGTATATATGTAATGACAGTCATCTGAGGTCTTAGAGGTTGAGGCTTTCCAGATGAATAGATCAAGTTGTTTGTAGAGACTCTAGACAGGTGTTCCAGGTTAGTGAAGCTTAGAGTGTCCAGAGCTAAGGAGATTTCACACGTTAGCTCTGGACACTCTAAGCCAAAGTCAGTCCAGGCAGCGTTAAGGCAGATCCGTTAATCAGGCAAAAGTCAGTCCAGGCGGCAAGCTAAGCGTAGTCAAGGTACAAGGGAAGGGTCGGCAACAGGAATCAATACAATGGTGAGCGTTACCCAGCAACAAGCCAAAGCTAATGCTATCATGGGCGATAACTGGGGGCGATCACCGAGATTAAATAACAGGACTAAACAATCAACAGAAAGTAGAATCGAAAACAACCAATTGCAGAGCTGTTACCAGCTGACACACTCCGTCAGCAAGTACCACAGTGTCACTGCTTACATCTGCGGAGCGCGTACTGAGAGCGCGTCTTCCGCCTATCCAATGTGCTTTTAGAAACCTCCTGCGTTCCACTGACATCAGCAGCACGCTGAGACCCGGAAGCAGGGGCTGCACCCCGGATCCCGGCATTCCGCTGCCTGACAGACACTGAATTCCTTACAACCTATATGTACGTCCTTGTGGGTTAGGTGAAGTTACAGAGGACATACAGTCCTGGCCAAAGTTTTGAGACTGTCAAAAATATTGGAAACTAGAAAAGTTGGTGCCTACATTTTTATAATAGCAATTTGCATATACTCCTGAATGTTATAAAGAGTGTTTAGAGGTTAGAATGGCAGACTTGACATGTTAAACGGAGGATGATGCTTGAAATCATTGATCTTCCATTGTTAACCATGGTGACCAGCAAAGAAATGCATGCAGCCATCATTGCGTTACATAAAAATGGCTTCACAGGCAAGGATATTTTGGCTTCTAAGATTGTACCTAAATCAACAATTTATAGGATCAAGAACTTCAAGGAGAGAGGTGCAATTCCTGTTAAGAAGGCTTCAGGGCGTCCAAGAAAGTCCAGCAAGCACCAGGATCGTCTCCTAAAGAGGATTCAGCTGCGGGATCGGAGTGCAACCAGTGCAGAGGTTGCTCAGGAATGGCAGCAGGCAGGTGTGAGCGTATCTGCACACACAGTGAGGCGAAGACTTTTGGAAGATGGCCTAGTGTCAAGAAGGGCAGCAAAGAAGCAACTTCTCTCCCAAAAAAACATCAGGGACAGATTGATCTTCTGCAGAAAGTATGGTGAATGGACTGCTGAGGACTGGGGCAAAGTCATGTTCTCCAATTAAGCCCCTTTCCGATTGTTTGGGGCATCTGGAAAAAGGCCTGTCAGGAGAAGAAAAGGTGAGCGTTACCATCCTCCTGAGACCATTCAGGTGTGGGGTTGCTTCTCATCCAAGGGAGTGGGCTCACTCACAATTTTGCCAAAAAACACAGCCATGATTAAAGAATGGTACCAAAAAACCCTCCAACAGCAATTTCTTCCAACAATCCAACAACAGTTTGGTGAAGAACAATGCATTTTCCAGCATAGAGCACCGTGTCATAAGGCAAAAGTGATAACTAAGTGGCTCGGGGACCAAAACTTTGAAATGTTGGGTCCATGGTCTGAAAACTACCCAGATCTGAATCCCATTGAGAACTTGTGGTCATTCCTCAAGAGGTGGGTGGACAAACAAAAAACAACTAATTCTGAGAAACTCAAAGAAGTGATTATGAAAGAATGGATTGCTATCAGTCCGGTTTGGCCCAGAAGTTGATTGAGAGCATGCCCAGTCGAATTGCAGAGGTCCTGAAAAAGAAGGGCCAACGCTGCAAATACTGAGTCTTTGCATAAATCTCATGTAATTGTCATTAAATGCCTTTGCAACATATGAAGTGCTTTTAATTATATTTCAGTACATCACATGAACAACTGAAACAAAGATCTAAAAGCAGTTTAGCAGCAAACTTTGTGAAAACTAATATTTTTGACAGTCTCAAAACTTTTGGCCAGGACTGTGGATACTGTAGCGGTGGATAAAGTGGTTAAAGTGGATCAAGTGGTGGTTTCTCTCCAATCCAATCTACAACAAAAGTCTCC
Organism: Hyperolius riggenbachi; assembly: GCF_040937935.1. Taxonomy (NCBI): domain Eukaryota; kingdom Metazoa; phylum Chordata; class Amphibia; order Anura; family Hyperoliidae; genus Hyperolius; species Hyperolius riggenbachi. Next base: position 228,855,815 of record NC_090655.1, on the reverse strand, counting down.
TATTTCGCTTTGCAAAAAGTTTCACAAATTCATCCATGTCCAAGTTATTTGTTATGGACTTTTCATGGGCCAAGATCACCAAATGCTGCTTTCTTTTGTGTGACATGGTGCGACGATAGGGGGTTAGAACCCTTGACAATGTGGAGAAGGAACTCTCACAGGCTGCTGAAGATACTCCAATTACCAGGGCTGTTACATACAATTTATGTAATTCAGGGAAAGCTTCCTTGTACTCTTGCAGGTATTTACACACAGATGACAGGTCTGCTTCATTCGGAATTTTTTTGAGCAACATCTGTTTTGCCACAAGGATTTCATTTTTCAGATTTGCATTGTTGTCTGCCACTGTGCCAGCCAGCATAGCTAGAGGCTGCAACTGAGTTGAATCTAAAAATGAACTAGATTTGGGTGCAAGACAAGATATGGCTTTCATCAGGTCAACATTCCTCTGTGAAAATCGTGTCTCCATTTCAGAAATGGCCCTGTCAAGGATGTTGAGCAGAGATCTTTTCAGAGACTGATGGGGATTAAGGGTAGGATTATCAGAATCTGTATGGCCCACAGTTGAGAGCACAACACTTTGACTGAGGTGTTTGCTCATTGTTCTCCTTCTCTTTGGAAGATGTGAATCATCTCCAGCAGCCGCCTCAGGTAACGCTGCCCAATGCTCATCTTTACGATTACGAATGTTTTTTAGGGACTCCAGTGCTGCACAAACAACCTCAGAAGCACTGCACATATCCACAGACTGAGACTGTAGAATTGCATTTGCTGGTTTCAAGACACCCAGCACCTGCACTAGAAACTCTCCAGTCTCAAAGAAGTGATGCCTCCTAATTTGACATAGCAGACCCGATGCCTCAGTACACAGGTCAACTGCAGCATCATCATCCTCTGTCATCTCAGATAGGATACTGAGAATATGGTCTCGATTTTCAACAATGCACCTTGTCACCTCATAGTGGCTTGTCCATCGTATTTCAAGCAGCCTTCTAAGATGAGGTGCATCATATTTTTCAGACACATGGTGGTGCTGGAAAAACTTGTACAGTGAACTAGAAAGGTCAAAAAATCTTTTTGCACATGGTTCACTCTGCATGGCATGCACAACTACTAGGTGCAGTTGGTGGTTGTAGCAGTGGATATAAGGAACATATCTAGATAACTTATTTTGGAGCAGAGCTTGTACACCCCCTTTTACCCCACTCATCACAGACGCCCCATCATAACATTGGCTAAGTATTTTGTCAGCACTGTAGCCAGCATCAGAAAGGTGTGTTAATATCTCAGCGGTGATGTACTCTGCATCAAGTTGATGCATGTCAAGCAACCCAATAAGATGCTCCTCTGGCATAGAATTGCTGACAAATCGAATCATCACAGACAAATTTTCCACATTGCACCTGTCCCTGGTCCCATCACTTTTGAGGCAGAACCCTGCAGAATCAGCATTTTCATATTTTTTTCTGACCTCTTTGAGCACCATGTCTGCCAGTGTTTGAATAATTTCATTTTGGATATCCTTAGATGTATATTTTGCATTCTTTGGGATACTCTTAGCAATGCTTGCTAGCTTCTCGTCCTTCTCTAAGGTATACTCCATTAATTTCAAAAAGAGACCTGAAGCAATGTCATCATTACCTGCTTCATCCAGCCGCAAGGTTTCTACAGTCCCACGGAGCCCCAATTCATTCACACAGAGAAACTTAACAGCACTGGCCACACTCTTAACATAGTAATGATTTTTTTCAATTTGTGTTTTGCCAACCAACATGGAGTCAACAGTTCCCCCTGTGGCCTCTCTACTTTTGTGCTGAGTCCATACACTTGACGCATGCACATGATTACGGCTGGACACGTGCCTCTGTAGCCCCTTGTCTCGATCAAGGGCTGTTTTCCAGTTGTTAAAACCAGTTAAAGTAAAAACAACATCCCTCTCATTAACAACGCTGCCATATTTCCTACAGGGGAAACAAAAGCAGGCATCTCGCTCAACAGAGTATTCCAGCCATGGGCGTGTGCGGTACCAGACAGGATTGAATGATCTTAATGTTGTACCAAATGCACGCTTTGGGTAGCTAACCAGTACTGGCTGAGATGGTGCATTGATATTTAAGTCAATGGGTGTGGCCATTATCTGAAACTGAGCAGGCTGCTTTGGTACAGCACATGTGGAGGGAGGATCAGAAGAAGCAGTGCTTGCTGATACTGAAGTAGTAGTAGTAATTGCTGTGACTGTCCCTGTTCTACTAGCAGCGGTATCATTGCTACTATTGTTATTAGTAGTACAGGTAGCAGCAGTACTACTCTTTTTATAAGCTCTGAAAAATGGATGCACTGCCGAAGTAACTTTCTCTTTGTGAGTTGCTGAAAGCTGAAATGGAAATTAAGCTGGCTTATTGAAAAAATGTTCTCAGGTGTAACCCAGAAATATTTTTCGTCAAATGCTAATATACTGATATTGCGTGTTTTTTTTTACCACAAATACAGTTCTGCGCACTGCAGATTATCAAAAAAATGTTCTCAGGTGTAACACAGAAATATTTTTCGTCAAATGCTAATATACTGATATTGCGTGGTGTTTACCACAAATACAGTTCTGCGCACTGCAGATTATCAAAAAAATGTTCTCAGGTGTAACACAGAAATATTTTTCGTCAAATGCTAATATACTGATATTGCGTGGTGTTTTTTACCACAAATACAGTTCTGCGCACTGCAGATTATCAAAAAAATGTTCTCAGGTGTAACACAGAAATATTTTTCGTCAAATGCTAATATACTGATATTGCGTGGTGTTTTTTACCACAAATACAGTTCTGCGCACTGCAGATTATCAAAAAAATGTTCTCAGGTGTAACACAGAAATATTTTTCGTCAAATGCTAATATACTGATATTGCGTGGTGTTTTTTACCACAAATACAGTTCTGCGCACTGCAGATTATCAAAAAAATGTTCTCAGGTGTAACACAGAAATATTTTTCGTCAAATGCTAATATACTGATATTGCGTGGTGTTTTTTACCACAAATACAGTTCTGCGCACTGCAGATTATCAAAAAAATGTTCTCAGGTGTAACACAGAAATATTTTTCGTCAAATGCTAATATACTGATATTGCGTGGTGTTTACCACAAATACAGTTCTGCGCACTGCAGATTATCAAAAAAATGTTCTCAGGTGTAACCCAGAAATATTTTTCGTCAAATGCTAATATACTGATATTGCGTGTTTTTTTTTACCACAAATACAGTTCTGCGCACTGCAGATTATCAAAAAAATGTTCTCAGGTGTAACACAGAAATATTTTTCGTCAAATGCTAATATACTGATATTGCGTGGTGTTTACCACAAATACAGTTCTGCGCACTGCAGATTATCAAAAAAATGTTCTCAGGTGTAACACAGAAATATTTTTCGTCAAATGCTAATATACTGATATTGCGTGGTGTTTTTTACCACAAATACAGTTCTGCGCACTGCAGATTATCAAAAAAATGTTCTCAGGTGTAACACAGAAATATTTTTCGTCAAATGCTAATATACTGATATTGCGTGGTGTTTACCACAAATACAGTTCTGCGCACTGCAGATTATCAAAAAAATGTTCTCAGGTGTAACACAGAAATATTTTTCGTCAAATGCTAATATACTGATATTGCGTGGTGTTTTTTACCACAAATACAGTTCTGCGCACTGCAGATTATCAAAAAAATGTTCTCAGGTGTAACACAGAAATATTTTTCGTCAAATGCTAATATACTGATATTGCGTGGTGTTTTTTACCACAAATACAGTTCTGCGCACTGCAGATTATCAAAAAAATGTTCTCAGGTGTAACACAGAAATATTTTTCGTCAAATGCTAATATACTGATATTGCGTGGTGTTTTTTTACCACAAATACAGTTCTGCGCACTGCAGATTATCAAAAAAATGTTCTCAGGTGTAACACAGAAATATTTTTCGTCAAATGCTAATATACTGATATTGCGTGGTGTTTTTTACCACAAATACAGTTCTGCGCACTGCAGATTATCAAAAAAATGTTCTCAGGTGTAACACAGAAATATTTTTCGTCAAATGCTAATATACTGATATTGCGTGGTGTTTTTTTACCACAAATACAGTTCTGCGCACTGCAGATTATCAAAAAAATGTTCTCAGGTGTAACACAGAAATATTTTTCGTCAAATGCTAATATACTGATATTGCGTGGTGTTTTTTTACCACAAATACAGTTCTGCGCACTGCAGATTATCAAAAAAATGTTCTCAGGTGTAACACAGAAATATTTTTCGTCAAATGCTAATATACTGATATTGCGTGGTGTTTTTTTACCACAAATACAGTTCTGCGCACTGCAGATTATCAAAAAAATGTTCTCAGGTGTAACACAGAAATATTTTTCGTCAAATGCTAATATACTGATATTGCGTGGTGTTTTTTTACCACAAATACAGTTCTGCGCACTGCAGATTATCAAAAAAATGTTCTCAGGTGTAACACAGAAATATTTTTCGTCAAATGCTAATATACTGATATTGCGTGGTGTTTACCACAAATACAGTTCTGCGCACTGCAGATTATCAAAAAAATGTTCTCAGGTGTAACACAGAAATATTTTTCGTCAAATGCTAATATACTGATATTGCGTGGTGTTTTTTTACCACAAATACAGTTCTGCGCACTGCAGATTATCAAAAAAATGTTCTCAGGTGTAACACAGAAATAATTTTCTTCAAATGCTAATATGCTGCGTGTTTTTTATTTTTAGCACAATTACAGTGCTGTGCAGAGGGCCTGAGGTGGCAGCAGATGGCAAAGAACGCACACAAAATAAATGAGGCACTCTGAACTATTGATTTGCCAGAAAGGCTGCAGTGCACTCTGGCAGTGACACTGACTGACAGCCTTAAATGAAGCAATTATCTGATTTGCCAGCCAGGCTGACTATTGGACTGGTCACTGGCTGAACTGGCACAGCACACCAGACCTGCAGCACTCTGATCGATTAATTTGCCAAATGCCAATGCAATTGGCACAGCACACTGCGCAGCCACAGCCAGTGTCTGGAGAGGCAAGTGGCAGATGGCGGCGGGTAGCAGAAGGCGGGCGGACAAATATGCTGGCTGAAAAAGTTTGCCGAGTGCTGCTGACTCTGCTCTCTCCGAGAGGAGTCTCAGCTCTGACGCAGGCACAGTGGCGGGAGCGGGACCTTAAGAGGCCGCCCTGCATAGAGGAGGAGTCGACTCTCTCAGAGGAGGAGAATTCCTCTTTCTCTGAGAGAGTCGACTCCTCCTCTATGCGGGGCGGCTCTTAATGTCGCCACTGCCTGAGTCACAGCAGAGACTCGTCTCGGAGAGCCGTCCGAGGAAGAAGCGGTCATGTGACTGATCACATGACCGCTCTGCGCTCCACGCAGGACCAGGAAGCAGCCGCAGCGGCAGAGCGAGAGCCGCTCTGATTTGAGGGGGCAACGAGTCTGTTTGAGGGGGCTCTGCCCCCTCTCGCCCCCCCCTAAAGCCGGCCCTGCAAAGAATTAAAGATATAAAGCTGGAACCAGGGGACCTACTGGTAACAGGGGATGTTACATCCCTGTACACAGTAATACCACATAATAAAGGTGTACAGATTGTCAGGGAAGCCCTCCACAGTGGTGGAGATCTTAAGGGATCACAAATAGAGTTTCTGGTGGAATTATTACAATACTGTCTTTCACACAATTATTTCTGGTACCAGGGGGATTACTATGTGCAGCGCACGGGTTGTGCCATGGGGGCAAAGTTTGCTCCGAGTGTAGCTAACCTATACATGGGGGTATGGGAACGAGAGATCCTACAGTTCAAGGGGGGTGAGAATATATTGGCATGGAATCGTTTTATCGATGATCTATTCTTTATCTGGAGGGGCCCCAGGAGTGGTTTGGAGATGTTCTGTGATGAAATTAATAGACACTGGCTAGAAGTGAAGATAGCAGTGAATATTGATGAGGGTAAAGTAGAGTTCTTGGACCTAAATATCTATGTACAGGAGAACAAATTGTGTACCAACACTTTTTTCAAACCAACCGATAAAAATGGATATATCCCCAGAGACAGTTGCCATCATAACAGATGGTTAAACAACATACCCAGAGGTCAGTTTATGAGAATCCGTCGTAACTGCACGGAAATGCAGGATTTTAGGAAACAGAGTGGGGTATTGGTGCAGAGGTTCTATGAAAAGGGATATAATATGAGGGAGTTGGAGTTAGAAGAAGAAAAAGTAGCAGCCATAAATAGAGAGGACTTGCTGCAGGATAGGGCTGGACATGGGAAACAGGCAGGAGAGTTTGATATATTATTGGACTTCAACAGCCAGCACCGAGACATAGAAAACATTGTGAAGAAACACTGGAATATTCTACAGTTAGATAACACCCTCAGGAAGTCACTACCAGAGAGACCGAGCTTTATTTATAGGAGGGCCCCCAACCTAAAATCAAGACTAGTAAATAGCTACATAGAACCCCCCATGACACAGACTGGGGACCTTCTGGGACAGAAAGGTTTTTTCCCTTGCAGAGGATGTAGGGGGTGTAGGGAGGCCAAACCAGTTAGGGGTAGAGACCTGATTTCTAGAAATACGGGGGCTACATGGGATATAAAACAGTGTATCACCTGTAACAGTGCGGGCGTAGTGTACATATTATGGTGCCCATGTGGGATGGAGTATGTGGGTAGAACCACAAGAGCACTCCATATAGAGATGAGCGTAATGACCTAATTACGATTTTGCGAAATTTCGCGTAATTAGTGTAATTACGATTATGGCCGTAAGTACATAATCGTAATGAAGAAGGATTTCGCGAAATTTCGCTTAAGCGTAATTTTCGCATAATTTTCGCATTACAGTCGTATCATGCCGTAATTTCGCATTAAACGCTACCGTAATTTCGCGTTAAACCGTAACGCTCCGTATAATATAAAAAAGCCGCCGACTTTAAGGGTTAATAGCAAAGCCCCCTTAAATGCTAAGAGCCTCAAATTTGGAGAATATATTGAGGAGATCAGGAGGAATAAGAGGAAAAAATTTTTTTTCAAAAAGACCTTATAGTTTTTGAGAAAATCGATGTTAAAGTTTCAAAGGAAAAATGTAAACATTTAAAAACCCGCCGACTTTAACGGTTAATAGCAAAGCCTGCTTAAAGTTTAGGAACACCAAATTCCCAGGGTATATTAAGGGGATCAGTGGGAATAAGAGAAAAAATTTTTTTTTCAAAAAGACCTTATAGTTTTTGAGAAAATCGATTTTTAAGTTTCAAGGGCGAAAATGTCTTTTAAATGCGGAAAATGTCAGGTTTTTTTGCACAGGTAACAATAGTGTATTATTTTCATAGATTCCCCCAAGTGGGAAGAGTTTTACTTACTTCGTTCTGAGTGTGGGAAATATAAAAAAAAAACGACGTGGGGTCCCCCCTCCAGACCTCTTTAACCCCTTGTCCCCATGCAGGCTGGGATAGCCAGAATGCGGAGCACCGGCCGCGTGGGGCTCCGCACCCTGACTATACCAGCCCGCATGGTCCATGGATTGGGGGGGGTCTCGGAAGGGGAGGGGCAGCCAAGCTTTCCCCTCCCCCTCCGAGCCCTTGTCCAATCCAAGGACAAGGGGCTCTTCTCCACCTCCGATGGGCGGTGGAGGTGGAGGCCGCGATTTCCTGGGGGGGAGGTTCATGGTGGAATCTGGGAGTCCCCTTTAAAAAGGGGTCCCCCAGATGCCCACCCCCCCTCCCAGGAGAAATGAGTATAGAGGTACTTGTACCCCATACCCATTTCCTTTAAGAGTTAAAGTAAATAAACACACAGACACTTAGAAAAAGTATTTTAATTGAACAAAAAACATAACCACGAAAAAAGTCCTTTAATATTCTTAATTAACCATTAATACTTACCTGTCCCTTTAAATAAATGATCCCTCGCAATATCCTCGGAAATGTTCTATCAGTTACAATGTAACAAAGTTATTACAATGTAACAACTTTGTTACATTGTAACTACGCCGCACCCGACGCCACTCGCCGCTCAGCCGCCGCATACGCGTCCGTGCAGGACGCTAAGTCCCCGCAGCTCCCGCTGTCCACCCCGCCCACATCTGTCACCCACATGTCACCCACATGTGGGTGACATGTGGGTGACATGTGGGAGAGGCGGGGAGGGCAGCGGAGCCGGAGGGGACTTAGCGTCCTGCACGGACCCGACAGAGCTCTGAGCTATATAGCTCAGAGCTCTCTAAAGCATCTTTGTATTTGGGCTCCAAGGAGCCCCATTGGTCCTTAGCAGACCAATGGGGTTCCTTCAAATCAGAAGGAACCCCATTGGTCTGCTAAGGACCAATGGGGCTCCTTGGAGCCCAAATACAAAGATGCTTTCGAGAGCTCTGAGATATAGCTCAGAGCTCTGTCGGGTCCTGCAGCGCAGACGCGGCGGCGGCGGCGGCGGTGAGTGACGTCGGGTGCGGCGTAGTTACAATGTAACAAAGTTGTTACATTGTAATAACTTTGTTACATTGTAACTGATAGAACATTTCCGAGGATATTGCGTGGGATCATTTATTTAAAGGGACAGGTAAGTATTAATGGTTAATTAAGAATATTAAAGGACTTTTTTTCGTGGTTATGTTTTTTGTTCAATTAAAATACTTTTTCTATGTGTTTGTGTGTTTATTTACTTTTAACTCTTAAAGGAAATGGGTAAGGGGTACAAGTACCTCTATACTCATTTCTCCTGGGAGGGGGGGTGGGCATCTGGGGGACCCCTTTTTAAAGGGGACTCCCAGATTCCACCATGAACCCCCCACCCAGGAAATCGCGGCCTCCACCTCCACCGCCCATCGGAGGTGGAGAAGAGCCCCTTGTCCTTGGATTGGACAAGGGCTCGGAGGGGAAGGGGAAAGCTTGGCTGCCCCTCCCCTTCCGAGACCCCCCAATCCATGGACCATGCGGGCTGGTATAGTCAGGGTGCGGAGCCCCACGCGGCCGGTGCTCCGCATTCTAGCTATCCCAGTCTGCATGGGGGACAAGGGGTTAAAGAGGTCTGAAAGGGGGACCCCACGTCATTTTTTTTTTATATTTCCCACACTCAGAATGAAGTAAGTAAAACTCTTCCCACTTGGGGGAATCTATGAAAATAATACACTATTGTTACCTGTGCAAAAAAAACTGACATTTTCCGCATTTAAAAGACATTTTTGCCCTTGAAACTTAAAAATCGATTTTCTCAAAAACTATAAGGTCTTTTTGAAAAAAAATTTTTTCCTCTTATTCCCACTGATCCCCTTAATATACCCTAGGAATTTGGTGTTCCTAAACTTTAAGCAGGCTTTGCTATTAACCGTTAAAGTCGGCGGGTTTTTAAATGTATACATTTTTACTTTGAAACTTTAACATCGATTTTCTCAAAAACTATAAGGTCTTTTTGAAAAAAAAAATTTTCCTCTTATTCCTCCTGATCTCCTTAATATATTCTCCAAATTTGAGGCTCTTAGCATTTAAGAGGGCTTTGCTATTAACCCTTAAAGTCGGCGGCTTTTTTATATTATACGGAGCGTTACGTTTAACGCGAAATTACGGTAGCGTTTAATGCGAAATTACGGCATGAACGAAACGCGAAATTTCGCGTTGAAAATTACGCTTATGGTATTTTCAATTACGATTTTAATGGCAATTTCGCTACGCTAATTTCGCATCGTAATCACAAATTTCGCATGCGTAATTCTAGTAATGCGAAATTACGAAAATTTCAGCTCAACTCTAACTCCATAAACGCATTGGGCAGCACATTTACAATATCTCTAAGGGACTCCAGACACACAGCGTTTCTAACCACTTTAGATTAACACATGGGTCCAATCCCAGTCTTATGAGGTTCATGGGCATAGAAAAATACGTGAAGAAATGGAGGGGGTCCAGCATGGTCAAGGAGATATCAAAGGCTGAGGGGAAGTGGATTTACAATCTAAAAACTATGCACCCGGGAGGTCTGAACATTGAGTTTGATTTAAACTGCTATATTAATAATGACCTTTAAATATGGGGAGGTGGTGATAAGCCGGGGTGGGAGGGATTGGATAAAAGGGGTGACTTAAAGTTGTGGGCAATGGGTTTGGGGTATGCTAATTGGAGAAGGATCACAGAGGTTCGAACTAAAACTAAAGTTAGGCAATTTGCTATTTGACCACAAGAAAGGGGACGGAGGCTATAATTTAACCCTATGCAGAGAAGTATGGGTGAGAAATCATATATATGCACTTTATTTCAATTGTATTTGAATTGTATAAATGGTAGTGTAAATAAGTGACTGTGTATTGTTGATTCTGTTATGGGCTGTGTAAAACAGCAATGTCTGCCTAATTGTGAAGCGACGGATTAATATTCACCGCAGTATAGCGGTGGCCATTTTGTTGGAGCCCATTTTTTGGCAAACCATTCAATCATAATCTGGAGGCGGGGTCTAGTAGTATAAAGGGACGTTGACGCGCTGATGACGTCAGCCCCTGATGAGACCGATTGGTCGAAACGCGTAGGGCGGAGCCACGTCCAGCGCGTCTGACGTCACCAGATTGGAGCCGATCGAGAGGGAGATTCAAGCGCCGTAATAGCAGCCGGGTAGCCGTGAAGGGAACGGGGAGTCGGGACGCCGCTCATCCATTCATTCAGGTGCCGTGCAGACCTTGCTGTTGGGACTTCTGATGTGCTATTAATCAAGAAACTATAACGTGAGTGCGCATTTGTGCGCGGGCATTGCGGCTGATGTTTTAAATAGGATTACACTATGTTGTTTTTATGTATTTTTATTGAGGAACTTTTATATTAAAGAAAAGATGAAGAAGTGAGAAAGTGCCTTGTGGAATTGTATACAAACGCTAGACACACCTGGTTTCTGAGGTGGTGCAAATCCGGTGAGCAGATTCAAAGAAGGAGTGTGCGGTCACGTGTGTTGCACTTTGATCACTGTAGCACGGGTGGTGTGTGAATATTTTATACAGAGTCACGCTATGTGCAATCTTGTGTTGTTATAGGAAGTGGAGAGCGCAGTCCAGCATTTGTACGATATCAGTTCTTTGGGAGCACTGGTGCAATGGAGCAGATTTGAATATACAGTATCACACTATTGGAGTTTTTTGTCTCTTATGTTTGCACGGTCTGCTGAGGAGGAAAAGGCTGGGACATCGAGAGAATACTGGCTTGTCCAGAAGCGTGTTTGGCTGATCCTGAGAAGGGCAGCTGTGGAATCTGGTGAGCGTATACTGTTACTATAATACTCAGGAACTGTTGGAAGTCACCTATGTACTAAAGTGGTCTGGAGGAAGAAGTCTGTGGACTGTTATTTGATTTTAACATCAGGGACATTAATATATGGTCATTTTCATGTCCACCCTTATGTTTGACTGTGTTCATGTAATGTTTGAGGATAATCTTAACTGCTTACTGTAGAGCACCCTGTTTACCTTTCATATTACTTGCAGAGTGACACACACACTTTTTTTCAGGGGCGATCCAGGGGAAGCTGTAACATTTTTTTATTAGGCTAATTGTGAGGAGCGCACAAATAGGTTTTGTTTATTAATAACAAAAGCATAGTCACAGGTGACAAGCTCAAGGCCTATCGCCCGAATCCGGCCCACCTCACCTTTTTCTGAGGCCCCTGAGAGCTTCAAATGTGCATAAGGCCCTGTTCACACTATACGCGCTGCTGTGTGCATTTTGACAGCACGTATGGTATGCGATCAGTAAGAACATCATAAGTGCATAGAGAGCACTTCTAAAGTTCAGACTGTGTGCTGCACAGTAGTGCGATGCGCTATTGCACTGCTGCACGCATTTTTGGCAAAGCACATCGCTGATCCCATTCACTGTAATGAATGGGATCAGCAGCGCAATGCATGGCAACATGGATGGCATGTGATCGGGTGCCGCTTGCGTCCCAAATGCACGGCCATACGCATTGCCTAATGTGAACGAGGCCTAAATGTAAGAAATAAAAGAAAGGAGGAAATGGACAGCTCCAACTTGTGCTGAGAATGTGCTTACTGCAAACTAGAAGTTAAGTGCACCTTTTTTGCACCTTTTTATCCTTTTAAGCTGATGCCCCTATCACCCACCTGCCTGGGAATCCTACAATACAAATGTAATGTTCAGTTTGCTGTTAGCACATTCATGGAATAAAATATACTGTACAGATTGGTGTTCTCCATATCCTCCTTTTCCTGAAGGTAACACAACACTGTCTTCCCATCTAGAGGAGCACAACAATGCAGTGGCCACAAACAGATATTCCATCTAAAATTTTAGGGTTCCCACCAGAGACCTCATTCATTAAATATTAAAAAACAATTTGCCCCACAACTTACGGTGCCTATACATCTATCGGCCGGCCGATTGACCATCCAATTCAACAATTATTGAATTTGATGAAAAACAAGGCCACCAAGTTCATGCCCAATCGACGATACACAGGCCTGGATTGACCTCACAGGAGCCTATAGGCACAGATGTCTTGGCAACCTAGACTCCACCCTCCATGAACTTACAAACCCCCACCGAACCGTACCACAAGAGGGCTGGCTGTCCCAGTTGTCACTTCTTCCTTACTTCCTTGCCCTTCATAGATAGCTATGTGCCCCTTAGTATAAGATAGCCAGAGGTAACCTCAACTGAATGGAGATCTCATAAGTGGAATGCCAAGAGCTGGGTAAGTAACCTCTAATTCACACTCTGTTCGGGACTCTGCATAGGAGAGGAGGGAGGCATTCAAGGAGCAGAGTGAGCTGCCTTTCTATCATCAGTCGCCTGTAGGTACGTGGCTACAGTGCCTTATGGTAAATCCGGACCGGACGATACAATTCATTTTTGGCCAAGCATATTGATCAGACATGCTGCAAGATGTCGGGCCGCCGTGGTCGATCGGGTGTGGGGCAATGCTCTACCCCCTAATGTCCAATGTGCCCCCTGGTGCCCAGTGCAGTATAAATTAGCTGTCCGTGTCCGACGTTGGCACCGTCCTCCGTCCATGCATCCACCCCCATGTGATTGCCGGCGTACATGTGAGTGCGTGTGTGACCACGCTACTCCGGCAACCACGTGGGGCGTGTGTATGGACAGAGCCAGTGTGGACACGGAGAAGTAATGTATACTGCACTGGCCACCGGGGGGCACGTTGGACATTAGGAGGACAGAGTCGGGCCGGCGAGGCAGTGGATGTGGTGTCACAAGGCCGATTCCACATCAGTTGAGGCTCCCTGCACACTGCAAATCCGATTTACAATTCCGATTTTCCCTGGATGCTATCAAAACAAGAAGAAAAACGCAGAGAAAACACAGCATGCAGTACCAATTAAAAAAATGGAATTGCATGAAAAATTACATCAAAATCGCAAATCAATATCACATGTAGTGTGCAAGAGGCCATGAAATTGATTCGGAATCAGCCTGCGGTGTATGGGCAGCTGACAGATCTCTTTCTAATCAGATTCGATTTGAGAAAGATTTGTCCCTTGATCGAATTTGCCCATCATCACTAGACGTATGGCTACTACTACCTTTAGACTCTTGTTTTAGATTATGGCCCCGTTATGTGATAGAGTTTGTCACCCTGCCCTCAGTGGCGTAGCTGAGGGGCTGTGGGCCCCGATGCAAGTTTTACAATGGGGCCCCCCCAAGCACTCTTTACATAACAATTGATACAGCGCACCAAAACCTGCCAATGGCAACTACAGTGTTAGAGGTACAAGAAGGGGACAGGGAACAGTTTGTTAATGATTACCACTATTCAAATTATCTATAGAAGTGAATATTATGATCACAGGACCAATAGAGAGCTAATACTGTAGTTAAGGGAGGGCCCTTTGGGGCCCCTCTGGCCCAAGGGCCCCGATGCGGTCGCTACCTCTGCACCCCCTATTGCTATGCCCCTGCCTGCCCTGGCTGGCACAGGTAAATATCTGCAAATAAGGAATGGCTGTGGTTCTTACGTTCTCCACAAGATGGCAAGCTTGTGAACGCCATGTGATTAATAAACAGGAAGTGGCGGATTTCAGATGAAGTGGCAGGAAGTCGAGAGGAGACATTGCTGGGACTGGCAGGAGAGGAGGTAGTAAGATTTATTCTTGTGTATTATCCCCGAATAATCTTATGTCCCCTCTCCCATCACCAGTAAGTGCTGCTATAATCACTTACATGGTGCAATTAGGTCTGGATCTATTGTATTTATATGCGGGGAAACATTGTGTGGTTGTGTTCAGAGATTACTACACCATGCACACTAGCCTCTCACACCCCTTACTCGCACGCCTCACTCACACAGCTCTATTCAGCCACCAAGATAATTTGGGAGAAAACTGTAGTCACCCAAGCATCCCACACAAACTCAGGGGGAAATACTACAAGCAGGGATATACCCAGGAGCAGATTTCAGAGGACCTTCAGCATACCTAACAACTTTTTGAGATCAGAAAGAGGGATACTTAAAGGGAACCTGAAGCGAGTAAAATGATTTAAAATAAATACATGACATAGCTGCAAATGAATATTACGTATTAACCTCACGTTCAGTTCCTCTCAGAAGCTCTCCATTTTGTTCTTACAACGACCCCTTCCAGTTCTGACAATATTTTGCCAGAACTGAAATATACCAGTTGCTGTCAGTTAGATATCAGCAGCTGTCAGTTAGAACTGAATGTGCAAGGTAATGTCCATGTTTACTATTGTGGGTGACATTTCAGTTAGGGCCAGTGCACACCAAAAACCTCTAGCAGATCCGCAATATGCTAGAGGTTTTTGAAGCAGATTTTCAGAGCGATTCTATGCACGTTTAGATTTTCAAATATTGTTACAGTAAAGCTGTTACTGAACAGCTTCTGTAACAAAAACACTTGGAAAACCGCTCTGATCCAGCGCTTTGCAGAGCAGTTTTCCACTTTCCTATACTTTAATATTGAGGCAGAAACACCTCAGAAATCTAAAAAATGCTACAGGACAGGAGTTTGCGTTTGGGGGAAAAAACGAGCTGCCCTGGTGTGCACCAGCCCATAAACAGTGTGCTGACCAGGAAGCTGTTATGGGGTAATGGACATTTTTAAAATGGAGGACGGAGAATTCCATTGATCACAGTGGACAAATGGGACGCAGGAGAGGAGAAAGTGATTGAGGAGTAGACTACACAGGAGGTAAGCATGACCTGTGTATGGTTATTTTACATTTTATTTTTTGTTCAGGTTCTCTTTAAGCCGCACCCATGCCACACCTCTAACCATGTCCCCAACACACCCCCTAGCCGTGCATACTATGAAGATTTCATAAGAAAAAAAAATGTGGTACTTCAAACCACACTGGTCTTTTCTATCCTAGTCCATTTTCCTTCATATTAACAATTGAAAAGAAGAAATATATCAATGGGAGTAAAGTCAATTAGAGTCAATTAAGCACATTTTTCCAGTAGAAAAATATGTGTACATAGATCTGTACAGGAGTCCTGAAAAGGGACTGTCCCTCCAAAGTAGGGACAGTTGGGAGCTATGCCTTCAGTGAAGATTTAGGTTTACAGTGGATGATTTTCCAACATTATGGAATGTAAAATAATTCTAGCTTGTGCTGTATGCCTGATGCCTAAATGTAAAGCTGACCTAAAAGAGGAGGGAGCATAGATTGAGAACATAACTCCAACACAGTAGGACTGGTGAACACTACAAGAGTTCTTTAAACGCTAGTGATTTTAAAAGCTCTTGCTAATGCAATGCTATTGGGGATTTTTACAAAATCGCATTGCTCCAGTGTGCACACACACATAGGATAACATTAGCAGGAACTTTTAAAATCACAACACACTCAGAAAAGCTCTTCTGATGTGCATCAGCCCTCACTCATAGCCAACAATAAGGTGTAAGGCGGTATCTGGTCTGTAATGCAGAAGAACATTGCACACTGTCGGACGGGAATCGGCCTGTAGTGTATGGGCAGATTCGACTAGAGACAAATTTATATCTAACCAGATTGAATTAGAGATACATTTGTCTCTTGGTCGAATCTGCCCATAATCTTCTAATGTAGGATATAAAAATGGCAGCTTCCATATCACTTTCACTTCAGATGTCCTTTAATCCAGCTCTAAACTGGATGATGACTGTAACATTGTTTGTATCAGATTTCTATAACACGTTAGGATGTCTCTCCATGCAGGAGTGCTACGGTTTTAAAAGAATACAAAGACATCTCGATGGAGAATCGGCCGCCCCTCACATCACTGGGTAAGAGACTTTAATTTCTTGTGAAGCAAAACAAAAGTTTGTCTTCTTAACCACTTGATGACCCAGCCTTTACCCCCCCCCCCCCCCTTAAAGAGACACTGAGGCGGAAAAAAAAATATGATATAGTGAATTGGTTGTGTACTATGAATAAATACTAGAACATTAGCAGCAAAGAAAATATTCTCATACTTTTATTTTCAGGTATATAGTGTTTTTTCTAACATTGCATCATTCTATAATATGTGCACATTACACAACTCTCAGCATTCAAAATGAGTCTTTCAGAGCAGTCTGTGAAGTAATGACCTCTCCTCTAGCAGAGGAAAAGTAAATAGTCCAGGAACAGTTGAGATAATAAAAGTCAGATAACAGCCCTCTCCATGACTAACTTAGTCGTAGAGCTTAATGGCTTGTTTGCATAGAGATAACAACTGGAGTTTCTCAACTCTTCCTGTACTGGAAACAATTACACTGATGTATCTGATCCTAGGGCCCTTTTCCACTAGCAATCGCTAGCGTTCACGCTGAACGCTAGCGATTGCTGAATCGCAATTAGCGGCGATTCCCCGACGTTCGCGGCCGCGATTTTGCTATGCTATGCACTGCATAGCAAAATCGCGGCAAAAGTCGCTCCGCGGCGCGATTGCGATCAAGTAAAAAACGAATCGCGGTAGTGGAAATGACCTACCGCGATTCCTATGTTAAAAAGCAAACCGTAGCGATTGTAAAATCGCTAGCGGTTTGCGGTTTTGCGATTCAGCTAGCGCAAACGCGCTAGTGGAAAAGGGCCCTTTATGTTTTATTTCTTAGCTGTGCTACACATACAAATCATAATATCATCATTTTTTTTTTTCGCTTCAGTGTCTCTTTAAGGAGCAGCGCTGTATTTGCTGATCTGTGCTGGGTGAGCTCTGCAAACACCAGGCAGAGCGACCAGATCGCCCCCCTTTTTTCCCCACTAGGGGGATGATGTGCTGGGGGGGTCTGATCGCTCCTGCCTGCGTGTGGCTGGCGGGGGGGCACCTCAAAGCCCCCTCCACCGCAGGATTCCCCCCTCCCCCTCTTCTCCCTTCCCCGGAGATCCGAGGCTGCACAGGAACGGATCTGTCCTGTGCAGCCTCTAACAGGCTCCTGCCTGTCATGTGACAGCGATCCCCGGCCGCTGATTGGCCGGGGATCGCTGATCTGGCACAACGCTGCTACTGTTAGCAGCGTTGTACGGATGTAAACAAAGCGGATTATTTCCGCTTGTGTTTACATTTAGCCTGCGAGCCGCGATCGGCGGCCCGCAGGCTATTCACGGAGCCCCCCGCCGTGAATTGACAAGAAGCAGCCGCTTGCGCGAGCGGCTGCTTCCTGATTAATTAGCCTGCAGCCGGCGACGCAGAACTGCGTCGCTGGCCCTGCAGCTGCCACTTTGCCAACGTGCGTTATGAGTGCGCGGTCGGCAAGTGGTTAAAGGGAAGGTCCAAGCAACTTAAAAATAAAAAAAATCCACTTACCTTGGGCTTCTTCCTGCCCCTTGCAGCCATCCTGTGCCCTTGCTCCATTTGCTCCTAATCCCCTCCGGTGGCGAGGTCGGCATCTTCCAGCTCTCCAGGGTGCAGCTCACTTGCAGTTGCACTGCAAGTTGCAGAGTTGCACTGATGTCATCCGGGCAGTACTGCGCTGGCGCACAGTACAGTCTGGATGATGTCAGTGCGGCTCTGAGAGCCACTCGCGCATGCACAGTGGGGATCTTGCGCTGGAGGGGACTCCGGACCACCAGCATGGAGCAGAGTTGCGACGAGGGCACAGGACTGCTGGCAGGGGCTGGAGGAAGCCCCAAGTAAGTGGATTTTTTATATTTAGTTTGCTCGGATGTATCCTTTAAAACAGAAGGTATTTGCTATAATTCAGGTTGGAGTGAGCATATGTCTCCCACGATGCATCACTGCTGAATATGCAAATCATTCTTTGTTGTCCCTGTTAGCTAACCACACCTCCGCTGGAGTGCAATGATGTGTCAGCTTGTTAATTGTACAGAGCTACAGTAATCCAACATGCATACACACTGTTTTGGATTGGTTGGTCCTCATCATTGCATGGCATGGATTAATGTGGGAGAGAGCAGTATGGAGGGTCTACCTAGATCCTTCCCCCGCCCCCCATTCTCTGATAATCATATAGAGACAATGCATTCACTTAGTATGTGTGTTTCCTACAGATGGATCCAGTAAGAGAAAACCACTAGAGAGATTTACACGTCGCCTTTATTCCCAGAGCTGTATACAGGATTATCAAGTAGGTGGACCTGAGTGACTGGCTGTATAAAACTGTTCTCTTCTCTGTAGGCTCAGCATTTTGGAGCTCACAACTTAGATTGGTTCTCTCTAATTATTTTGTTGGTTCAGGGTGAAGAACACACTGATATAAGAATTGTGGTTAAAGAGGAAGAAGAAGAGACATATGTGAGGGGTGACCAGCAGTTTATGGAGGAGGGTGATATTATGAGGACAATTAAAGAGGAAGAAGAAGACTTGTATATGAGCAGTAATCAGCAGTCTATGGAGGAGGGTGAACTGATGGTAACAGTTAAAGAGGAAGAAGAAGAGACAGATGTGAGGGGCGACCAGCAGTCTATGGAGGAGAATGACATGATGACGACAGTTAAACAGGAAGTGGAAGGTACTGAGAGTCCTGAACAGCAGTGTATAGAGGAGGATGACATGATTGTGATCATTAAAGAGGAAGAAGAGGAGGAGACTGATGTGAACAATGATCTCTCATTCAAAGTGAAACAGTCCTTTCTAGATATCAGTGCGGGTAAGTAGTAGGCCCTAAATGTAGAAATATTTCACATTGATTGTCTGTAAGTGAAAAACATACATATAAAGCAAAACAAGTGTACAATCTGCAGCTCTTCACATCGCTGAATATATGGTTATAATGGTAACATGTTTTTCATCCAAAATATGGCCTATTTTCCAGAACGTCCCTGGGACAGCACCCCTCCTCTGAGACTTGTCTCCCAGGAGGGGTGCTGTCCCCCAGACTACTGGAAAAGACCTTACCGAAGGTAAGAGTGGTCCTTCTTCACCATAGAGAATATTCTTCAGTTAAGAAAGAAACATCATCAATGCATCCAATTACAGAGGTAGAGTTATTGAGCAACTTATGGTGCCTCACTAGAAATTTGTAATTGGCACATCCCTTACAATTTCCAACAAATGAGGAGGAGATACTGTACTCCATATGAAATGCCCATCTCCATTCCTCAGTATAACATCATGTTCCCAACAAATGAGGAGGAGATACTGTACTCCATATGAAATGCCCATCTCCATTCCTCAGTATAACATCATGTTCCCAACAAATGAGGAGGAGATACTGTACACCATATGTGGGGCCCATCTCCATTCCTCAGTATAACATCATAGCACCAACAAATGAGGAGGAGATACTGCACACCATATGAAAGGCCTATCTCCATTCCTCAGTATAGCATCACATTACCAACAAATGAGGAGGAGATACTGTACACCATATGAAAGGCCCATCTCCATTCCTCAGTATAACATCATAGTACCAACAAATGAGGAGGAGATACTGCACACCATATGAAAGGCCTATCTCCATTCCTCAGTATAGCATCACATTGCCAACAAATGAGGAGGAGATACTGTACACCATATGAAAGGCCCATCTCCATTCCTCAGTATAACATCATAGTACCAACAAATGAGGAGGAGATACTGCACACCATATGGAAGGCCTATCTCCATTCCTCAGTATAGCATCACATTACCAACAAATGAGGAGGAGATACTGTACACCATATGAAAGGCCCATCTCCATTCCTCAGTATAACATCATAGTACCAACAAATGAGGAGGAGATACTGTACACCATATGAAAGGTCCATCTCTATTCCTCAGTATAACATCATAGTACCAACAAATGAGGAGGAGATACTGTACACCATATGAAAGGCCCATCTCCATTCCTCAGTATAGCATCATAGCACCAACACATGAGGAGGAGATACTGTACACCATATGAAAGGCCCATCTACATTCCTCAGTATAACATCATAGCACCAACACATGAGGAGGAGATACTGTACACCATATGAAAGGCCCAACTCCATTCCTCAGTATAGCATCATGTTCCCAACAAATGAGGAGGAGATACTGTACACCATATGAAAGGTCCATCCCCATTCCTGAGTATAACATCATGTTCCCTACAAATGAGGAGATACTGTACACCATATTTATCAGTGTAACATCCTAGTACCAACAAATGAGGAGGCAATACTGTACATAATTTTGTGGATCAGTCTACAGTCTTTGTCATAACATTGTCATCAGTGTTCTCAAAACCACAGGCCAATATCGGCCATCTTGTAGGATCTGTCACAGGTCTATGCTGGTGTTGGAGCTACATTTGTTCTGTGCCATATAGATCACTCCAGACATACAGGAAAACACATTTCTTTCCATTTTTTTTTTCTTATTATTCCCTTTAAAATACATTTAGCATAAAATAATTCTTAGCAAATCGTACCACCCAGAGAAAGCGTAAATAAACAAGGTATAGATATTTTTGTTGTGATTAGTAGTGATAAAGTTATTGGCTAATAAAAGAGGAACGTTGAAATATGAGCATTGCTCTGGTTCACAAGGGAAAAACCCCTCACTGGTGAAGTGGTTAAATGTAACTGTTACTTTTTCCTAACAGATGGACGTTATGCTGGGAACACTTCAGAGTTACATCGTGCTATATCTTCATATTCTAACACAGAAAATAATAGCACCACACAGCGCTCAAGAAAAAAAATATTGGGGTTAAGGATAGATAAGCATCCATTTTCCTGTCCACAGTGTGGGAAATGTTTCACTACAAAAGGAAGCCTTTTGAAGCATGACAAAAGACACAAAGGTGAGAGGCCTTTTTCATGTTCAGAGTGTGGAAGAAGTTTCACTGAGAAAGGAGACCTCCTTAAACACCAGCGAGGGCACACAGGTGAGCGGCCTTATCTATGTTCAGAGTGTGGGAAATGTTTCTCACGAAAAGGAGTCCTTCTTATACACCAGAGAAGTCACACAGGGGAGCGTCCTTTTCCCTGCTCAGACTGTGGGAAGTGTTTCACTCAGAAAGGAGATCTTATTAAACACCAGAAACGTCATTTAGGTGACCGTCCTTTTCCATGTTTAGAGTGTGGGAAACGTTTTGGCCAGAAAGGACACCTTCTCACACACCAGAGGATTCACTCAGGAGAGCGTCCTTTTCCCTGTTTAGAGTGCGGTAAGCGTTTTACTCTTAAAGGACACCTTGACAGACACCAGAGAAGTCACACAGGTGAGCGCCCTTTTCCATGTACAGAGTGTGGGAAATGTTTCACTCTGAAAGGACACCTTGAAAGACACCAGAAGAGTCACACAGGTGAGCGTTCTTTCGCTTGTACGCTGTGTGGAAAATGTTTCACCCAAAAAGGCGTCCTCCTTATACACCAAAGAATTCACACGGGAGAGCGTCCTTTTTCATGTTCCGAGTGTGGGAAAAGTTTCACTCAGAAGGGAGACCTTCTTACGCACCAGAGAAGACACACAGGCGAGCGTCCATTTTCATGCTTAGAGTGCAAGAAAAGTTTCACACTGAAGGCACAGCTTCATAAACACGAGAGAAGCCATACAGGCGAGCGTCCTTTTTCATGTGCAGAGTGTGGGAAATGTTTTGCTCAGAAAGCCTATCTAGCACAGCATCAGAAAACACACATTTCTCGTCCTAAATCAAAGATGAATGGTGCCATCTTATAAAGTTTGTTGTCAATTTAATTTTTTTTGTATAACAGTTTTTAATGAGGTCAATCCGCTTAAATGTGATATTCCAGGCATTGGTGATGTCTGATGGGCAGTGGAATATCTTGCTGGTTTCTTCCATATCTTGGAGGCTACAGTTCCCTACATTCTGTGTGGCATCTTATTATACGGACCTCAGAGCATAAGTGGGCCTCTGCCCAGGAACTGAAAAGATCTTATTAGGAGGCAGTAGCACTAGTTGTTTTTTAGATTTATTTTTTTTAGTCAATTCCCTTGAAGGACGCTGAAAGTGAAGAGGGATTGGGAGGCTGACATTTTTATTTCATTTTAAACAACTCAAATTGCCTGGCTGTGCTGCTGATCCACCGCTTCTAATACTTTTAACCATAGACCCTGAACCAGCATGCAGATCGGATGTTTCTAACTGAAGTCTGACCCCATTAGCTACATGCTTGTTTCAGGTGTGTGATTCAGACACTAATGTCAGAGGGATTAGCCGGACAGCCAGGCAACTGGTATGGTTTAAAAGGAAATAAACATGGCAGGCTTCATATCTCTGTCACTTCAGGTGGCCTTTAACCATCATTGTAAAAAAGGCTCAAAATACCTGGCTTGTTGTACCGGAAATATGACATTACCTACAATGGCCTTGATTCATATCGTACTGATACAGCGCAAGTTAAATGCTCTTATGCGCATTGATGAAATTAGCGCAACTTAATTATAGCGCAGGCACGCTACTGGCAGTTCTTAAGCAACGGCCGATCCTCATAAATGTTGCACGTTAGTGACGTTTCGCTGCCGCAATACTTCACTAGCGTGGCCGCTACTATGTTAATTAGGCATTAGCAAAGATTTGATTTTTGGCAGCGCTGCCTGCAGCCTCTACTGAAGTAAATCTTTCAACCTGCCACTTGTACATCATTTTGACCGCGACTGCAATACTTCACTAACGCGGCCACTACTGCGTTAATTATTGTGCGGCATTTACAAGGATCAGACTATGGAGCGCACGCTACGCTACCAGTAGCGTGCATAGTGTGCCTGTGCTATGATTAAAGGGCAACTAAAGAGAGAGGTATATGCAGGATGCCATATTTATTTCCTTTCTAAGCAATACCAGTTGCTTGGCCATCCTGCTGATCCTCTGCCTTTTAGCCATAGACCCTGAACAAGCATGCAGCAGATCAGCAGTTTCTGACAGTATTGTTAGATCTGACAAGATTAGCTGCATGCTTGTTTCTGCTGTTATTAAGACACTGCTGCAGCCAAATTGATCAGCAGGGCTGCCAGGCAACTGGTATTGTTTAAAAAGCAAATAAATATGGCAGCCTCCATCTACCTCTCACTTCAGTTGTCCTTTTAAGTTGCACTAATTTTTTCGGCTGCAGCTCCTAGTGGAAACCAGCCCTTAATGCTCTCCATACTGAATTAATTGCTCTTGCCATTGTTCGACTCCTAGGGCCTTGTTCTATTACATTTTTCTCCAAGGAGATAATTTTTCATGTTGTGTTTAAAATACATTTTCTGCACTTTGCAATTGAAAAAGTACCAAAAACTATGTGAAAAAAAACTGTCAAAATTATTTGGAGTGTGTTCTTGCTTGCTGGTGGCTTAGAAGGCATTTTATTTATAAGATGTGTAAATATCACCTAGGGGAAAACTTGGGAGAAAAGTGAATTGGATCTGCCCCCCCTAGAGTTTTAAATATGGCTCTATAACCATTTTAGACTTACATTTCAACCACTTTTTTTCTCATCTCTTCTCAGATGCCTTTTGATAGTGGCACAGCATTCTTACGGGAGAACTGTAGTGAGAGTTATATGGAGGCTGCCATATTGATTTCCTTTTAAGCAATACCGGTTACCTGGCTATCCTGCTGAGCTATTTGCCTGCAGAAGTGTGAATCACACCAGAAACATGCATGCAGCTAATATTGTCAGATCTGACAAAAATGTCAGAAACACCAGATCTGCTGTATGCTTGTTCAGGGTCTAGGGCTAAAAGTATTATAGGCAGAGGATTCGCAGGTTAGCCAAGCAACTGGTATTGCTTTAAAAGAAAATAAATATGGCAGCCTCCATATACCTCTCACTACAGTTCTCCTTTAAGGCCTCTTTCACACCAGGACATTGCGTTTAGGGGACGTTATACGGCGCATAACGTGCCCCTAACGCAACGCCTGGTGGTGTTGGAGCAGGACGCTACCAAGAGCCATGTTAAAAGCAGCTCTTGGTGCGCCTGCTCTGTCGGATGCGCTGCGGAGAGCACGTGAGCGGAGCTCTCCGTATCACGTGGTCCCGCCAGCCAATCAGCGGCCGCTCCTGGAAGTAAACACTGCAAGTGCAGTGAATATAAAGTAGCCATGTGCCTGGCTACGTAGCGGCCTCTCCCCGCCTCCCCTCCGCCCACAAAATAAAAAAAAACACCCATACTGAGCGTGTGCAAACAGTCTAACGCGGCGTAAGCCGCTATAACGCACAGTATGCTGCACTTCAAATGAACGTGCAGCGTTACTGTGTAACGCAACGTGCACACTGTGAACAGCCCATTGATTTTTTCATTGCTGTGCGGTGGGCTGCATTACAGGCTGCTCTAACGTGCGCCTATAACGTCTTACTGTGAAAGCAGCCTAAAGAGACTTTGTGGTGACTTCTTTATGGCAGGGTCCTCTATGTAGTAGATTTTAGTTTTTGAAAAGCTGGCTGCAATGAAGGCGTTCTGTATTCAATCAGCTATACATAAAGCACACCTGTGATGAAAATATCATTTTTTTGTATGTTTTGCCACTGAACGATCCATCTGGCTGATCGTCCCACTCAATCCGCCCACTCTGTGATGCTAGTGTGCTGCTCCATTTGCCCCGCCCCCACAACAAATAGCAAAATAATGTGTTGCTAGCCTGTAGGCTAGTGACATGTCTGTAGAGTCTTGGCCCTGCACAGTCACCTGAGGGATTAAGATCCAATCCCTACAGGGCGACAGTCCTTGTATGTGTCTACCAGGCTTGGCAGGCATTCATGTGTCACATAAATCTCCTTTTCCCTCCTGGCATTGCAACCATAGCAGCCACCATGAGTCAGTTTCCAGGGAGGTCAGGATCCATGCATCTCAAGGCTCTCTGAGATACTGACTTTCCCATTCAAAGGGTAGTGCAGGTAAATAGCTGGTGAATATATTAAGCAAAGTCCTGTTGAGCTGCTATAAATGCCATAAATAGGCTATTAAAGAATTCAAAAGCTCACCTCAACAGACAGCATAGTTCAAAGGGGAGGGGTTTAAATATATGGATGAAAAGTACATGAAATTGGTATACAGCCCAAGAGCAATCTCTTGTACAGATCTGTGATGCTGGATAGAAGAGAGAGACAGGGGTGCTCCATATGTAGAGCAATATCAGTGCGGATCACAGCACACAACACAATCTGCTCATCTCATTAAATGGCTGATGTGCAGCTACTGATATACCTGATGTACCTAGCTCAAACACCTTCCAGTGTGTGCCAATGGGGATCAGTGAGGCAGAGCATAGCGCTCTCATCCACTGCAGGAAACAGCTGTTCTACCTCTCTGATACCTGCTCCTGAATGAAGCAGCATGTGGAGAACCAATGTAATAGTACGGGGCAGTGTACAGGAAAAGTTAGCACCGGATCCAACTAGTAACAGCCGAGTAATAACCACCTAGTATACAATACAGAAGGCACCAGGCAGTTATTTTTACAATCTTTTTTTTTTTTTTTCTATTCAGAGTGTGGGAAATGTTTCAGCGAGGGAAAGAAACCCGTTCATTATATCAGAGGATTCAGCCAGAACATAATGCACCTCTTTTCCTCTTCTGAGTGTGAGAAATGTTTCATCGAAAAACAAACCTATTTAGACACTAGAAAACTCACACAAGAGTGTTTCCTTTTTCATATTCAGTGTGAAAATATTTCCTTAACCTCCTTAGCGGTAATCCCGAGTCAGGCTCAGAACGGAAATACACAGCTCAGAGCAGTCATCTCATGCCTGAGTGAGTTATATGCAGGAGCTGCTGCAGATCTCTCTATGGTATGTTTTTTTTCTTTGTGTGGGGGTCTAAAAGTTTGTGAAAAAAATTGCACGGCTTTTAGACCCTAAATCTGGAAATAACTGTAACACCAGGGAGGTTAAACAAAAAAAAAAAACTTCATAAATCAGTTAAACATCAGAGTGATCACCCAGGTGAGTGTCATTTTTCATGCTCAGATTGTGGGAAATTTTTCAGGGAAAACTGAAATCTTTTTAGACACCAGACAGTTCATATTTGTATCCAGAGTAAAGGAAACCCTTCAGTAAAAAATGTGACACCAGAAAGTTCACTTCACATGGGAGAGCATCCCCATTTTCCTGTGCAGAGTGTGGGAAATGCTTCTGTCAGAGAGGAGACCTTAAAGGAGAACTGTAGTGAGAGAGGTATATGGAGGCTGCCATATTTATTTCCTTTTCAGCAATACCAGTTGCCTGGCAGCCCTGCTGATCTATTTGGCTGAAGTAGTAGCTGAATCACACCAGAAACCAGCATGCAGCTAATCTTGTCATATCTGTCAAATTTGTCAGAAAGACCTGATCTGGTGCATGCTTGTTCAGGGTCTATGGCTGAAAGTATTCGAGGCATAGGATCAGCAGGATAGCCAGGTAACTGGTATAGCTTAAATGGTAATATGGTTGCCTCCATACACCTCTCTCTACAGTTCTCCTTTAACACAGGATTGCGTCGTCCTTCCTACCCATGCAGTGTTAATTCAGCACTGACTGCTCCTGCATGCAGCCCCATTCTTCCACGTTGGTCTTTCACACGCTGCTTAGTGCTGGAGCTGTTGTCACAGGTAGAACAGCTGTTTCCAGCTTCAAATAAGAGCTGATGGGCCTCTTTGATCTCCCATTGACTCACAGTGACTCTGCCTTGTTACACTCTGTATTACTAGCTGCATACCATGAGTTTCATTAGGTGAGCACATTTTATTGTGTGCAGCAATCCTTACTGAAATCGATCTACACAGGGAGCCTTTATACATAGGCAATGTATATAACCAGCTACCGGCCCCTCTGTTTCTAAAGATACACACACACACACTCAGCACACACACACACACTCAGCACACACACACACACTCAGCACACACACACACTCAGCACACACACACACTCAGCACACACACACACACTCAGCACACACACACACACACTTTTGATTGGCCGACCGCTGACTAATATTACCACTTCCATGTAACATGAGGGTTTACCTACACAATCTGATAATAGCATGTAAGCATGGAGGAGGCAAAGCCAGCACTGCAGTTAGGGTCCTTTATTCATAAAGGAATGAGCACTTACAGTTGCGTTGCAGCCAGATGTCAGGGCAGGTTAACCTGCCCTGACATCTAGCTGCAACGCAACTGTAAGTGCTCATTCCTTTATGAATAAAGAACCCTAACTGCAGTGCTGGCTTTGCCTCCTCTCTCCATGCTTACAAGTTTACTGCTTCATTTCTGCCGGAGCACGCAGCCTAGAGGGACTTACATCCTTACAGCTTGCAATACAGCCCAGCCCAGCCTCCTGTTGCATTCCTTGCTGAGTACTGGAACTTCATTCCTCTTTACCCATTTTGAAATCTGATAATAGCATTCACAATCTGTAGGCCCCCCCTTACTACATGGAGGTGGTATATTAGGCCAATCACAATTGGATGTGTGTACTAGGTTTTATGCTCTGGTCCTTTTAGTTATTCATTATTATTTTCCACAGTAAAGTGGCAGATCTATGCTGGGTAAAGGAGACAGATATATTAGAACTCTACAGCCTGGTACACACTTTCAATTTTAATTTGCCAATAACTCCCCAATTTTAGCACCTATGAGTGTCTACAGATGTTGAATGCGATGAGCAGATTGTGTAGGTAACCCCACATACTATATGGAGATGGGGAAATAGGTCAATAACTGTACAATCATAATTAAAAAGCATGTACCAGGCTAAAGAGTGCACACCCACATCCAATTTTTTCGGACCAATGATTGGCCAATGTTACCACTCCCATGTAGTATGAGAGCTTACCTACACAATCTATTCATAGTATTCAAAATCGGTTTGGTCTCATAATACAACGGAGGTGGTAAAATTGGCCAGTGATTGGCTAATCAAAATTGGATGTGTGTATGCACCCTAATAGCTAGCCTAAAGCCTGGTACACACATCCAACTTTGATTTGCCAATGACTGATCAATTTTACCACCTCCCTGTAGTATGAGGGTTTATCCACACAATCAGCTCATATTACTCAATATCTGCTGACCTTGTGCTACATGGATGGTGATTAACCTTCTTGGCGGTAACCCCGAACGTAGTTCAGGGTAAGCCGCCGGAGGGTGCCGCTCAGGCCCTGCTGGGCCGATTTGTTTAATTTTTTTTTTTGCTGGACGCAGCTAGCACTTTGCTAGCTGCGCCAGCACCCCGATCGCCGCCGCCGCGCGCCCGATCGCCGCTATACGGTGCGGCGCGCCCCCCCCCCCCCAGACCCCGTGCGCTGCCTGGCCAATCAGTGCCAGGCAGCGCTGAGGGGTGGCCCGGGACTCCCAATGACGTCCCGACGTCAGTGACGTCATCCCGCCCGTCGCCATGGCGACGGGGGAAGCCCTCCAGGAAATCCCGTTCTTTGAACGGGATTTCCTGATCGGAGATCGCCGAAGGCGATCGAAGAGGGCGGGGGGATGCCGCTGAGCAGCGGCTATCATGTAGCGAGCCCTGGGCTCGCTACATGATATAGAAAAAAAAAAAAAAAAAAACTGCCGCGCTGCCTCCTGGCGTATTTTTTTTTACCGCCAGGAGGGTTATATTGGCCAGTGATTGTCCAATCATCATTGAAAGTGTGTACCATGCATTATATATGGCATATGAAAAAAATGATGTTTTTGTGCTATAGATGTACATTTTATAACAATGTATTTTGGTCAGCTAGTTTGAGCTAGGCCTGGGCTACACGAATGAGATTAGGAGCAAGAGCAGCTCTCCGGGGGAAATGAAAAACTAATGTGATTTTTGCTCACATAGATGTCGACTGAAAATATTGTTGCACCTGGGCATGTTGGCTATCTCTTTGCTTTCGCTACAGGAATGACTGAATATTTAATATTGACACACTTTTGCGATCATTCATAAAGCATTTCCGCATGCGGAAATGCTTAAAACAGCTGAATTTACCGAGCACTTAGCAAAGTGTTTATTCATAAAAGCTGTTTCTGCATGAAAAGATACAATTTCTGAGCAGAGCGATAAATTACCGCCTTGTGCGGTGATTACGTTAACAAATGTCACCATATGTCAATTCATAAAGATTAGAGCAAGGGGTGTCAGCACGGAGATTACGGCTCCCTTTGAAGTAGCGATAATCATGCGGAGAACAGCTAAGCTAATGAGACAGAACTCCCAAGCAGCAGCTGCAGAGAGAGCAGAGCAGACAAGGCATTCCGAATACCAAGGCTTTTTTTTTTAACCCCTTGGGTACCTGTTTTCAGATATGGCACATCAGAAAGCCTGGCATGTGTAACATTTTTTTGAAGTTCTTCTAAGCTGCCAATTAAATAGATTGTTTAGAAAGACTAATAGACAGATTCAGGGCAAACAGGTAGTTTTTTTAAAAATGCACATGTAAGGGCAGTGTTCTCCCCAGAATTTTTTTCCAGCCGGGTGGCATGAAATAGTAGCCGGGTGGCATGAAATAGTAGCCGGGTGGGTTGAGATGAAAATGCAGGGCAACTCTGCTTACAGAATAGGAGGTGGTGAGGAGGTGAGCCGATGACAGCCGGGTGGTCACTAAATCTAGCCGGGTGGAGCACCCGGCTAAAAGATCCTGGGGAGAACACTGAAGGGGATGCTGGGGCTGCCTCTTCTATAGTAAGCTGTCTCTGGAGGAGAAAATGTATCAACTCTGCAGCTTCTCATGTTACACAAACATACCGCCAGCCTACCGCCTGCCTAGTTCAGGGAAAATACCGAACTTGTATCGCAACTGTAAACATTTTTATGAATGAGCACACAGAAGTCTACACTACCGAATGCGGTATTTTCCCGCACAGATTTTTTTTTACTGCACTGCTTTTATGAATGATAGCCATTGTGTATTGGAAGGACAAAGGAAGAGAGTCACTGTGGGCCAGATTTATCAAAGCATTACAGACTGGTTTTTTTTTTTCTTCTAAAACAGTTCTAACCAGCAGAGGAACTGTTCTGCATAATAGGCAGTTTAGCATGGATTTATAGAACTGCACTGCAGCTAAGCAAAGTGCAAATCCATCCCTAAACTGCTGCAGATTAAGAAGTGCTTCATAGCAGTTCTCCAGATAGTGCAGCAGTGCAGGCTACATGTGATTGTGAAAGGCTCCTCCCCCCTCACTCAGAGCCTGCTGACAGCAGATGTGTTGGTTATTTCAGCAACAACGGATTTCTAAAAACCTACTAATATTTTGTCTCAGACACTCTTGATAAATGTCCCCCTGATTCTACTTCTTATGTTCATACCCAATGAAAAAAAAATAGCATCAGCCATTGGGATTCAGCATTGTCAGAGGAGTCATAGGGGGACATTTATCAAGAGTGAGACAAAAAAAATTGGTGGGTTTTAGAAATCCGTGCATAACTGTCTCAGACATCTTAAGAACCCACTACATAGTGCAGTTTCCTTCTTAAAGCGGAATATAACGCTGCATTTCAACTTTGCTCTAAAACATTATTTACAGTATATTATATGCAACCAGCATTTTTTTTTTTTTACTAGACCAGCATTGGAAGGGTTACACAGGGCTTTAAAGTCCCTAGAGATTTCTGCAGACCTATCCAAACTTCAGTTAGATACTTTTTGTTTACAAATATGTATCTTTTAAAGGGAAGGTTCAGGGAGGGGATTCAAAAAATAAAAATAAATTTCCACTTACCTGGGGCTTCCTCCAGCCCGTGGCAGGCAGGAGGTGCCCTCGCCGCCGCTCCGCAGGCTCCCGGTGGTCTCCGGTGCCCGACCCGACCTGGCCAGGCCAGCTGCCAGGTCGGGCTCCTCTGCGCTCCATTTCCTGGGACTTCTGCGTCCCACGACGGCGCGCTGACGTCATCGGACGTCCGCCGGGCTGTACTGCGCATGCAGTTCTGCCTGCCACGGGCTGGAGGAAGCCCCAGGTAAGTGGAAATTTATTTTTATTTTTTGAATCCCCTCCCTGAACCTTCCCTTTAAGTGTTTATTGTGACTCATCTCTCTCACTGAGAAGGAGCTTGGAGGACAGCCAAAGAGTGTGTAACTGTTTATCAATAGATACATCTAACTAAATAGAATGTAACTATCTGAACGTCTGCACGGAACTTAAAACCTCTGTGTTTAACCCTTCCAATGCTGGTCTAGTAAAAAAAAAAAATGCTTTTTGCATATAATATGCTGTAAATAATGTTTTAGAGCAAAGTTGAAATGCAGGGTTATATTCCGCTTTAAGCTGTTCTAAAATAGGAGGAGTTAGGAAGGTCTCTTAGACAGTGCAGTGTGTGTGTGAGGGGAATTGCTGTTGCTGAGGTAACCAATACATCTGCTGTACTGCATCAATGCCCAGCACTGGAAGGGTTACACACAGAACAGCTTCATAGGACACCTGACAGCAGGAGGAAGGAGCACTTCACTAATCATGCCTAGCCTGCACTATATGTACTGTATAACTACTAATAAGCACTTCTTAATCTGCAGCAGTTTAGGAATGGATTTGGATTTTTCTTAACTGTAATGCAGCTCTAGAAATTCATACAAAACTGTCACTACTAACTACTTAAAGACCACCTCGCGCCAATGGGCATGAACGCGGCGGCAGCCCCAGGACCGCCTAACGCCAATTGGCATCAAGTCCTGGGGCTGCAGTTTCCCAGGGAACGGCCGCTTGCTAGCAGGCTGCTTGTAAACGTAAGGGGAAAGAAATCCCCTTTGTTTACAAGCGTACAGCGCTTTCGGGAGCCGCATCGCTGTACGAGATCGGCGATCCCCGGCCTCTGATTGGCCGGGGAGCGCTGTCCTCTCATAGGCTGATGCCTATGAGAGGCGGAACAGGACGGATCGCAGTCCTGTTCCAATTCTTGTGACGGAGAGAAGGGAGGGAGAGAGAGCCTCGTAGGAGGCTGTGAAAAAAAAAAAAAAACGGCCGCAGCGATCGGACCACACCGGCGGCATGTCCCCTAAGGGACAAAAAAAGGAGGTGAGTCCGATCGCTGGGCACCTAAGCTGGTTTGTGCAGGAGGCTGAAAAGCCTGCACAGCCCAGTGCAGCAAATAATGGCCTGGTCTTTGGGGGGGGGGGGGGGGGGGGCGGGTTTAGCACTGTGGGCGGCAAGTGGTTAAGTAGTGGTTTAAGAATCTCCTGATTATCATGCAGAACAGTTCCCCTGCTGGTTAGAACTGTTTAAGAAGAAAAAAACTGTCTGTAATGCTTTGATAAATCTGGCCCTTAGCACCTAACACTCACCACTAGGGTTCATGGGAAGTGTACTCCTGTGCACAACAGGCAGTTAGAAAGAACATCTTCCCTGTTGCTAGGATAGTGCAGTATGCCTAGAGTGATGATGTCATTACAATATTCATGTTTTTTTTTTTTTTTTCACTTACGGTACCATTAGCTTTAAAACTGATGTACTGCAAATGAGGCACGTGTCTCCAGGGAGTTAAATCTCTTGATTAATCCTGTTTGTGTAGCCCAGGCATTAAATATTTTTTTATATGGGTGATATGGGTATTGGATAACTTTCTTCTTAAATAAAGTCGAAATTTAAAAACTGTGTTTGTATTTATTCTGGATCCATTTGACTAATATTCAATTTCATACAAGGTTCAGTAGAAAGGAGAAAGTCAGAACATATGTAATAAGATAAAAGTCGGGAGGTGGGCAAATACACACTATACAATGTTGCAGGAAGGAAAGGCTTTTGGGGGGCAGATCAGGTCTGGGAAGACACATGTGCTAAGAGAAGGGGTTAAATGCTGGGTATTTGTGCAGGGGGGAGAGGTGCAAGCCCCTAAGAACCTGTGCAGGAGAGAAAGGATACGAACTGAGTGGCTGAGCAGACAGAGGGGCTCAACAATGATTTCCTGTACAGGCACAGGAGGAGAAGTGCTAAGCGGTAGTGGAAGCATAGAAGGGGCTAAGTGCTGAGCGGTTGAGCTGACAGAGGATGGGGTAAACATTGATTTGCTGTTCAGTCATAGAGGCAGTGCTGAGTGGTTGTGGAATCATAGGAGGGGCTAAGTGCTGAGTGGCTGAGACGACAGAGGAAGGGCTAAACATTGATTTGCTGTACAGGCATAAGAGGGGCAGTGCTGAGTGGTTGTGGAGGCATAGGAGAGGCTAAATAGCTGTACAAGAAGAGGATGGACTAAGTGCTGAGTGGCTGTGCAGGTAGAGGAGGGGCAAATTGCTTAGTGGCTATGCAAGCAGAGGAGGGGCTGAGTGGCTGTGCAAGCAGAGGAGGGATTAAGTGTTGAGTGGCTGTGCAAGCAGACGAGGGGCTGAGTGGCTGTGCAGACAAAGGAGGGGTTAATTGCTTAGTGGCTGTGCAAGCACAGGAGTGGCTGTGCAGGCAGAGGAGGGGCTAGGTGCCAAGTGGGCATGCAGGCAGAAAAGGGGGGTAGGTGCTAAGTAATTGTGCAAGAAGACGAGGAATTTGATATTTAGTGGTTGTGTAAGTAAGGAGAAGGTCAAGGCTGCTTCTGCAGACAGAGGAGGGGCTATGTACTGGGTAGCTGTGCAGCCAAAAGAGGGGCTAAATGCTGGGTGGCTATGCGGGCAGAGAAATGGTTTTAATATGGGTTACATAGTTATGTAGTTATTTGGGTTGAAAAAAGATATAAGTCCATCGAGTTCAACCAGAAAACAAAGTACAACACCAGACTGCTACCTCACATATCCCTGTTGATCCAAAGGAAGGCGAAAGACCCTTACAAGGCATGGTCCAATAAGCCCCAAAAGGGAAATATTTTCTTCCCAACTCCAGATGTCAATCAGATAAAATCACTGGATCAACACCACTGGGCATTACCTAGTAATTATAGCCATAGATGTCTTTCAATGCAAGGAAAGCATCTAAGCACCCTTTAAATGCAGGTACAGAGTTTGCCATAACTACTTCCTGTGGCAGTGCATTTCACATCTTAATCACTCTTACTGTAAAGAACCCTTTCCTAAATAAATGGCTGAAATGTTTTTCCTCCATGCGCAGATCATGTCCTTTGTGACGGCCTAGGGACAAAAAGCTCATCCGCCAAATTTTTATATTGCCCTCTGATTTATTTGTACATGTTAATTGATCCCCTCTAAGGCGTCTTTTCTCTAGACTAAATAAACCCAGTTAATCTAACCTTTCTTGGTAAGTGAGACCTTCCATCCCACGTATCAATTTTGTTGCTCGTCACTTTCCTGTAATGTGGTGCCCAGAACTGAATTCCATATTCCAGATGTGGCCTTACTAGAGAGTTAAACAGGGACAATATTATGCTAGCATCACGAGTTTTTATTTCCCTTTCCTTTGTAATAAGTAAAAGAAAAGCTAAGTGTATTACAGTGAGAGAGAAGTGTTCTAAATAAAATAAAAACACAAAAACGTGTTAAGTATAATTATTATACAGGTCATATATTTGCCTATAAAGTGTAACTTTATAAACAGTGTGTATGTGTTTAATTTGCCTAAATTTGGTTATCACTTTATTAACCTCTCAGGAGAAAAGCCACAAACTCGTTTAGTGAAGAGTCCTTTGTGTTCCTAATAGGTCACATGCGGAGCAGTGCTTTTCAGCGCTGCTAGATTTGGGCGCAGGCGGCACCTCCATAGACTACAATAGGAATCATTCCTATTGCAGTGCTCAGTGAGTAACGTCGGCTCCATCAGAAGACGGAGCCGAGGTTGCTTAAAAAACACAAAAATTTGGCCTCCAGCAATCGCTGGAAGCCGAATTATTTCATTCCCCCGCTATCCATGGCGGCCTGGAGGGGCAATAGTAATTAAATCGGCCCGGACTTGTGCAGAAGCAGGATCAGCCATATACCGCTGTATCCTGCGCCCAAGTCTACTGGCGCCGATTTCAAATGCACTCGGTCACATGTTCAATCCCCAATACAAGCCCCGCCCCTTCCTGTGTGAAACATGTTATGTTGTGAGGAACCCTAGCAGACAATACTGTAAATGCATGACACTGCCACGCAATACAATATATATTACTTTAATACAGCTCTGCCTCTGTGATCCAGTCACTGACTGACTGCACCATATTCGGATGGTGTAAAGACTGACTGCATGGTGGGGAGTAGAGACTGCATGGTGGGGAGTGAAGACTGTCTGCATGGAGGTGAGTAGAGACTGTCTGCATGGAGGTGAGTAGAGACTGTCTGCATGGAGGTGAGTAGAGACTGTGTGCATGGAGGTGAGTAGAGACTGTGTGCATGGAGGTGAGTAGAGACTGTGTGCATGGAGGTGAGTAGAGACTGTGTGCATGGAGGTGAGTAGAGACTGTCTGCATGGAGGTGAGTAGAGACTGTCTGCATGGAGGTGAGTAGAGACTGTCTGCATGGAGGTGAGTAGAGACTGTCTGCATGGAGGTGAGTAGAGACTGTCTGCATGGAGGTGAGTAGAGACTGTGTGCATGGAGGTGAGTAGAGACTGTGTGCATGGAGGTGAGTAGAGACTGTGTGCATGGAGGTGAGTAGAGACTGTCTGCATGTCGGGGAGTAGAGGCTGTCTGCATGTCGGGGAGTAGAGGCTGTCTGCATGTCGGGGAGTAGAGGCTGTCTGCATGTCGGGGAGTAGAGGCTGTCTGCATGTCGGGGAGTAGAGGCTGTCTGCATGTCGGGGAGTAGAGGCTGTCTGCATGGCGGGGAGTAGAGGCTGTCTGCATGGCGGGGAGTAAAGACTGTCTGCATGGCGGGGAGTAGAGACTGCATGGCGGGGAGTAGAGACCGACTGTATGGTGGGGAGTGGAGATTGTCTGCATGGTGGGGAGTGGAGACTTTCTGCATGGTGGAGAGTGGAGACTGTCTGCATGGTGGGGAGTGGAGACTGTCTGCATGGTGGGGAGTAGAGACTGTCTGCATGGCGGTGAGTAGAGACGGTCTGCATGGCGGTGAGTAGAGACTGTCTGCATGGTGGGGAGTAGAGACTAGGGATGATCACAGATATGCAACATGAAAATGGACCAGTCAATTCAAACATGGGTTTAACCACTTGAGGACCTAGGGCTTTCTACCCCTTAAGGACCGGCCACTTTTTTTCCATTCAGACCACTGCAGCTTTCACGGTTTATTGCTCGCTCATACAACCTACCACCTAAATGAATTTTGGCTCCTTTTCTTGTCACTAATAAAGTTTTCTTTTGGTGCTATTTGATTGCTCCTGCGATTTTTACTTTTTATTATATTCAGCAAAAAAGACATGAATTTTGGCAAAAAAATGATTTTTTTAACTTTCTGTGCTGACAGTTTTCAAATAAAGTAAAATTTCTGTATACATGCAGCGCGAAAAATGTGGACAAACATGTTTTTGATAAAAAAAAAACCATTCAGTGTATATTTATTGGTTTGGGTAAAAGTTATAGCGTTTACAAACTATGGTGCAAAAAGTGAATTTTCCCATTTTCAAGCATCTCTGACTTTTCTGACCCCCTGTCATGTTTCATGAGGGGCTAGAATTCCAGGATAGTATAAATACCCCCCAAATGACCCCATTTTGGAAAGAAGACATCCCAAAGTATTCACTGAGAGGCATAGTGAGTTCATAGAAGATATTATTTTTTGTCACAAGTAAGCGGAAAATGACACTTTGTGAGAAAAAAAAAAAAAAAAAAGTTTCCATTTCTTCTAACTTGCGAAAAAAAAATAATGAAATCTGCCACGGACTCACCATGCCCCTCTCTGAATACCTTGAAGGGTCTACTTTCCAAAATGGGATCATTTGTGGGGTGTGTTTACTGTCCTGACATTTTGGGGGGTGCTAAATTGTAAGCACCCCTGTAAAGCCTAAAGGTGCTCATTGGACTTTGGACCCCTTAGCGCAGTTAGGCTGCAAAAAAGTGCCACACATGTGGTATTGCCGTACTCAGGAGAAGTAGTATAATGTGTTTTGGGGTGTATTTTTACACATACCCATGCTGGGTGGGAGAAATATCTCTGTAAATGACAATTTGTTAATTTTTTTTACACACAATTGTCCATTTACAGAGATATTTCTCCCACTCAGCATGGGTATGTGTAAAAATACACCACAAAACACATTATACTACTTCTCCTGAGTACGGCGATACCACATGTGTGGCCCTTTTTTGCACCCTAACTGCGCTAAAGGGCCCAAAGTCCAATGAGTACCTTTAGGATTTCACAGGTCATTTTGAGAAATTTCGTTTCAAGACTACTCCTCACGGTTTAGGGCCCCTAAAATGCCAGGGCAGTATAGGAACCCCACAAATGACCCCATTTTAGAAAGAAGACACCCCAAGGTATTCCGTTAGGAGTATGGCGAGTTCATAGAAGATTTTATTTTTTGTCACAAGTTAGCGGAAAATGACACTTTGTGAAAAAACACAATTAAAATCAATTTCCGCTAACTTTTGACAAAAAATAAAATCTTCTATGAACTCACCATACTCCTAACGGAATACCTTGGGGTGTCTTCTTTCTAAAATGGGGTCATTTGTGGGGTTCCTATACTGCCCTGGCATTTTAGGGGCCCTAAACCGTGAGGAGTAGTCTTGAAACGAAATTTCTCAAAATGACCTGTGAAATCCTAAAGGTACTCATTGGACTTTGGGCCCTTTAGCGCAGTTAGGGTGCAAAAAAGTGCCACACATGTGGTATCGCCATACTCGGGAGAAGTAGTACAATGTGTTTTGGGGTGTATTTTTACACATACCCATGCTGGGTGGGAGAAATACCTCTGTAAATGGACAATTGTGTGTAAAAAAATCAAAAGATTGTCATTTACAGAGGTATTTCTCCCACCCAGCATGGGTATGTGTAAAAATACACCCCAAAACACATTGTACTACTTCTCCCGAGTACGGCGATACCACATGTGTGGCACTTTTTTGCACCCTAACTGCACTAAGGGGCCCAAAGTCCAATGAGTACCTTTAGGATTTCACAGGTCATTTTTGTTTCAAGACTACTCCTCACGGTTTAGGGCCCCTAAAATGCCAGGGCAGTATAGGAACCCCACTAATGACCCCATTTTAGAAAGAAGACACCCCAAGGTATTCCGTTAGGAGTATGGTGAGTTCATAGAAGTTTTTATTTTTTTGTCACAAGTTAGCGGAAATTGATTTTAATAGTTTTTTTTCACAAAGTATCATTTTCCGCTAACTTGTGACAAAAAATAAAATCTTCTATGAACTCACCATACTCCGTACGGAATACCTTTGGGTGTCTTCTTTCTAGAATGGGGTCATTTGTGGGGTTCCTATACTGCCCTGGCATTTTAGGGGCCCTAAACCGTGAGGAGTAGTCTTGAAACCAAATGTCGCAAAATGACCTGTGAAATCCTAAAGGTACTCATTGGACTTTGGGCCCCTTAGCGTACTTAGGGTGTAAAAAAGTGCCACACATG
The DNA here is from genome assembly GCF_040937935.1 of Hyperolius riggenbachi. Taxonomy (NCBI): domain Eukaryota; kingdom Metazoa; phylum Chordata; class Amphibia; order Anura; family Hyperoliidae; genus Hyperolius; species Hyperolius riggenbachi. The sequence continues at coordinate 228,817,112 of NC_090655.1, read as the reverse complement.
TGGTACCGCTGTACTCAGGAGAAGTAGTATAATGCGTTTTGGGGTGTATTTTTACACATACCCATGCTAAGTGGGAGAAATATCTTTGTAAATGACAATTGTTTGATTTTTTTACACACAATTGTCCATTTACATAGAAATTTCTCCCACCCAGCATGGGTATGTGTAAAAATACACCCCAAAACACATTATACTACTTTTCCTGAGTACGGCGGTACCACATGTGTGACACTTTTTTGCAGCCTAGGTGCGCTAAGGGGCCCAACGTCCTATTCACAGGTCATTTTGAAGCATTTGTTTTCTAGACTACTCCTCGCGGTTTAGGGCCCCTAAAATGCCAGGGCAGTATAGGAACCCCACAAGTGACCCCATTTTAGAAAGAAGACACCCCAAGGTATTCCGTTAGGTGTATGGCGAGTTCATAGAAGATTTTATTTTTTGTCACAAGTTAGTGAAAAATGACACTTTGTGAAAAAAAACCAATAAAAATTAATTTCCGCTAACTTTTGACAAAAAATAAAATCTTCTATGAACTCGTCATACACCTAACATAATACCTTGGGGTGTCTTTTTTTTCTAAAATGGGGTCACTTGTGGGGTTCCTATACCGCCCTGGCATTTTACAGGCCCAAAACCGTGAGTAGTCTGGAAACCAAATGTCTCAAAATGACTGTTCAGGGGTATAAGCATCTGCAAATTTTGATGACAGGTGGTCTATGAGGGGGCGAATTTTGTGGAACCGGTCATAAGCAGGGTGGCCTTTTAGATGACAGGTTGTATTGGGCCTGATCTGATGGATAGGAGTGCTAGGGGGGTGACAGGAGGTGATTGATGGGTGTCTCAGGGGGTGGTTAGAGGGGAAAATAGATGCAATCCATGCACTGGGGAGGTGATCGGAAGGGGGTCTGAGGGTTTGGCCGAGTGATCAGGAGCCCACACGGGGCAAATTGGGGCCTGATCTGATGGGTAGGTGTGCTAGGGGGTGACAGGAGGTGATTGATGGGTGTCTCAAGGTGTGATTAGAGGGGGGAATAGATGCAAGCAATGCACTGGCGAGGTGATCAGGGCTGGGGTCTGAGGGCATTCTGAGGGTGTGGGCGGGTGATTGAGTGCCCTAGGGGCAGATAGGGGTCTAATCTGATAGGTAGCAGTGACAGGGGGTGATTGATGGGTAATTAGTGGGTGTTTAGGGTAGAGAATAGATGGAAACACTGCGCTTGGGTGGTGATCTGATGTCGGATCTGCGGGCGATCTATTGGTGTGGGTGGGTGATCAGTTTGCCCGCAAGGGGCAGGTTAGGGGCTGATTTATGGGTGGCAGTGACAGCGGGTGATTGATGGGTGATTGATAGGTGATTGACAGGTAATCAGTGGGTTATTACAGGGGAGAACAGATGTAAATATTGCACTGGCGAATTGATAAGGGGGGGTCTGAGGGCAATCTGAGCGTGTAGGCGGGCGATTGGGTGCCCGCAAGGGGCAGATTAGGGTCTGATCTGATAGGTAACAGTGACAGGTGGTGATAGGGAGTGATTGATGGGTGATTGATGGGTAATTAGTGGGTGTTTAGAGGAGAGAATAGATGGAAACACTGCGCTTGGGTGGTGATCTGATGTCGGATCTGCGGGCGATCTATTGGTGTGGGTGGGTGATCAGATTGCCCGCAAGGGGCAGGTTAGGGGCTGATTGATGGGTGGCAGTGACAGGGGGTGACAGGGGGTGATTGATGGGTGATAGGTGATTGGCAGGTGATTGACAGGTGATCAGTGGGTTATTACAGGGAAGGACAGATGTAATTAATGCACTGGCGAATTGATAAGGGGGGGGGGGGGTCTGAGGGCAATCTGAGCGTGTGGGCGGGTGATTGGGTGCCCGCAAGGGGCAGATTAGGGTCTGATCTGATAGGTAACAGTGACAGGTGGTGATAGGGGGTGATTGATGGGTGATTGATGGGTAATTAGTGGGTGTTTAGAGAAGATAACAGATGTAAACGATACATTTGGGAGGTAATCTGACGGCGGGTTTGCGGGCGATCTAATGGTGTGGGTGGGTGATCAGATTGCCCGCAAGGGGCAGGTTAGGGGCTGATTGATGGGTGGCAGTGACAGGGGGTGATTGATGGGTGATAGGTGATTGGCAGGTGATTGACAGGTGATCAGTGGGTTATTACAGGGAAGAACAGATGTAATTAATGCACTGGTGAATTGATAAGGGGGGGGTCAGAGGGCAATCTGAGCGTGTGGGCGGGTGATTGGGTGCCCGCAAGGGGCAGATTAGGGTCTGATCTGATAGGTAAAAGTGACAGGTGGTGATAGGGGGTGATTGATGGGTAATTAGTGGGTGTTTAGAGGAGAGAATAGATGTAAACAATGGATTTGGGAGGTGATCTGATGTCGGATCTGTGGGCGATCTATTGGTGTGGGGGGGGTGATCAGATTGCCCGCAAGGCGCAGGTTAGGGGCTGATTGATGGGTGGCAGTGACAGGGGGTGATTGACGGGTGATTGATGGGTGATTGACGGGTGATTGACAGGTGATTGACGGGTGATTGACAGGTGATCAGGGGGATAGATGCATACAGTAAACAGGGGGGGTGGTCTGGGGGGGGGTCTGGGGAGAATCTGAGGGGTGGGGGTGATCAGGAGGGGGCAGGGAGCAGGGGGGGGGATAAAAAAAAAATAGCGTTGACAGATAGTGACAGGGAGTGATTGATGGGTGATTAGGGGGGTGATTGGGTGCAAACAGGGGTCTGGGGGGTGGGCAGGGGGGGGTCTGATGGGTGCTGTGGGCGATCTGGGGCAGGGGGGGGAGAAATCAGTGTGCTTGGGTGCAGACTAGGGTGGCTGCAGCCTGCCCTGGTGGTCCCTCGGACACTGGGACCACCAGGGCAGGAGGCAGCCTGTATAATACACTTTGTAAACATTACAAAGTGTATTATACACTTTGTATGCGGCGATCGCGGGGTTAACATCCCGCCGGCGCTTCCGTATAGCCGGCGGGATGTTGCGGCGAGCGAGTGGTGACAGGCGCCGGCGGAGGATCGCGTCACGGATGACGCGATCGCTCCGCCCATGCCCTTAAATGGACCGCCGCCTCTGTGGGTGAGGCCGTCCTGAAGGGCTCCACTTCCCCGCCGCCCCTGTGTAGTGGGCGGTCGGGAAGTGGTTAAATTGATTGGTCCCTTTTCAAACTGCATACATTTGCATAAAAATTTGCATAATTTCGGAACAAATTCCATGGGCGTGGAGCGGTAGTTAAATATCAATATGAGCTTGATTATGCATCCTTGCAAATAGCATGATTCTAATGGTGTGTACACACTTGAAAGATAAATGAAAGATCTTAGACCAATTTTACCCCCTACCACAGCGTTTCCCAACCTATGTGCCGCAACACATTCATGTGTCGCGGCAGTCTCGGGGAGGTGTCGCCGCTCCGCTGTCTTCCTCCCACGTTCTCTGCCTCTGCTCCGTGTAATTAAAGCAGGGCTACAAGAAAATGGCCGACGATGTCCACAAACACGGGCGATGACGGCCATTTTGTTGTAGTCCCGCTCTAATAATACACAGTGGAGATAGAGCAGAGAGCGGGGCACTGAAGAGACGTCATCGTTGGAATTCACAGAGCTGGGTGAGTGAGCCACCTGCTCGTTCTACCTGGGGGGATCACCGAGCTCCTATGCTTGGCTACCTACACCTAACATCCTAAACTAGGAGGGCTTTGCTTAGCAAACCATACTTATGGCACCCTACAAACCTATACTGCGGGCACCTATATACTTATACTGCAGGTGTAGTGCCGAGTTGTCCTACTTTGTCGAAATGTACTACCTGGCCTAATCTGGTAGTGTCAATCGATAGACAAGGTGTCTAAATATGCAATTGTATCGAGATATGCTACTGGTCTGCCTAACTTACTCACCCTTCTCCACTCGTAACCCTAACTCTACCCCCTCTCCTATCCTAACACTAACCCTCCCATCTGTTCTCCTAACGCTAACCTCCCTTTTCTACTCCTAACACTAACCTGCTCCTATGGGATGCTTAGTAGTAGTTATTATCGACAAGCCGGCGGAAGGATATCAGGCAAACTGAGCTCAAGTGCTGGTGCACATGCCCAGATCGGATTTCAGCATGTCTTGATAGGAAGCATAAATCGGCATTACACAGGCACCCATATACTTATACTGCAGGCACCCATATACCTATGCTAAGGACACCTATATACCTATATTGCAGGCACCTACCCCTGACTTTCTATACTACTGGGGGTACCTATGCCTGGCTACCTATATTGAGGGTACCTACACCTGACTTCTTTTACTGGGGGCACCTATACTTCACTAACTAACTACTTATACTGAGTCTGAGGGCTTTTTTTTAACGGGGGCTGGGGGGGCAAACCGTGGCTAAAATGTGCAGTGTAAATTGTCATTGCTGTGCGATCATTCCAAATCGGGGAGGGGGGGGAATGTGTCACAGAGATCGGAGCATTTGGCGTCATGCGTCATGACTTCGAAAACGTTGGGAACCACTGCCCTACCATGTAGTATGAGAGCCATACCTACACTGTCTATTCTATTGAGCTGAACTCCCCATCAGATACAAATCTTTGCAAGATGCTGCTCACAAAGATGCTGTACACATGCAAAAGATCAGTTCCTGCAAAAGATCTGTTCCTGCAAAATGCATTCATAGTCTATGATATCTGCAGATCCTCATACACACCTTGTTTAACAGACATTCATCTGCAGATCAGACAATCATCTGCAGATCTGAAAATCCATCCTGGTGAATCTGATCTGCAGATGAATGTCTGTTAAACAAGGTGTGTATGAGGATCTGCAGATATCATAGACTATGAATGCATTTTGCAGGAATGGATCTTTTGCAGGAACTGATCTTTGTTTGCAGTTAATGATCTTTTGAATGTGTACAACATCTTTGTGTAACAGCATCTTGCAAAGATTTTTATCTGATGGGGAATCCAGCTCCATAGAATAGACTGTGTAAAATATGACTCTCCTAGTACATGGTAGGGGGTAAAATTGGTCTAAGATCTTTCATTTATCTTTCAAGTGTGTACACACCATAACAGTCAGTGCTGCCCAGGGATGTTTGATCAATAAAACAGTTTGTTCAACTAGATAACTAACGTGACCGTGGATGATGTTGGTGGTGGCTGTCTGAGGTCCCCGATGTGCGCTCCACTGCATAGGATAAGGTGCAAAGGCTCTTGTACAGAGGCTCCTGTAGCTTTAGTGGCGGTGTGTCCGTTAATCGGACCAGCCGGCTGAGATGCGGGAGGGCTGCGCGCTTGCTCTCGCCGCTGCGCGGCTTGGTCCCTGGGAGCTTTCTGATAGTGACGTCATTCAATAATAATACAAGATTATGCAAGAGGTGATCAGATAGTGACGTCACTCACAGTCTTCCGCTTATGCGTTTCAGGAGGTCTGCCTCCCTTCGTCAGAGCGCTCTGATGCAGGGAGGCAGACCTCCTGAAACGCGTAAGCGGAAGACTGTGAGTGACGTCACTATCTGATCACCTCTTGCATAATCTTGTATTGCAGATTTGAGTGTGCACTGCTGTGCCTTTTAGTTTGCTGACAGGATGCCTGCAGACCATTCTAAAAGGCAGGCGCTGCTTGGAAATTAACTCATTTAGGGTCCAATTACAATGGGGATCGCAAAACATTAGAAAAATCACTAGCATTCTGCAACAGAGATTTTTTTTTCATGGTTTTTGTGTATATTTTACAGGAAAATGTTGCAATATTTGATCGCAATTCTCTGTTTAACATTTCAATCACGATCGCTCTAAACTCACAGAAAAGTACTGCATGCACCACATTTTTGTTTACCGCAAATCGTGAATTGCCGGCGATTGCCACAGTGAGATCTCTGCCATATAACTTTAATTACACTAGTGCTTTTCAAAGCGCTAGCGATCGCCGGCAATTTGGGAATTGGCAGTAAACACCCGTAAATTGACCCATGGTGAATGGGCCCTTAAAGGGAACCTAAACTGAGAAGGATATGGATTTTTCCTTTTAAAATAATACCAGTTGCCTGACTCTCCTGCTGATCCTGTGTCTCTAATGCTTTCAGCCACAGCCCCTCAACAAGCATGCAGATCAGGTGCTCTGACTGAAGTCAGACTGGATTAGCTGCATGCTTGTTCCAGGTCTGTGATTCAGCCACTACTGCAACCAAAGAGATCAGCAGGACTGCCAGAAACTGGTATTGTTTAGTAGGAAACATCCATATCCCTCTCAGTTAAGGTTCCCTTTAACAATCTGTGTTTTGCTTAGTGGACGCTACTACCCTGTTTACAAAGCTCTCTACAACCTTTCTGACCCATAAATCGCACTAGTTTCTAGATACCACCCCAATCACAACCTCTGCTCTGCACGCAACCTTCTTC